>NC_091986.1:54727307-55047742 GCF_044704955.1 Pristiophorus japonicus | reverse complement strand
TATATCAGCTCATAAAGGCAGACCTACAGCCTACCAGTGGGAACAGGACTGCACTGCCCATCAAGGTAAAGGTGACTGCGGCATTTGCCTTCTAAGCCTCCGGCTCCTTTCAGGCATCAGCAGAAGACATCTGTTGCATCTCGCATTTCTCTACACATAGCTGTATTCGGCAGGTGACTACTGCACTGTATGCACACAGAACGGACTTTATAAAGTTCCCAATAACCAGGGAGGCACAGAGTGAGAGGGCTGTGTGTTTTGCACGAAGTGCTGTCTTCCCCAAGGTTCAAGGTGCCATTGACTCTACGCTCATCGCCCTTCGAGCACCTTTAGAGGAGCCAGTGGTTTACCGAATCCAAAAGGGATTCCATTCGCTGAACGTACAGTTCGTCTGCGACCATACTCAGAGCATCATGGTAGTCAATGCCCAGTTTCCAGGGAGTATCCATGATGCTTTCATCTTGCGTGAGCCCACTGCCTCTGACCTGTTTGAGCGTCAGCCACAAGGCCAGAGCTGGATGCTGGGGGACAAAGGTTACGGCATCGCCACCTGGCTCATGACCCCCTACGGAACCCTCAGTCAGAGGAGCCTGATGATGAACCAATGCCACCACCCCCACCACCACCACAGGGAGGCCTTGTGGAGGTTTCACCACTGCAAATGTCTCACATCAGCAGCTCATAAATCAACGCTTTGCTTGAACAGTGAAAGGCACATTTCACCTTTGCTTGCCCACTCTATCCCACCATGTTGACTTTTACCCCTCTTATTTTACAAATGAGACACTACACAACAATGGTTAGGGTGAACAAAAGATTTTATAAAATATTGTTAAATTTTTAAAACATTTTTACATTATAGAAACTTGGTTAGTAAACTTTAATTTTGAAACTTAAATACATTTTTTGCTTGAAACAATTTGTAAACATTTTATAAAATAATCAAAACAAACAGGAACAAAACAACAGCAACCCCTGCACCGAACTTCTATTTAATTGTAGCCACCTTCCCCCCCACCCTTCCTTGATCTTAACACCCCTCCTTCACTTCATGCCCCTACCCCTATCTGCATTGGGACCAAGATGGTGTGCAGCAAGTCGTGCAGGGTGCTGCTTTTGTTGGGGAAGAGAGAATGGAGATGCCACTGGAGAAACTCAGGGTATGGAAGGCCCGGCTCCTGAGTCAGAAGGCTCTTGCTCATCCTCTCCACTCACAAGTGCTGTCGGTCTGGGTGGTATGACACTGGGGACTGCAATCTGCAATCTGCAGCTGCAATCTGCGCCATATTCACAGATTGTGTCGCAGATTGTGCGGCAATGTTGCCAGAAATTGCCACCCAGGGCCGGGAGGAGCTCTCGACCGAGTTCAACGCTCTCTCTTGACAGTCCCATCATGTCCAGGTGTGCGTCTGCCTGTCTTTCAGCAGACCGGTTTGCCGACTCAACCTCCGCAGAGATAGCAAATCCCTTCAAATTTCAAATACCTATTAAATCTTCCCTTAATCTTCTCTGCTCTAAGGAGAACACATTTAGCTTCTGTAGTCTTTCCACAAAACTGAAAGCTCTCATCCTTGTTATCATTCTGGTAAAACTCCTCTGCACCCTCCCCGAGGTCTTGACATCCTTCCTAAAGTGCAGTGCCCAGAATTGTTCACAATACAGCTGAGGCCTAACCAGTGATTTATAAAGGTTTAGCGTAACTTTGTTGCTTTTGTACTTTATGCCTCTATTTATAAAGTCCAGTATCACTGGATATAGATTGCGTCAATTCTTTCAGGTTTTTCTCCAACCTTTCTTGGATCTTCCATTCCATTGATAATACTTTTTGTTTGATTCCATGTTGCTACTCTCTTTGCACTGGGAGCCTGTGTGGCCATCACACACTGATGTCATGCAGATGGTTGGATCTTTCTTTGCCATCTTATCACTTGGATCAATGACTGAATCTCAATATACATTCATTTGCTTGGAGTTTACACAAAAAATCTCAAAAACTTGCAATGAATCATCAAGCTCTTTTTGTAGTGTCAGCCATGGCTCAATGGATAGCATTATCACCTCAGAAGGTTGTGGATTCCCTTAATCAACATAACTAAAACAGATTATCTGGTCTATATCACATTGCTATTTGTGGGAGCTTTCTGTGTGCAAATTGTCTGATGCATTTCCTGCATGATAACAGTGATGACACTTCAAAACTACCTTGGGACATCCTGAGGTCATGAAAGGCGCTATATAAATGCAAGTCTTCCTTTCTATAGAGACATGCATGGATATGTGAGTGCAATTAATGGCACCTTGTACTATGGGAATGACACATTATTAATCAAGTTGGTTATACAGAGTTAGCTGATGCTGCATGTTGCTTTTGAACCTGATCTATACCGAAATATAGAAAAGGAGACATCTGTTGCCTGAATGATATGGCAGTTAACTGCATTTTGGCTGATTCAGATGTTGTCTTCAGTTAGTATTTGGAATTACCTGGAAGCAGAGTGTGGCAATAACGTACACTTTCATATGGTTCTAGGAGTTTTTAGTCGGCTGAGATGTCATGGCAGAGTTTCCTTACAAACTGTTCTTCACTTAGGTTCAAGTAGATGACACATCATGCTACTTCTGCACATTGGGTAATACTAAGGTCTAAACTTCAACCTACTGTTGTTTCTTGCTTTTATTTCTCTTCATCCTGCAAAGTATCCAGCATCAACACACTTGGTACATTCCACAGCATGCTACCCTCCACCATCTCAGCAAAACCCCAGCCCTGCATGAGGTAGAAAAGTCCACCTGTCAGCTCAAGAATAACAGGGCAACAGGAGCAGATGGAATCCCCACCGAGGCACTAAAGTATGGCGGTGAAGCACTATTGGCATGAATGCATGACCTCAGAGAAACATAGAAACATAGAAAATAGGTGCAGGAGTAGGCCATTTGGCCCTTCGAGCCTGCACCACCATTCAATATGATCATGGCTGATCATTTTTGCAACTTATTACCCAATTCCTGCATTCTCTCTGTAGTGGGATTTCTAGAAATCCCACTTTTGTAGATATTAGGCCTCTGGGTAAGAAAATGTAGTTAAGCCGTCTCTGCCTGGCAACAAGCAAGCTAATGTTAAAGTAGGTCAGACCGCATACGCGAATAGACGTAGCTAAGCTTACACACGAGCTAAACATAGCTACTGGAAACCGTAGCCCAGACGACCTGGGTATAACTAGGCTGAATAGAGAGTTGTAGCAACCGCAGGTCAAGATGAATGTGCGTCTTTATAGATAAAAGCGTCTACCATGGTCAAGAAATATAGGCCACAGAGACAAGTGCACCTTGGAGATGGCTGTGGAAATATGTCATGTGATGTCAGGTGTGAAATAACAAAATGCTTCGCCTGTTAAAATTGTAAAGTCCCCAATATCCCCAGGCACATTGTAAATGTCAAGGATATTGCGGTCTGTAATCATTGATTCCAACATTTTCCCCACTTCCGATGTCAGGCTAACTGGTCTATAATTCCATGTTTTCTCTCTCCCTCCCTTTTTAAAAAGTGGGATTATATTCGCTACCCTCCATTTCATATGAACTGATCCAGAGTCTATAGAATGTTGGAAAATGACCACCAATGCATCCATTATTTCTAGGGCCACTTCCTTAAGTACTCTGAGATGCAGACTATCTGCTTTCAGTCCCATCAATTTCCCTAACACAATTTCCGGACTAATAAGGATTTCCTTCAGTTCCTCCTTCTCGCAAGACCCTCGGTTCCCTAATATTTCCAGAAGGATTTTGTGTCTTTCTTAGTGAAGACAGAAGCAAAGTATTTGTTCAATTGGTCTGCCATTTCTTTGTTCCCCCTTATAAAGTCACCTGATTCACCTGCAAGGGACCTACATTTGTCTTCACTAATCTTTTTCTCTTCACATATCTATAGAAGCTTTTGGAGTCAGTTTTTATGTTGCCTGCAAGTTTCCTCTCATACTCTATTTTCCCCCGCCTAATTAAACACTTTGTCCTCCTCTGCTGAATTCTAAATTTCTCCAATCTTCAGGTTTGCTGTTTTTTCTGGCCAATTTATATGCCTCTTCCTTAGATTTAACACTATCCCTAATTTCCCTTGTTAGCCATGATTGAGCCACCTTTCCCATTTTATTTTTTACGCAAGGCAGGGATGAGCAATTGTTGAAATTCATCCATGTGATCTTTAAATGTCTGCCATTGCCTATCCACCATCAACCCTTTAAGTATCATTCGCTAGTCCATCCTAGCCAATTCACGTCTCATATCATCGAAGTTACCTTTCTTTAAGTTCAGGACTCTAGTCTCCGAATTAACTGTGTCACTCTCTATCTTAATGAAGAATCTCTTTTATTTGGAAGGAACAGAGCATGCCAGGAGATCTCAGAGATGCCGTAATCGTGACCATCTTCAAAAAAGGGGACAAGTCCAACTGCGATAGTTGCAGGGAAACCTCTTGCTGTTGGCCATTGGGAATGTCATCGCAAAAATTCTCCTCAATCGTCTTCTCCCTATAGCTGAAGAGCTCCTCCCAGAGTTGTAATGAGGATTCCGTCCACTAAGGGGTACAACGGTCATGATCTTCACTGCGCGACAACTACAAGAGAAATGCAGGGAACAGCACCAACCCTCGTACATGGCCTTCTTTGACCTCACAAAGGCCTTTGAGACTGTCAATTGTGAGGGACAATGAGCATTCTCCTCCACTTTGGCTGCCCCCAAAGTTTGTCACCATCCTCTGCCTGCTCCACGATGACATACAAGCCATGATCCTGACCAACGGATCCACCACAGACCGAATCCACATCCACGTCAAGCAGGGTGGCATCATCGCACCAATGTATTTCTCGATCTTCCTTGCTGCAATGCTTCATCTCAATCTCAACAAAATCCCCGCTGGGATGGAACTAAACCAAAGAACTGATGGGAATCTGTTCAAGCTTCACCGTCTCCAGGCCAGATCCAAGACTGTCCCATCCTCTGTCGTCGAATGACAGTACGCGGATGACACTTGCGTCTGCGCACATTCAGAGGCTGAACTCCAAGCCATCATCAACACCTTCACCGAGGCATACAGAAACATGGGCCATAGAAACATAGAAAATAGGTGCAGGAGCAGGCCATTCAGCCCTTCTAGCCTGCACCGCCATTCAATGAGTTCATGGCTGAACATGAAACTTCAGTACCCCCTTCCTGCTTTCTCGCCATAACCCTTGATCCCCCGAGTAGTAAGGACTTCATCTAACTCCCTTTTGAATATATTTAGTGAATTGGCCTCAACTACTTTCTGTGGTAGAGAATTCCACAGGTTCACCACTCTCTGGGTGAAGAAGTTTCTCCTCATCTCGGTCCTAAATGGCTTACCCCTTATCCTCAGACTGTGACCCCTGGTTCTGGACCTCCCCAACATTGGGAACATTCTTTCTGCATCTAACCTGTCTAAACCCGTCAGAATTTTAAACGTTTCTATGAGGTCCCCTCTCATTCTTCTGAACTCCAGTGAATACAAGCCCAATTGATCCAATCTTTCTTGATAGGTCAGTCCCGCCATCCCGGGAATCAGTCTGGCCTTACACTAAACATCCGTAAGTCAAAGGTCCTCCACCAATCTGACCCCGCCACACAATAGTCGATCCAATCTTTCTTCATATGTCAGTCCTGCCATCCCGGGAATCAGTCTGGTGAACCTTCGCTGCACTCCCTCAACAGCAAGAATGTCCTTCCTCAGATTAGGAGACCAAAACTGTACACAATATTCAAGGTGTGGCCTCACCAAGCCCTGTACAACTGCAGTCAGACCTCCCTGCTCCTATACTCAAATCCTGTCGCTATGAAGACCAACATGCCATTTGCCTTCTTCATCGCCTGCTGTATCTGCATGCCAAGTTTCAATGACTGATGTACCATGACACCCAGGTCTCGTTCACCTCCCCTTTTACTAATCTGTCACCATTCAGATAATATTCTGCCTTCCTGTTTTTGCCACCAAAGTGGATAACCTCACATTTATCTACATTATACTGCATCTGCCATGCATTTGCCCACTCACCTAACCTGTCCAAGTCACCCTGCAGCCTCTTATCATCCTCTTCACAGCTCGCACCACCACCCAGTTTAGTATCATCTGCAAACTTGAAGATATTACATTCAATTCCTTCATCTAAATCGTTAATGTATATTGTAAATAGCTGGGGTCCCAGCACTGAACCTTGCAGTACCCCACTAGTCCATTCTGAAAAGGACCCATTTATTCCTACTCTTTGCTTCCTGTCTGCCAACCAGTTCTCTATGCATTTCCCCCAATACATTGTGCTTTGATTATGCACTCTAATCTCTTGTGTGGGACCTTGTCATAAGTCTTTTGAAAGTCCAAATATACCACATTCACTGGTTCTCCCTTGTCCACTCTACTAGTTACATCCTCAAAACATTCTAGAAGATTTGTCAAGCATGATTTCCCTTTCATAAATCAATGCTGACTTGGACCGATCCTGTCACTGCTTTCCAAATGCACTGCTACTTCATCTTTAATAATTCTTCCAGGCAATGAGTTCCAGATTCCCACAACCCTCTGTGGAAAGAAACCCCCCAAATCCTCTCTAAACCTTCCACCAACCACTTTAAAACTATGCCCAATCATAATAGACCCCTCCACCAATGGAAATAGACCCTTACTTTCCACTATGTCCAGGCCCCTCAATATTTTGTACACCTCAAAGAGGTCTCCTCGCAACCTCCTCTGTTCCAATGAGAACAAACCCAGTCTATCCAATCTGTTCTCGTAACTAAGTGGAATTGCAAGAGGGAGGGATTCAAATTCCTGGGACATTGGAACCAGTTCTGGGGGAGGTGGGACCAGTACAAACTGGACAGTCTGCACCTGGGTAGGACTGGAACTAATGTCCTAGGGGGAGTGGTTGCTAGTGCTGTGGGGGAGAGTTTAAACTAATATGGCAGGAGGATGGGAATCCATGCAGGGAGACAGAGGGGGGCAGGAGCAAAAGGTAGAAAGGAGATAAGGAAAAGTGGAGAGCAGAGAAATCAAAGGCAAAAATCAAAAAAATTACAACATAATTCTAAAAGGACAAAGAGTGTTAAAAAAACAAACCTGAAGGCTCTGTGTCTCAATGCGAGGAGCATTCGTAATAAGGTAGATGAATTAACTGCGCAGATAGCTGTTAATGGATATGATGTAATTGGGATTACAGAGACCTGGCTCTAGGGTGACCAAGGCTGGGAACTCAACATCCATGGCTATTCAATAGTCAGGAAGGATAGACAGAAAGAAAAAAAGAAAAAGGAGGTGGGGTAGCTTTGCTGGTTAAAGAAGAGATTAACGCAATAGTAAGGAAGGGCATTAGCTTGGATGATGTGGAACCTGTATGGGTAGAGCTGCGGAACACCAAAGGGCGGAAAACGCTAGTGGGAGTTGTGTACAGACCACCAAACAGTAGTAGTGAGGTTGGGGATGGCATCAAACAGGAAATTAGGGATGCGTGCAATAAAGGTACAGCAGTTATCATGGGTGACATTAATCTACATGTAGATTGGGCTAACCAAATTGGTAGCAATACAATGGAGAAGGATTTCCTGGAGTGTATAAGGGATGGTTTTCTATATGTCGAGGAACCAACTAGAGAGCTGGCCATCCTAGACTGGGTGATGTGTAATGAGATAGGATTAATTAGCAATCTTGTTGTGCGAGGCCCCTTGGGGAAAAGTGAACATAATATGGTAGAATTCTTCATTAAGATGGAGAGTGACACAGTTAATTCAGAGACTAGGGTCCTGAACTTAAAGAAAGGTAACTTCAATGTTATGAGGCATGAATTGGCTAGGATAGACTGACGAATGATATTTAAAGAGTTGACGGTGGATAGGAAATGGTAAACATTTAAAGATCACATGGATTAACTTCAACAATTGTACATCCCTGTCTGGCATAAAAATAAAATGAGGAAGATGGCTCAACCGTGGCTAACAAGGGAAATTAAGGATAGTTTTAAATCCAAGGAAGAAGCATATAAATTGGCCAGAAAAAGCAGCAAACCTGAGGACTGGGAGAAATTTAGAATTCAGCAGAGGAGGACAAAGGGTTTAATTAGGAGGGGGAAAATAGAGTATGAGAGTAAACTTGCAGGGAACATAAAAACTGACTGCAAAAGCCTCTATAAATATTTGAAGAGAAAAAGATTAGTGAAGACAAACGTAGGTCCCTTGCAGTCAGATTCAGGTGAATTTATAATGGGGAACAAAGAAATGGCAGACCAGTTAAACAAATACTTTGGTTCTGTTTTCACGAAGGAAGACACAAATAAACTTCCGGAAATACGAGGGGACCGAGAGTCTAGTGAGAAGAAGGAACTGAAGGATATCCTTATAAAGCCGGAAATTGTGTTAGGGAAACTGATGGGATTGAAGGCCGATAAATCCCTGGGGCCTGATAATCTGCATCCCAGAGTACTTAAGGAAGTGGCCCTATAAATAGTGGTTCTATTGGTGATCATTTTCCAACAGTCGATCGGCTGTGGATCAGTTCCTATGGACTGGAGGGTAGGTAATGTAACACCACTTTTTAAAAAAGGAGGGAGAGAGATTACAGGTAATTATAGACCGGTTAGCCTGACATCAGTAGTGGGGAACATGTTGGAATCAATTATTAAAGATGAAATAGCAGCGCATTTGGAAAGCAGTGACAGGATCGGTCCAAGTCAGCATGGATTTATGAAAGGGAAATCATGCTTGACAAATCTTCTGGAATTTTTTGTGGATGTAACTCGTAGAGTGGACAGGGAAGAACCGGTGGATGTGGTGTATTTGGACTTTCAAAAGGCTTTTGACAAGGTCCCATACAAGAGATTGGTGTGCAAAATCAGAGCACATGGTATTGGGGGTAATGTACTGACATGGATAGAGAACTGGTTGGCAAACAGGAAACAGAGAGTCAGGATAAACGAGTCCTTTTCAGAATGGCAGGCAGTGACTAGAGAGGTGCCGCAGGGCTCAGTGCTGGGACCCCAGCTCTTTACAATATACATTAATGATTTAGATGAAGGAATTGAGTGTAATATCTCCAAGTTTGCAGATGACACTAAACTGGGTGGCGGTGTGAGCTGTGAGGAGGATGCTAAACGGCTGTAGGGTGACCTGGACAGGGTAGGTGACTGGGCAAATGCATGGCAGATGCAGTATAATGTGGATAAATGTGAGGTTATCCACTTTGGGGGCAAAAACACGAAGGCAGAATATTATCTGAATCGCGGCAGATTAGGAAAGGGAGAGGTGCAGCGAGACCTGGGTGTCATGGTACATCAGTCATTGAAAGCTGGCATGCAGGTACAGCAGGTGGTGAAGAAGGCATATGGTATGTTGGATTTCGTAGCTAGGGGATTTGAGTATAGGAGCAGGGAGGTCTTACTGTAGTTGTACAGGGCCTTGGTGAGACCTCACCTGGAATATTGTGTTCAGTTTTATTCTCCTAATCTGAGGAAGGACATTCTTGCTATTGAGGGAGTGCAGCGAAGGTTCACCAGACTGATTCCCAGGATGGCAGGACTGACATATGAAGAAAGACTGATCGACTAGGCTTATATTCGCTGGAATTTAGAAGAATGAGAGGGGATCTCATAGAAGCATATAAAATGATGACGGATTGGATGGGGTAGATGCAGGAAGAATGTTCCCGATGTTGGGGAAGTCCAGAACCAGGGATCACAGTCTAAGGATAAGGGGTAAGCCTCCTAGGACTGAGACGTGGAGAAACTTTTTCACCCAGAGAATTTGAACCTGTGGAATACTCTAGCACAGAAAGTTCTTGATTCCAGTTTGTTGGATATATTCAAAAGGGAGTTAGATGTGGCCCTTATGGCTAATGGGATCAGCGGGTATGGAGAGAAGGCAGGAGTGGGGTACTGAAGTTGCATGATCAGCCCTGATCATATTGAATGGTGGTGCAGGCTCGAAGGGCCGAATGGCCACCTCCACCACCTATTTTCTATGTTTCTATGTTTCAACCTTCTCAACCTTTCGTCATAAGTCAATCTCCGGAATCAACCTAGTGAACCTTTTCTGAACTGCCTCCAAAGCAAGTATATCCATTCTTAATATGGAAAACAAAACTGCACGCAGTATTCCAGATGTGTCCTCACCAATACCCTGTAAAACTATAGCAAGGTTTCCCTGCTTTTATACTCCATCCCCTTTGCAATAAAGGCCAAAATTCCATTGGCCTTCCTGATCACTTGCTGTACCTGCATACTATCCTTTAGCGTTTCATGCATAAGTACCCCCAGGTCCCGCTGTACTGCAGCACTTTGCAATCGTTCTCCATTTAAATAATAACTTGCTCTTTGATTTTTTTCTGCCAAAGTGCATGACCTCACACTTTCCAACATTATACTCCATTTGCCAAATTTTTGCCCACTCACTTCGCCTATCTATGTCCTTTTGCAGATTTTTTGTGTCCTCCTCACACATTGCTTTTCCTCCCATCTTTGTTTCATCAGCAAACTTGTCTACGTTACACTCAGTCCCTTCATCCAAGTCGTTAATATAGATTGTAAATAGTTGGGGTCCCAACAGTGATCCCTGCGGCAGCCCACTAGTTACTGATTGCCAACCAGAGAATGAACCATTTATCCCGACTCTCTGCTTTCTGTTAGTTAGCCAATCCGCTATCCGTGCTAATACATTACCCCCAACCCTGTGAACTTTTTTCTTGTGCAGTAACCTTTTATGTGGCATCTTGTCAAATGCCTTCTGGAAGTCCAAATACGCCACATCCACTTGTTCCCCTTTATCCACCCAGTCGGTTACAT
The DNA here is from genome assembly GCF_044704955.1 of Pristiophorus japonicus. NCBI lineage: Eukaryota > Metazoa > Chordata > Chondrichthyes > Pristiophoridae > Pristiophorus > Pristiophorus japonicus. The sequence continues at coordinate 55,036,913 of NC_091986.1, read as the reverse complement.
CCTCAATGAATTCCAGCAAATTTGGTAAATATGCTTTTCCTTTCATAAATCCATGCTGACTCTGCCTGACTGAATTATACTTTACCAAATGTCCTGCTACTGCTTCTTTAATAATGGACTCCAATTTTTCCAACCACAGATGTTAGGCTAACTGATCTATAGTTTCCTGCTTTTTGTCTGCCTCCTTTCTTAAATAGTGGCGTTACATTTGCAGTTTTCCAATCTGCTGGGATCTCCCCAGAATCCAGGGGATTTTGGTAAATTACAACCAATGCATCCACTATCCCAGCCATTACTTCTCTTAAGACCCTAGGATGCAAGCCATCAGGCCCAGGGGATTTATCTGCCTTTAGTCCCATTATCTTACTGAGTATCCCCCCACACCCCCCACCCCCCGCCCCCTGCATAGCCCTTGACTATCCACTGCTGGGATATTTTTAGTGTCCTCTACCATAAAGACTGATAAAAAAATATTTGTTCCGAGTTTCTGCCATCTCCATGTTCCTCATCACTAATTCCCCGGTCTCGTCCTCTAAGGGACCAACATTTCCTTTAACCAGTCTTTTCCTTTTTATATATCTATAGAAACTCTTGCTATCTGTTTTTATATTTCGTGCTAGTTTACTTTCATAGTCTATCTTCCCTTTCTTAATCATTTGTTTACTCATTCTTTGCTGACTTTTAAAAGCTTCCCAATCTTCTGTCCTTCCACTAGTTTTGGCCATTTTGTATGCCCTTGTTTTTAATTGGAATACCATCCTTTATTTCTTTAGTTAGCCACTGATGGCTATCCTTTCTTTTGCACCCTTTCCTCCTCGCTGGAATATATTTTTCTTGAGAGTTATGAAATATCTCCTTAAATGTACGCCACTGTTCATCAACCGTCCCAGACTTTAATCTATTTTTCCAGTCCACTTTGACCAACTCTGCCCTCATACCTTTGTAGTCTCCTTTATTTAAGCTTAGTACGCTGGTTTAAGATCCAACTTTCTCGCCCTTCATCTGAATTTGAAATTCAACCATGCTATGATCACTCATTCCAAGGGAATCCTTTACTCGGAGATTATTTATAAATCCTGTCTTCCACCTGTATCTGGGCAGGCGCAGGCTTGGGTTTGGGCGAGGAGGCAGTATGTTGGGTGCTGACTGAGGAGAGAGCACCTGGTGTGAAATGGGAGCACCTTGAGTGGAGTCCCCACATCCATGTACCCTATCACCATCATCCCTCTCTTGGGCCAGCCAAACTTCACTCCTACCATTCTGCTACAGAGCAGCTTAATGCAGGCCAATGGCATGCTGTCAGACTAAGGCTAAGGTGTCTGTCATCCTATTTAAGGCTCCAGACATTTTGGCATCCAGAGTCTGCACGGCCGTGGTTAAGTCATGCATGGACTCAGTTGACATCCACGATTGATGTTCCATGAACTTGGCCAATCTTTCCATGGAAGAAGACATCGTTGCAATGCCCTGCACATCAACCTACTTATGCTTGAGCTGGACTCCTCCTTTCTCTCTGCAATTATGGACGATGTGCATGGAAAGCCTATCAGTATGTCGCACACTTTTTGCAGCCCTGACGGTCCACAGGGGACAGCACCTGTGTCCAGCTGAGCAGAGCTTGGAGAGGGCTGTATCCTCGGATGCAGACTCTCCACAGCAATCCCTGCCACCATTGTTTGCTCTTGCTCATCTGTGAATTGTGAGTCACCAGGTGAAAATCCTGTTTAACCGGACCCACCAAAATGCAAGTATTTGCGCTGGTGCACATTAAGTCTGTGACCTGGAACGGTGCAACTTGAGAGGATTCATCATCCACAACGTCCACAACTGTTGCTGTACACATGAAGGCCCTGGTGGAGGGAAAAGATATGAATCAGTACAGGTAAGAATGTTCCAACTTATCATAATCAGGATGATAATATTTCACTCGCTTCTGAAATCAAGTCAACAAGACTGAGGTTTGAATTTTTACCTGTGAGTGACTTCAGGTGTGGGGGCGGGGGCAGCGGGGGGGAAGGGTGGTGGGGGAGGGCTTAGCAGTTCGCCATCACGAAGTTTCCATAATTGTGCTCTCCACTGTGTGTTTAATTTACCTAGGTCAATTAACTGAGTCATGCGGGTTTCCAAGCCAATTAAATGGAGCATCTGGTGATGTCAAGGATGACTTGCCTATTTAAAGGAGCCTTGCAAACACCAGAGTTGAAGGTTGTTCTAGGAGGGTCTGAGGTGCTTGTGAGAGGTGATGTCTCTTTTACATCCAATACATTGATTGTGAGGGTGCAAGCATTTATAGCCAACGATGCAGTCCCAATGCCAGAAGGCTGTGGCAGGTATTCAGATTCCTCCCTGGGCAACCTGCTCCACAGGGTGAGAGCACGGAAGGAAGTCCTGTTTCCTGGTGATGGGAGGAAGAGGCCAGCCAGTGAATCAAAGAGGGTATGGCTGGAGATCACACACAAATTGAGCAGCACTGGGGGTTGTGAGCTGCTCCTGGATGCACTGTCGGAAGAGTATTAATGACATCATGAGGTCAGGAAAGGTGAGTGCAATGCCACATTCAACTACATCCTTATGTGCATGTCACCCCAGCCCCATCACTCTGACTTCCCAAGCTACTCCTACATGCACTCCTCACACCAACCTACCTGGCAAGTGCAACCATCCCTAACTGTCTCACATCTCCAACTGACTATCCACCACTGACACTCACCCTCATCCTAATGCAATCATAGAAAGTAATGCCACAGAAGGAGGCCATTTGGCAATATCATGCCACTCTCTCATAGTTACCCTGTACAGATGTAGCCCTTCTATCTCCTACATTCCATCATTCGCACTCAAAGTTTTCTTCTTTCTCTCCTTGCAGAAGAGAGCCCACAACAGCAGAGAGAGGCCGAGGAGGAGGCACTGGAATTAAACGGAATGGCAGAGTTGCTGGCGGTGGGAGATGGAGAGAGGGGGATCTCCCAGCAACCTGGTGACAAAATTAAATATCATTCAGCTACATGGCATCCAACAGCAGCCAGTGAAATATCATGATGTGTATAATGGTAATGTTAAACATTCTTATAATTCATGTCTTTACTCTCCCACAGGTCCATCAAGAATCCCCCGCCACACTGTCCAGCCAGAGGAGGAAGAGAACTCCTCAGAAGAAGCGCCACTCTCTGGGGGTGCACCATCACCAGACCCATGTGCACACAGGACCAGCACAGATACGCGCACGTTGGTGGGTCCTGCAAGACATGGAATATTGCTGTCACCTGGTGTCTCACACATCACAAGTGAGCGAGAGGAGATTGTGGAGACAGGGACAGCAATGGAGCGTCTTCGCCAGAGGGCGCAGGGCACTCCACGGTCTACTCAGCTGGATGCAGTTACTGAACCTTGGGGCCATCGACAATGAGGTTGATCTTGGAGCTGCAATAACAAATGCGCAAGGCTCTGGCAGCTTTTCCAACTGCGATGCGCGCAATTATGGAGAAAATGGAGTAGTCCATCTCCAACATGAACAGCACTATGGCACAGGTGATGGCAATGATGTGCTCTTCCTTAAGAGCATAAGAACATAAGAATTAGGAACAGGAATAAACCATATGGCCCATCGAGCCTGCTCCCCCCTTCAATAAGGTCATGTCTGATCTTCGCCTCAACACATTTCCATCCGATCCCCATATCGCTTGATTCCCCCAGAGTCCAAAAATCTATCTATCTTTGCATATATTCAACGACTCAGCATCCACAGCCCTTTAGGGTAGAGAATTCCAAATATTCACAACTGTCTGAGTGAAGAAATTGCTCCTCAGCCCAGTCTTAAGTGGCCGGCCCCTTATCCTGAGACAATGTCCCTTAGATAAGGAGACCAAGGGCTGGATTTTCGGCTCATTTGCAGCGCAGTTAGCACCCAGGCAGGGCGTTATGCAGGACATCCATGATTTAGCGCCCGGCCGGAAGATTCGGCTATTGGTTTCCGCCAGTGTAAAAACTTACCGCCCCACCCTCCGTTTTCAGCGTGATTATGACATCAATCATTGTGCAAGGCTGCGCTAGCGCCCCGGATGGAACTTTTGGTCTTCACACCTCATTTAACGCCAACCCCAGGAAACGCCTGAAAAAAACAGGCGGTCCCAGGTTGCAGCCAATGTATCATGCTGGTTGCCATAGGCAGGGTTCTTGGCCATGTTAGGCCATGGATTCGAAGAGGTCGCAGACGTATGGGGAGGCCTTACCCCCACGGATTACAGGGAACATCGCTCCAGATCGCTGAGATAACCAGAATGCGAGTGCTTTAGGCTTTGGAAGAATTATAGACTTCCCCAAGGTTCAAGGAGCCATTGACTGCACACATGTCACCTTGCAAGCACCATTACACAAAGCAGAGGTCTTCAGAAAGTTGAAAGGGATACCACTCCCTAAACGTATAGCTGGTCTGTGACCACACGAAGTGCATCCTCACAGTGAATGCCCGCTATCCAGGGAGCGCACAGGATGCTTTCATCTTGCATGAGAGCAGTGTGTCACAAATGTTTGAGGAACAAAGACAAGGGCAGGGCTGGCTGATCAGGGACAAAGGATATGGCCTGGCCACCTGGCTCATGACCCCCTCCAGAACTCCACCTCATAAGCCAAGCAGCACTACAATGAGAGACATGCAGTCACCCGCAACATCATCAAAAAGACAATTGGTGTGCTCAAGCAGCGCTTCTGATGCCTGGTCTGCTCTTTAGGTAGCCTTCAATATCCCCCTCAACAGGTCTCTGAATTCATTGTGGTGTGCTGCATGCTACACAAATTAGGCATCATGAGGGACCAGGCATTGCCAGTGGGGTTTGCATGAACACCTCAGGAGGAGGAGGATGAGGAAGTTGAGCCTGGTGAGGAACCCATTGTGGATCTACCACAACCACAGCGGAGGCAGCATGGACATATGGTTGCAGCAAGAGCCTTACTTCGCCAGCTCATCATTGACCGGTTTGCTTGAATGGGGAAGGTGGGATTGTAGCTTTGACTCGCAACTCTGTGCCACCATGATGGTTGATCTACACTGAATTCTGCATTAAGACACAAGACACCAATGGCAAAGGTCCAAGAAACATTTTTATTAATATCAATAACAAACAATGCCCCCACCCAACAACTCAAAATGATACAATGATTAAACCAAAACTAAATAAACATCGATCTGTTTCCTGCAGCGTCAATGCAAAATAATTCATTTCTTTACAACCATTTACAATGTGAACAATTCTTCATGAGCTCAATCTTGTGTGAGCCCTTAATGACTCTTAGCTACAATTTCCATCCCCCCCGCCCATCCCTTCAGCCCCCTCTCATGACTGCTGTTCCTCCTCAATGAGGTCTCAGTGCCTACAGCAAGGCTGCTAGAGGGCTGCTGTGTTGAGGGGCAGACAATGCAGATGGCGGTCTGAGGATGCACTGGAACAGCTCTTGATCTGGAAATCCCGGCTTTGGACTGCTGCACCTCATCATTGGCAGAAGCAGTCACTGGTGGCTGGGGTATCAACTGTGTACAGTGCATGGTTGGTGCGTCAGTGGTGGGAGCCAGAATGTTGTCACCCTGAGGAAGGACATCAAGTTCCATTTCCTGTGAGCCACTGACTCTCCAACGGGGCTGGGCCTCAGCATTCGGAGCACGATATGACTCCATAACTTGCTGATCAGCTTTGGCACCGTCTCTTTGCCATTGGACAGTGGGAAACGCAGAGAGGATAGCAACAGTCATCGACCGCATCACATCACCAAGCTGAAGCATAGCTTGTGCCTGCAATTCCTGCGATGCTGCAGCGTGATCAATGGCACGCGCCACACACTCGAGAACACCAGCCACGAGCCTCTGTGTGTGGGCAATACTGGCCTCGCTGGAATCCAGAGTTCCATTGACAATTCATGACGCTGCCTCCGCAACAGAAAGCTTGTCGATACTCTCTGGGGTCCATCCCAATGTATTTTTCCTGGACATTTCCACCAAGTCCAGTTCCATGTCTGCCTGTCGTTGAGCAGACTGACTTTGCCCTAGTTATCCAATTCACCAGGACACAGGTCCCAGCCTGATTTTAAGTGGAGACTGTTCAAAACAGAACAACTTCCTCTTCCCCAGTTCCCCATGAATCAAAACCACTTCGTCCCAAACCACTCTTTGAGCCATGCATTTAACTCTTTGATCTGCTTAACCCTATGCCAATTTGCGTGTGGCTCAGGTAACAATCCAGAGATTATTACTGTTGTGTATGGAGAAAGAGTCGATCTGAACATCGTGAGCTCAAAGTAAAGTGTGACCTTAGTCTTTTATCGCAGGTCTCCAGAGTGTCTCTCCAACCTATGAAGCCTCCATAAATACCTATGCTCCCAAGGGATTATGGGATTCCTTGGGACTCCAGGGGATGAGTCCTCTGGTGGCTGTACAGTATACATATAGAACAAGACTCCCTACCAAAGTCAATAGTGTAATATATACAATGTGAGTCGATCTGGGGCCCTTCTTGCCCTGGTTGATCATCCCAGTGTGAAAGCTGATGTTGTTGAATCATTTGTTGGGCCTCGCTGGGCTGCTGTGCAGCTGGCCTTGCTGGGATGCCTGGTGTGTTGGGCCCTGCAGGGCTGCTGTGGATGATGGATTCTGCTTCATGGTCAACCGTGGTGCCAGTTGCCACTGGTGTGTATGTTGGGGGATCAAAAAAGGTAGGGTCCAAGGTGGGTTGCTCAGGATAGTCTGTGAATCTGAGTTTGATTTGGTCCAAGTGTTTCCGGTGAATGAGTCCATTTGAAAGTTTGACCCGAAACACCCTGCTCCCCTCTTTGTCCATGATAGTGCCGGGAAGCCACTTGGGACCTTGTCCATAATTTAACACAAATACAGGATCATTGACTTCAATCTCGTGTGACACATTTGCGCTATCATGGTATGCACTTTGTTGAAGCCGCCTGCTCTCTACCTGTTCATGCAGATCAAGGTGAACTAATGAGAGCCTTGTGTTAAGTGCTCTTTTCATGAGCAGTTCAGCAGGTGGGATCCCAGTGAATGAGTGAGGTCTCGTGCGGTAGCTAAGCAGGACTCGGGATAGGCGAGTCTCCAGTGAACCTTCAGTTACCCTCTTCAAGCCTTGGTTGATGGTTTGCACTGCTCTCGCTGCCTGACCTTTGGACGCTGGTTTAAACAGGGCAGATGTGACATGTTTGATCCCGTTGCGGGTCATGAATTCTTCAAACTCAGCACTGGTAAAACATGGCCCGTTGTCGCTCACCAGGACATTGGGTAGGCTGTGTGTGGCAAACATGGCCCGCAGGCTTTCAGTAGTGGCAGCAGACGTGCTAGCAGACATTATCTCACATTCAATCCACTTGGAGTACGCATCTACAACCACAAGGAACATTTTACCCAAGAACGGGCCTGGGTTCATCATTACGATGCCTGGGTGGAGGTCATTGATGAAGGTGTCTCTGCCCTTCTTGGGGACCACGACTCCATTGCCCCACTGAAGGCAGTCATCTTTGCGCTGCTGGAACGGCTTTAACTCTTCCTGCATTTCTACTAGGACACTGGACCAGCTCCCGTGAAGCACACAGCTTTTGACTAGAGTTAATAAGGGATCCTGGCTTGTCCAGATTTTGATCTGCCGGGCAGTGACGGGTGATTGCTCACTCTCAAATGCTTCCATAACCATGGCTAGATCTGCAGGCTGCGCCATTTCCACCCCCGTGGTGGGCAATGGCAGCCTACTGAGAGCATCGGCGCAGTTTTCTGTGCCTGGCCTGTGGCGGATGGCACAGTTGTATGCGGACAACGTGAGCGCCCATCTCTGGATGCAGGCCGATGCGTTGGTGTTTATCCCTTTACTCTCGGAAAACAGGGATATAAGAGGCTAATGGTCAGTTTCCAATTCGAATTTTAGCCAAAACAGGTATTGATACATTTTATTTACCCCATAGACACACGCTTCTTTTTCAATCATGCTGTAGGCTCTCTCAGCCTTAGACAGACTCCTGGATGCACACCCGACGCCATATGACGATGCATCACATGCTAATACCAAACGCTTAAATGTATCATACAACACAAGCAACTTTCTCGCTTTTACAAAGACATTTTCTCGGCTTTTGCCCCAAACCCATTCGCCCCCTTTTCATAGCAAGACATGTCGTGGTTCTCGCAGGGTGCTGAGACGCAGTAAAAAGTTACCAAAGTAGATCAAGATTCCCAGAAACGACTGCAGCTCCGTTATGTTCTATGGCCTCGGTGCGTTCTCAATTGCTTCTGTCTTCGCGTTGGTGAGCCTGATTCCGTCTGCCGCAATCCTCCTTCCAAGAACTCCACTTCAGGCCCCTGAGCCCCACGTGGTTGAGTCGACTCAGAACCTCCTCCTGGGTGTCCATTTAGTTCAACATTCAGCATTATCGGGGGACAATTCGTGGTGAATGTCTCTACCCCATGTACCTCTGCCTCCTCTATCTGAGGCTCTGTTTCGTCGTGATCCTCCTCTACAACATGGTGGTTTGCAGGTTTAACAGGCTAAGCAGCTCGCCTGCACACTCGTTGGAGGTGTTCCATTGTTCCACAGTCCTTGCAAACATATCCTTTGAATCGACATGAATGGAAACGATGATCACCCCCGCAGCGCCAACAAGGTGTTAATGGCCTTGCATTCATCACCCTTGATGGTGGACTCTGAGACATCTGCAGATGTGTAGCTGCAGGTATGTGTGACCTGCCCTGTATGTTACAATTCGAAAACAACATCACTTTGTTCACAGTACTTGTAGCAGCACTTGTGTGCTGAGAGATTTGCTTCGTATTGTCACTGGTGGCTATGAACACCTGGGCTATTGTTATGGCCTTACTCAAGGTTGGGGTCTCTACTATCAAAAGTTTGCGAAGTATGATTTCGTGGCCAATGCCAAGTACGAAAAAGTCTCCGAGCATGTGCTCCACATGTCCTTCAAATTCGCAATGTCCTGCAAGGCGTCTTAGCTCAGCGACATAACTCGCCACTTCCTGGCCTTCAGACCTTTTGTCGGTGTAGAATCGGTACCTCGCCTTCAGAACACTTTCCTTCGGGTTCAAATGCTCTCGGACCAGTGTGCACCAATCGTCGTACGATTTCTCCGTGGGTTTCGCGGAGTGAGCAGATTCTTCATGCAGCCATACGTTGGTGCCCCACAGACGGTGAGGAGGATCGCCCTTCATTTGGCAGCACTCTCTTCCCCATCTACCTCATTGTCCACGAAGTATTGGTTGAGTCGCTCCACAAAAGTTTCCCAATCATCTCCCTCTGAAAATTTCTCCAGGATGCCCACTGTTTTCTGCATCTTTGGGTTCGCTATCTGTATCTCGTTGCCAGTTGTTGTGTATGGAGAAAGAGTCAGACTGAAGACTGTGAGCTCAAAGTGAACTGTGACCTTAGTCTTTTATTGCAGGTCTCCAGAGTGCCTCTCCAACCTGTGAAGCCTTCTTAAGTACCTGTGCCCCAAGGGATTATGGGATCCCTTGGAACTCTGGGGGATGAGCCCTCTGGTGGCTGTACAGAGTAAATACAAGTCCACATATATAACACTTTCAGTAACCAGTGTGTGAGCAGTTGCAATTAAAGGCAGGGAAAGCATAGGCCCCATATCACTATCAATAATTACTTTCACTAATTTTAATAATCTCTCTACTCTATACTCCCTATGCTCTCTAATCACTGTACTCTGCACTCTCTGTACTCTCTATGCTGTATACCAGTCAGTTTGATAGGCCCCAACAATATCAGTAAATAACTTCACTATGTAAAAGCTATTTACAAAATAATTTCAACATATAAAACCTATTTACCAAAAATAATGTGATAATACCTCTTTATATTCCCTGTCCCAATCTTCTGAGTACAATTAACTTTAAATTAACTCTCTAAATAACTCACAACTAAACCTCCACCCTTCCTTCGAACTTCAAAATGGCGTCCGTAGTGCCCATTTCCTTCTCTTAAGCCCAGTAAAAGCAACTATTTCTCAGCATTCTTTTGGGCCTTGTATCGGCCCAGCGAACTGCATGCTAGGTGCCGAAACTTGGGATGGGCCTTGTGTGGGCGATCATTTGGGCGATCATCTCGGTGATCAAAGTGGAATCTTAGGCACCTGTTTATCCGGCAATGTTTTGGGCCTAGTTTCCACTTTTTACTCAAAATAGGCAATAGAGGTCCATTTTGGGCGATAGATGGGCCATAGATGGGCGATGTGAAGTGGAAAGTCTAGCCATAGTCTTTTATGTCATTGTTCAGTCCTGGCCAATAAACGGATACTCTGGTACGTCGAAAAGTGATATAGACACCAGTTTGAGCCGCATGAAGTTACTGACGAATGTCAGATCTCAGGGATTTTGGTTTGACACAGCGATAGCCTTTGAAGACTGTCATCCTGTGTTGTAAGTTCATCATGCACTTCAGGCGGGCATTCATGTTTCTGGCCATCCCATTGTGATTTGTTGTATGACCAGTTGTAATGTGGAGTCTAAGACTAAAAGTGTTTATTCATGATAAAATTGACTCTATGTATGTATAAATGTTAAAAATTAGATCATATGAAAAGACAGCTTTGAAAGAGACAAAATGGATGCTCACAGGCTTCTAGCATGTTCTATGTGTATATTGTCTTCTGGCTGGACAAAGCTTAAAGATGTCTATTGGAAAGCCATTGACCTAATCAAGGAATGCACCGGTCCTCCAGACAAACACATGTGTGAGGAAAGCCAATAAGGAACTGCCCTGGAACAAAGATCCAATCGTGGGGCTTTCTGAGGAACAATGGCTTTGAGAGGTATAAGAACTCAAGCCAAAGACTTCTCTTTCTCTTCTCTTCTGAGCACACGGCAAACCGCCTGCTCAAGACCAGCCGAAACAGCAGGCCCTGTGCTCAGCCAGCCAGCCAGAGGAAAGTGACGTATATCTTTTTATAAATCATTGTTGTGACATTGTATCTGTTGTAACTAAGTAGGTCCGTAGGATAGTTGATGACTGCTGATAAATGTGCATGTGTGTGTGACAAATAAACTATTCTGAATTATTTTAAGAGAATCAGTTTCGCTGTCAATTTAATGCCAGAGACTTAGAGATCTTACAAATTGGGGGCTGGTCTGGGATCTGGTGACAGAGCTTTTTGATGATTCTTTTAAACAATCGGAAATTCCGGGAGTTGCGATTCTAACCTATGTTGCAAAGTATAATTATGAACGGTTAAATGGATCGGGAGAAGTTGCATCTTAAGGAGCAGTCATTTCGATAGTTGGAACTGTTCAAGTGGGGACCCTCCAATAGTTACATTCAAAAGACACAGGATAAAGGGATTGGCCATGAACAGAAAGCCAACAATAAAAAGAAATATTGAGCTAGTTTATCAGGAGAAGTTATCCAAAACAGTATCCATAACAGACTTAGAAGAGTTAAAGGTACAGGCATGGTACCTCCGCTAGGGCCAACTTGCGTCTTTTGGGGAGCTGGTGGCATTTATCCAGGAGAAAATAGATAAAGGCCAAAACAGGCAAATGGTCTTCTGGCATTCAGCGCATTTTATTGTGCCCGGACAGATGAGGAATTAGTGAGGCAGGAGGCCAAAATGACACAGGATTTAAAAGAATTGCAAGTAAAAGAGATTCAACTAAAAGAGAGCTTGAAGGTATAAAACAATAAAAGAAAGAAGGCCTCCAATTTGTGAAGCAGTTAAAAAGGGAGAAATACAACATTTAAGACAAGAAGTTGGTCAATTAAACCACAGTATTAGGCAATTAGAAAGAGAGACCAAACAGGCAGCTTCATTGCTACTGCATCAAAGCCTCTCAAATCTAAATGCCAAAGCAGCCTTATTGAACCAAATGAAAACAAATTAGAGTTAAAAAAATATAAATTGGAAAACTTGGGGCTCCAGCAAGAGATAGAAGATGCTAGGGGTGCATTAAGGGAAGTAATTAAGAAGCCTCATAGGGAGGCAGATCACTCCCAGTGCTAACTAGAAATAGCAAGGCTAAAAAGTAAGGCTAAACTACTGATGAAACCTGGAGATTCGCTAGTTTCCTCGCAATACCTCAGCAAATGGACATTGGAATGTATGGAAAGAGACACTGATACCATTTCCAAACCCACCACATTGCTGCTACAATTTCTGATCTATGAGGGGGACTCGCATGAATGTCCGTTACCACTGATTAGCTTTGAGACCCATCCTGTGCAGAAAGAGCCCATACAGGGTGCACCAGATGTCTATATCGATGGGTCCTTATATCACATTAAGGGATCCCCTCACACTGGTTATGCTGTGGTATTGCCAGAAAGAACCATCCAGTGAAGATGCAACAGACAGTCTTCACAATATGCAGATATTCGCCACACTTTTAACTGCTTGAAGGAAAGCTCAGATTGACCCGTGAATATTTGGTCCGATAGTGCCTATGCTATAAACACCATGCTTTCCTTGCCCCATACCACAAAAATGACTATCGAACGATAGACGGTAAGGCCCTGGTCCATGGGCCCTGGTTACATCTGCTCTGGTCATACCTTTAACAACGATCCCAGCCTTACTTCATAGGTAGCAGCCCATAGAAAAGGGGGTCCACATAGTGAGGGAAATTACAGAGCAGACAGAGCTGTGATTGATGGGTAGATAGAGGATATAGTTGTTGAGCCCTGCAAATCTGTTAGCAAGGCCTCCCCCACAGATCACCTAGATTTGAAATCCCTGCAGCAGCAATACTGTTGTTGTAAGCGCCTGGCATGAGGAAGGCAGACCCCTTCCTCAACCAACAGCCTGGGCTCCCAATACCATACTAGCCACTGCCCATGACTCAGATGAGCAGTTGCTGATGTTCAAAAGAAAGCCAAACGCCTGCCCAGTGGTGTGTGTTCCACCAGAGATGGGTCAGGAACTGCTCTCCCTCTTTCACTCCCACCCCACAGCAGGGCACTATTCGACCCTGGTAACCTTCTATAAGATAGCATCCACAGCTTGGTGGCCTTCCATGAGGGACACAATCAACCAATACGTGGCACAATGCCTGCAGCACAATCCTCCCGCATGCACAAATCGAGCCTTGCTTCAAAGCACGCCCCACCTCAAGTGCCATGGACTCACCTCCAGATAGATTTTATTGGGCCACTTCCACAGGCACAAGGCAATTTTCAGCATGTTCTAGTGGTGGTGGGTCAATTCACTAAATGGATTGAAACATTCCCCTACCGCTCCAGTAATGCAATCACAGCAGCCAAAACACTATTGAATCATGTGTTTTGTAGGTAGGTAGTATTACAAGTGGACAGCGCTCAAGGTTCACACTTTACCGGTAACATTTTTACACACCTGCAGGAAATGTTGGGGATAAAACACAAATTACATTGCTCACCCCCCTCAGTTGTCCGGAGGGTTCAAAAGGGGGAACAGGATCCTCAAGTTAATGATAAAAAAATTGTGCGTGGACCACCCCACTCAATGGGCTAACATGCTGCCAATGTGCTTAATGGCAATGAGGCCCACACCTCATAGAACAACAAAGGTCTTCCCATATCAGGCCATGATGGGGAGGCTCATGAGAACACCAGGCCAGCTAACACTAACAGGGATGAGTCCCCTGACAATGAAAACATGTAGTTCCAAGTGGCTGGAACAAGTGGTAGATCACACCGGTCAGATCAATCGATTTGTGGCCACAAAATTGGGGAAGTCAAGGAGACAAATTAAAAAGTACTTTGACAAGAAAGTTCGGCCCTTTGAATACCAGGTGGGAGACTCAGTAATGATTCCAAATTATGGGAAAAAGAAGCATGTCTTCGAGCCCAGGTGATGGGGACCACATAAGATTATAGACCGATTGAACCCCGCGGTTTATTTGGTTAAGTTACCATGGAAAATGGTGTTAAGTACAAGAAGTAGTTTCATATTAATCAGTTAAAAATTGTCAAAGAGTAAATACTGCACTGATCTTGTTTCCCACAGACCATGTTACGGATCCTCACGATTGTCAGAACGATATCGGTCATGACCGAAGCCAAGGGAAGATGGAGAAGTGGGAGCTGCAGCATGACTCACGAGTATCAGCAATCATCAATGTGATTTGAGAAGCGACGGTGCACTGAAGATACGGGAAGGGGAGGGTCTCCACTGGAGATGTTATTGTACTATAGTAAATCCCCTACGTGTGACTTACACCTTACGAGCTGGGGACCAAGTCAGGCCATCCACTTCTCTCTTTCTCTCTCTCTAACTTTAAAACCCATTCTACAGTGGTCATCCATGTCACAGGAACATAAACAGCAGAGCTATCAGAACCCTGTCAATGTTTATGATATATGAGCCCTGAGGAGATAAACCATATGAGGAGACAATAAAGATATTTTCCCCTCAAGGTGGGGAGTTTGTAAGAATAAAAGTGTTTATTATTGATAAAATTAATTCTGTATATGTATAAATGTTAAAAATTAGATTATACGAAAAGACAGTTTTGAAAGGTAGCAATATGGTGGAGGAGGATTTCCTGGAGTGTATTAGGGATGGTTTTCTAGACCAATATGTCGAGGAACCGACTGGAGGGCTGGCCATCCTAGACTGGGTGATGTGTAATGAGAAAGGATTAATTAGCAATTTTGTTGTGCGAGGAGGAAGAGTGACCATAATATGGTAGAATTCTTTATTAAGATGGAGAGTGACACAGTTAATTCAGAGACTAGGATCCTGAACTTAAAGAAAGGTAATTTCGATGGTATGAGACGTGAATTGGCTAGAATAGACTGGCAAATGATACTTAAAGGGTTGACAGTGGATAGGCAATGGCAAACATTTAAAGATCACATCGATGAACTTCAACAATTGTACATCCCTGTCTGGAGTAAAAATAAAACGGGGAAGGTGGCTCAACCGTGGCTAACAAGGAAATTAAGGATAGTGTTAAATCCAAGGAAGAGGCATATAAATTAGCCAGAAAAAGCAGCAAACCTGAGGACTGGGAGAAATTTAGAATTCAGCAGAGGAGGGCAAAGGGTTTAATTCGGAGGGGGAAAATAGAATATGAGAGGAAGCTTGCTGGGAACATAAAAACTGACTGCAAAAGCTTCTATAGATATGTGAAGAGAAAAAGATTAATGAAGACAAATGTAGGTCCCTTGCAGTCAGATTCAAGTGAATTTATAATGGGGAACAAAGAAATGGCAGACCAGTTGAACAAATACTTTGGATCTGTTTTCACAAAGGAAGACACAAATAACCTTCGGGAAATACTAGGGGACCGAGGGTCTAGTGAGAAGGAGGAACTGAAGGAAATCCTTATTAGGCGGGAAATTGTGTTAGGGAAATTGATGGGATTGAAGGCCAATAAATCCCCGAGACCTGATAGTCTGCATCCCAGAGTACTTAAGGAAGTGATCCTAGAAAGAGTGGATTCATTGGTAATCATTTTCCAACAGTCTATCAACTCTGGATCAGTTCCTATGGATGGAGGGTCGATAATGTATCACCACTTTTTAAAAAAAGGAGGGAGAGAGAAACCGGGAATTATAGACCAGTTAGCCTGACATCAGTAGTGGGGAAAATGTTGGAATCAATTATTAAAGATGAAATAGCAGCGCATTTGGAAAGCAGTGACAGGATCGGTCCAAGCCAGCATAGATTTATGAAAGGGAAATCTTGCTTGACAAAACTTCTGGAATATTTTGAGGATGTAACTAGTAGGGTGGACAAGGGAGAACCAGTGGATGTGGTGTATTTGGACTTTCAAAAGGTTTTTGACAAGGTCCCACAAAAGAGATTGGTGTGCAAAATTAAGGCAGATGGTATTGGGGGTAATGTACTGATGTGGATAGAGAACTGGTTGGCAGAGAGTCGGGATAAACGGGTCCTTTTCAGAATGGCAGGCAATGACTAGTGGGGTGCCGCAGGGCTCAGTGCTGGAACCCCAGCTCTTTACAATATACATTAATGATTTAGATGAAGGAATTGAGTGTAATATCTCCAAGTTTACACTAACCTGGGTGGCGGTGTGAGCTGTGAGGAGGACACTAAGAGGCTGTAGGGTGATTTGGACAGGTTAGGTGAGTGGGCAAATGCATGGGCAGATGCAGTATAATGTGGATAAATGTGAGGTTATCCACTTTGGTGACAAAAACACGAAGGCAGAATATTATCTGAATGGCGGCATATTAGGAAAAGGGGAGGTGCAACGAGACCTGATTGTCATGGTAATACAAGCATTGAAAGTTGGCATGCAGGTACAGCAGGCGGTGAAGAAGGCAAATGGTATGTTGGCCTTCATAGCAAGGGGAATTGAGTATTGGAGCAGGGAAGTCTTACTGCAGTTGTACAGGGCCTTGGTGAGGCCCCACCTGGAATACTGTGCTCAGTTTTGGTCTCCTAATCTGAGGAAGGGCGTTCTTGCTATTGAGGAAGTGCAGCGAAGGTTCACCAGACCGATTCCTGGGATGGCAGGACTGACATATGAGGAGAGACTGGATCGACTGAGCCTGTATTCACTGGAGTTTAGAAGCATGAGAGGGGATCTCATAGAATCATATAAAATTCTGACGGGACTGGACAGGTTAGATGCAGGAAGAATGTTCCCGATGTTGGGGAAGTCCAGAATCAGGTGACACAGTCTAAAGATAAGGGGTAGGCCATATAAGACTGAGATGAGGAGAAACTTCTTCACTCAGAGAGTTGTTAACCTGTGGAATTCCCTACTGCAGAGAGTCGTTGATGCCAGTTCATTGGGTATATTCAAGAAGGAGTTAGATATAGCCCTTACGGCTAAAGGGATTCAACGGGTATGGAGAGAAATCATGAAGGGGGTATTGAGGTGAATGATCAGCCATGATCTTATTGAATGGTGATGCAGGCTCGAAGGGCCAAATGGCCTCCTCCTGCACCTATTTTCTATGTTTCTATGAAAGAAACAAAATGGATGCTCACAGGCTTCTAGCTTGTTCTGTGTGTATATTGTCTTTTGGCTGGACAGAGCTTAAAGATGTGTGTTGGAAAGCCGTTGACCTAATCAAGGAATGCGACGATCCTCCAACTGACACATGTGTGAGGAGAGCCAATAAGGAACTGCCCTGAAACCAAGATCAAATCCTGGGGCTTTCTGAGGAACAATGGCTTTGAGAGGTATAAGAACTCAAGCCAAAGACTTCTCTCTCTCTCCTTCTCTCCTGAGCACACGGCAAACCGCCTGCTCAAGACCAGCCAAAGCAGCAGGCCATGTATTCAGCCAGCGAGCCAGAGGAAAGTGACGTATATCTTTTTATAAACCATTATTGTAAAATTGTATCTGTTGTAACTAAATAGATCTGTAGGATAGCTGACAGCTGCTGATAAATGTGTATGTGTGTGTGTTTAATAAACTATTCCAAATTGTTTTAAAATAATCAGTCTCGCTGTCAATTTAATGCCAATTTAGAGACAGTACAAGTCGCTTGCAGTTGCGTGTTGTATGTTAGTCAGTCCTTGTTTGGAGAGTGGGAGAAAGTCCACCATGTGGATACATTCCACTACAATTTCAGTTGTCTATCTCTCCACATTTTAGAGGTATGCATGCGAGAGGGTGTCTGCTGGGTACATTTCTTTTCCTAGTTGACACTTTATTTCAACGTCATATTGGTTGAGCCGAATGAGCAGACGTTGTAGCCACTTGGGTGCTGCAGATAACTGCTTGCGTTGTATGGTAACCAAAGGCTTATGGTTTGTCCATAGCGTGATCTTGCGACCATATACATGTTGATGTTTTTGTTCCATTCCGAAGACTTGAGCGAGTAGCTCTTTTTCAATTTGAGAGTATCGCATTTCTGCTGGAGTGAGCGTTCGGCTCGCGTATACGATTGGTTGTCCCTGTTGCAGAAGGACGAACCCAAGACCCTTGCTTGAAGCATCTCCTTGACCTTTGGTTGAATTTTTGTGGTCAAAGTCCCTGAGCACCGGAAAATCTGTCACGCATTGTTTGATAGCTTCAAACGCTTTTTCGTGTTCATCAATCCATTTCCAGACTGTGCCTGTATGAGTAAATTGACGTAGAGGCTCGCTGAGATCTGAAAGATCTGGCAAGAATTTTGCGAGTTACTTTGTCATACTGACAAATCATTGTACACCTGCAACATCCTGCAGTTTCTGCATTTCGTTGATTGCGACCACTTTGCTTGGGTCGGCTTTGAGTCCATCACTAGACAGTATGTGTCCCATGTATTTCACTTGGGAGCTCTTGTATTCGAACTTAGCGAAGTTTAGTTTAATGTTTTGCTCTCGACATCTCTATATGAATTTGCGTAAGCTAGCATTATGATCGTGATTGGCCTCTTTAAGTGTCTCACCGCGTCCAGTGATCAAGATATCATCTACAATCTTGTAGATTCCATCTAGACCCTTGAGGTTCTGGTCTAGTTTCTGCTGGAATATTTCTGGGGCAGGACTGATGCCAAATGGCATTCTATTTTATCAATATCATCACCATGGAGTCTGGAAGGTCGTGAGATAAGAGGACGCTGTGTCTAGTTCACATTGCAAGAAACCCTCCTTGCAGTCTGCTTTAGTGAAGACCTTTATATTTGACATGTGTGGCAAATGTCATCGATCACAGGAAGTGGATAGTGTCCGCGTTTCAGGGCATTGTTCAGATGTTGAGGGTCGATAAATCCTCGTATCTTTCCATTTGGCTTTTGTACAGTCACTGGACTGGATACCCAGTCCGTCGGTTCAACAAGTTTCGTGATGATTTGCCATTCTTCCTAACGATCGAATTCCTCTTTCAGTGTTTGTTTGATCGCTATTGGCACCCGTCTGGGTGGCATTACAGCTGGTGTCACTGATTCATTAAATTCAAGGTGAACTGTCCCTGGCATGTGTCTAAATCCCTTAAACATTCGATACGCATTGTTGAAATTAGTTTTTGCCGCTCAAGAGATGTTTGCCTTGTTCATAGATTGTGATTCGCATGGTTCATTTATCACCGTGATATTCTGATGCTGCACTTGTATCAGTTGTAGCTGTTGAGCCAATCAGTTGTGCACTTTGGCCCTCAATGATTACACAATATGCTTGATCTTTGTATTTTCCAGTGGCACATTACAAGCCCCTACCACTGGAATGGTTGCATGGTTGTCATATAGTGACAGGGTTGTTTTAGATTATTTTACCTTCAAGCCTTTAGATAAGCATCTAAGAGGTAGCACATTGCATGTGGCCCCACAATCTATTTGCATTTTTACTATTTGACCATTAATGAAGAAGGTAGCCATAATCTTGTTAATATACATTCTGTCAGCTTTGATTGTGTGATCAACTTTACCAAGCATCTTTACAGTCATGACATCAAAATCAGAATCATCACTGTCTTCATATAATGCATGAACTTTTGACTTGCCCTTATATTTAGGGTTATGTGTAGACTTTTGCCTCATTCCACTCTGCTTGCACTTTTGAGAAAAGTGATTTTGTTTGCCGCTGGTCTTCCCATATGCTGGGCATTTAGTTTTTGACAGCTCATGTATTTTGCTCATGAACTCTTTGTCTGTGAATTTTTTCTTTGTAGGTTGGGGTTTCTGTCTGACAGCTTTGACATCTTCAGAGTCTGTTTTAGTGAGCTCCATGGATTTCATTTGCGCAACTGTGGCCTCTGTAGCTTTACATTTATCTCGTGTTAGGCTTGATTCTTGCAACAGCCTCTTATGCAGATTGTTATCAGATATTCCGCAGACTATGCAGTCTCTGATGAAATCATCCCTCAAATTGCCAAAATCACATGACGATGCAAGCTCCCTCACTTTCACGAGATATCTGTCAAACCGCTCGTCCTTTTGTACACAGTTATTAAACTGGTATCGTTCATAGATTAAGTTGGTTTTACCTTTACAGTGCTCCTCACAAAGCTTCAAAATAATCTCAATTTCCTGTTTGTCTTCCTTTGCTTCATAGGGAAAATTATTGTGAATATCTAGAGCATCTCTACTAATGGCAGTGATAAATGTTGCAACCCTAATTCTATCTGGTTTTTCCACAATATGCATGATAATTTCTTGCTGTTCCACAGCTGTTTGAATTTTTTCCAGTTGGCTTTCAAATCGCCAGTCACCTGCAATGAAGGTGGGAGAGGAATGTGCGCGGGAGTTGGCACTGTGGTGGTCATGATAGCTCGCTACAGTTTAGGACTTTGAGTCTGTCATATACATGTATACAGTTCAAATACCCAGAGGACTAGAACAAGTCTAATAGTAAAATATTGTGGCCATGTATTTGTAGAAATACTTCTTCAATCAAGGCTTATGCCACTTTAAGTTTAATTTAAGTTTACTTTACTAATGTCTCTAGATTACTTTACAAGCTTATTGTTGTGTCTGTAAGCACTCTAGTAATGACTCCACGAGGGAAGGTATTGCACTTGAAATGTTGTAACCTTAGTCCATTTATTGCAGCTCCTGAATGAGGTAAGGTGAGCTCCCTTTTATACTTGGTTATCTGTGGTGTGCAGGTGACCTCTAGGTCTCCACCAATTGCACCCTCTGGTGGTACAGGTATATTGTATACCATGTAAAGATACATTCAATTGTCTTATGTAACTGTACATTGAGTGTACAGGGTATATACATACACAACATCACTCCCCCCTAAGTCTTGTGCCACTGGCCTTTGCACTGTGTGCTCTGGCCCTCGACTTGAGTGCCAAAAGCCCTTGCACTTTGTCTGTGCTTGGGAATGGCTCTCGCCCTGTGGACCCCCAAGTCCTTATTGCCACGACATTGGGAAATGGTCAGCAGTGGATGGTTGGAGGTTGCAGTGGGGGTTTGAGTGGCTTCTGGTTGTGATCCATGTGTGTCCATAGTTACATACCCCCATTTTCCCCTCCCATACATAGACCATGTGTGTGGCTCGACATCTGCATTTACATACATGTATAGAGAATGGAAAAAAATACGTGGGATTGGTAACATCACTGTTTGGGTCTTGCAGAAGTGGAATGAATACATATGCCAGGTAAGGTACATACATGGTATTGCAGTCTTGCCACTGGGGTGTAGGTGCAGGTGGGTGAGGATGCTAATTCTCGAGTAACCGGACTGTGTCCAGGTTGTCTGATGGCAGCGCTGCGACCCATGCCAGCTGGGTGGGCTCAGATCTCTCCCTTGGCTGGGTCTCAGGGCTTTTGCCGTTGCCTAGTGGTGGGCAGAGCCACAGGAATGTGTGGCCTCCCTGTCCTCCTTTGAGGGCTACAGGGTTTCCCTGCTGCCCTTCAGCAATAATGGGAGCCTGGTCATCCCAGGTCCCGTCGGGAGGGCTGGAGGATGCTGGCCTCTTGCTCCCGGTACTGGCCCTGGTGGCCAGAGAGGTAGGGCCGATCTGGGGCAGGGTGCCAGTAGTAGTGCCTGTGCCGTCTGCTGATCACTGGCCCTGCAGCTGATATGCTCTCATTATGTGTGACTAAACTCCTTGGGGCATCACGTTGGTCCTGGAGGCACAGGCTACATGATCGGGTAGCCCGCTGGACCTGGGTGCTTCAAACGGGAGGTTACCCTTGGTTTTGTCGGTGTGCATATTGAACCCGGTATCACAAATTATTCTATCGTTTACATTAATGATACATTGGCTCCGATCGCACTCAGGTACTAATTCACATTTGTCAATTACATGTTTTCCCTCAATTACCTGGTTTCCCTGTATATTACCGGCATCGCTATACAATATTACATTTAGATACTCATGTTCATCAATTACATCTTTTCCACGTATCCTACTGCATCACTGTTCAACAGTACATTTAGATACTTGCATTTCTTAATTACATCTCTCACATTATTATGGTGCAAGGGTCAGGGATGTCTCGGAGTGGCTGCAGGGCATTCTGGAGCGGGAGGGTGAACAGCCAGTTGTCATGGTGCATATAGGTACCAACGATTTCGGTAAAAAGCAGGATGAGGTCCTACAAGCTGAATTTAGGGAGCTAGGAGTGAAATTAAACAGTAAGACCTTAAAGGTAGTAATCTCAGGATTGCTACCAATGCCACATGTTAGTCAGAGTAGGAATTGCAGGATAGCTAAGATGAATACGTGGCTTGAGGAGTGGTGCAAGAGGGAGGGATTCAAATTCCTGGGACATTGGAACCGGTTCTGGGGGAAGTGGGACCATTACAAACCGGACGGTCTGCACCTGGGCAGGACCGGAACCAATGTCCTAGGGGGAGTGTTTGCTAGTGCTGTTGAGGAGGGGTTAAACTAATATGGCAGGGGGATGGGAACCTATGCAGGGAGAAAGAGAGAAATAAAATGGGGGCAGAAGCAAAAGATGGAAAGGAGAATAGTAAAAGTGGAGGGCAGAGAAACTCAAGGCAAAAATCAAAAAGAGCCACATTACAGCAAAATTCTAAAGGGACAAAGAGTGCTAAAAATACAAGCCTGAAGGCTCTGTGTCTCAATGCAAGGAGTATTCATAATAAGGTGGATGAATTAACTGCGTAGGCAGCTATTAACGATTATGATATAATTGGGATTAGGGCGACATGGCTCCAGGGTGACCAAGGCTGGGTATTCAACATTCAGGAAGGATAGACAGAAAGGAAAAGAAGGTGAGGTAGCGTTGCTGGTTAAAGAGGAAATTAACGCAACAGTATGAAAGTACATTAGCTTGGATGATGTGGAATCTGTATGGGTAGAGCTGCGGAATACCAAAGGGCAGAAAACACGAGTGGGAGTTGTGTACAGACCAACAAACAGTCGTAGTGAGGTTGGGGATGGCATCAAACAGGAAATTAGGGATGCGTGCAATAAAGGTACAGCAGTTATCATGGAAGATTGGGCTAACCAAGCTTGTAGCAATGCGGTGGAGGAGGATTTCCTGGAGTGTATTAGGGATGGCTTTCTAGACCAATATGTCAAGGAACCAACTAGAGAGTTGCCCATCCTAGACTAGGTGTTGTGTAATGAGAGAGGGCTAATTAGCAATTTTGTTGTGCAAGGCCCCTTGGGGAAGAGTGACCATAATATGGTACAATTATTTATTAAGATGGAGAGTGACAGTGTTAATTCAGAGACTACGGTCCTGAACTTAAGGAAAGATAACTTCGATGGTATGAGACGTGAATTGGCTAGGATAGACTGGAAAATGATACTTAAAGGGTTGACAGTGGATAGGTAATGGCAGACATTCAGAGATTACATGGATGAACTTCAACAATTGTACATCCCTGTCTGGAGTAAAAATAAAATGGGGAAGGTAGCTCAACCGTGGCTAACAAGGGAAATTAGGGATAGTGTTAAATCCAAGGAAGAGACATGTAAATTGGCCAGAAAAAGCAGCAAACCTGAGGACTGGGAGAAATTTAGAATTCAGCAGAGGAGGACAAAAGGTTTAATTAGGATGGGGAATATAGAGTACGAGAGGAAGCTTGCAGGGAATATAAAAACTGACTGCAAAAACTTCTATAGATATGTGAAGAGAAAAAGATTAGTGAAGACCAACGTAGGTCCTTTGCAGTCAGAATCAGGTGAATTTATAATGGGGAACAAAGAAATGGCAGACCAATTGAACAAATAATTTGGATCTGGCTTCACTAAGGAAGACACAAATAACCTTCCGGAAATACTAGTGGTTCGAGGATCTAGCAAAAAAGAGGAACTGAAGGAAATCTATATTAGTCAGGAATTTGTGTTAGGGAAATTGATGGGATTGAAGGCCGATAAATCCTCAGGGCCTAATAGGCTGCATCATTAAGGAAGTGGCCCTAGAAATATTGGATGCATTGGTGATCATTTTCAAACATTCTATTGACTCTGGATCAGTTTCTATGGACTGGAGGGTAGCTAATGTAATACCACTTTTTTTAAAAAGAGGGAGGGAGAAAACAAGGAATTATAGACTGGTTAGCCTGACATTGGTGGTGGGGAAAATGTTGGAATCAATTATTAAAGATGAAATAGCAGCGCATTTGGAAAGCAGTGACAGGATCGGTCCTAGTCAGCATGGATTTATGAAAGGGAAATCATGCTTGACAAATCTCCTAGAATTTTTTGAGGATGTAGCTAGTAGAGTGGACAAGGGAGAACCAGTGGATGTGGTGTATTTGGACTTTCAAAAGGCTTTTGACAAGGTCCCACACAAGAGATTGGTGTGCAAAATTAAAGCACATGGTATTGGGGGTAATGTACTGACGTGGATAGAGAACTCGTTGACAGACAGGAAGCAGAGAATTGGAATAAATGGGTCCTTTTCAGAATGGTAGGCAGTGACCAGTGGAGTGCCGCAGGGTTCAGTGCTGGGACCACAGCTATTTACAACATACATCAATGATTTAGACAAAGGAATTGAATGTAATATCTCCAAGTTTGCAGATGACACTAAGCTGGGTGGCGGTGTGAACTGTGAGGAGGATGCTAAGAGGCTGCAGGGTGACTTGGACAGGTTAGGTGATTGGGCAAATGCAAATGCAGTATAATGTGGATAAATGTGAGGTTATCCACTTTGGTGGCAAAAACAGGATGACAGAATATTATCTGAATGGTGACAGATTAGGAAAAGGGGTGGTGCAATGAGACCTGGGTGTCATGGCACATCAGTCATTCAAGTTTGGCATGCAAGTAGTGCAGGCGGTGAAGAAGGCAAATGGCATGTTGGCCTTCATAGCTAGAGGATTTGAGTATAGGAGTAGGGAGGTCTTACTGCAGCTGTACAGAGCCTTGGTGAGGCCACACCTGGAATATTGTGTTCAGTTTTGGTCTTCTAATCTGAGGAAGGATGTTCTTGCTATTGGGGGAGTGCAGCGAAGGTTCACCAGATTGATTCCCGGGATGACAGGACTGACATATGAGGAGAGACTGGATCAACTGGGTTTGTATCCACTGAAGTTTAGAAGAATGAGAGGGGATCTCATAGAAACATCTAAAATTCTGACAGGATTGGACAGGCTAGAGGCAGGAAGAATGTTCCTGTTGCTGGGGAGTTCTCGAACCAGGGGTCACAGTCTAAGAATAAGAGGTAAGCCATTTAGGACCGAGATGAGGAGAAATTTCTTCACTCAGAGAGTAATTAACCTGTGGAATTCTCTACAGTAGAAAGTTGTTGTTGCCAGTTCGTTAGATATATTCAAAAGGGAGTTAGAAATGACCCTTACGGCCAAAGGGATCAAGGGGTATGGAGAGACAGCAGGAAAGGGGTACTGAGGTTGAATGATCAGCCATGATCTTATTGAATGGCGGTGCAGGCTCGAAGGGCCAAAAAGCCTACTCCTGCACCTATTTTCTATGTTTCTATGTTTCTATCACCAGCATTGCTGTATAAAAAGTGGAGCTGTCCCTTTAATTATTCTGGTTTGCCGGTCCACTTTAAGAGGGCTTTGCAATCTTTACCCCAATCCGGTTTGCTGCTTGGCATCACGTGTTGCTCCCTCAACGCTGCCCCTCGTGGTCTGGTCACAGCCATCTTGATTTCAGGCACCATCTTCTTTCTTTCCACGAGGTAGGCTGCGGTGATCCTTTTCTCCCAGGTTCTGCCACTGAAGCTGGGAATTTACCTTCTGCGTCGATCTTCTTCCTTCCGAGTCCTGCCACGGCCCGGAAGGTGAAGTCTGGTCGTTCGGGTCAGATCATCTTACCATTGGGTAATGCGGTCTGTGTCGTCGCTGTGCAGTCGAGTTGGATGGTAGGATTTTCAGGTGCTGCGAAGGATCCAAATTTGGGGCCGCATAGGACGTCAATCACCGGGGCCTGGAGGATTTCCCAGCTCCAACAGATTTGGATTTGTTTCATCCATCTTCTTTCTAGCAGCATTGGACTATCACCAGCAATGATCCACAAAGGTAGCTTGTGCATCGCGCCGCCATAGGACACCTGGACATCCACGCTGCCAATGACTGGGATGGTGTCATTTGTGTAAGTGAGCAGCTTCACCTGGATCGGTAGCATTTTAGGTTGTTCGATAGGATTGTCCCAGAGTTTCTCGAAGGCACCTGGTACATCAGTGATTGGCTCGGCCCGTGTCAACCTCCATCAAGATTGGAACAACGTTGATTTCGACTTCTATTTTCAACAGGAAACTCTCGGTGGAGCAGGTAAACACTCCGTGCACCTCTTCCTGGGGCTGAGCTGCCTCATGGACTCTCTCTTCGTCTCCATCAGCGCTGGAGCCCGGGTGATTGACCAACTCTTCAGCGACTCGGTGAGTAAAATTTCTTTTACACATTCGCTGTAGATTTCCTTTAGTGTTACAGCCTTTGCAAGTATAGTCTTTGTATCGGCACTGGTGAGGTCTGTGATTTTCTCCACAGCGCCAGCATGGGGCTGGCCGGTTGGCCCGCTGCGGCGGACTCAGGGTTGTGGGGCTCGGGGTCGCAGTCTTGCCTCTGAAAGGCGCCATTTGATTCACTGTGCTTGCTGTGTTAGAGTCCTGGGGTTGAGTCATCATCCTTCTGGATTCACAGGCCGAAGCCATGAACTCTTGGCTCACGTTAATTGCCTTCTGCAGGGTGACCGTGGTGTCCGCAGAAAGCAACCTGTGGAGGAGGCCTTCGTAGCTGATTCCAATAACAAAAATGTCCCTCAGTGCTTTGGTGAGGTGGTCGCCAAAGTCACACGTTGCAGCCAATCATCTCAGGTCTGCAGCATATTTTGCGATTTCTTGGCCTTCGGGCCGCCGGTGTGTATAGAACCGGTGTCTGGCTGTGATGATGCTCTCTTTCGGCTTGAGCTGTTCCTGTATCAACGTTACGAGCTCCGCGAACGTTTTCGTTGTCGTCTTCTCTGGGGCTAGCAAGTCCCTGACAAGGCCATAGACGGTGGGTCCACAACTGCTGAGCAGGATAGCTCGGTGTTTATCAGCCAGCGAGGTCGGTGTGTTCCCAGCCAGGTCGTTCGCGATGAAGTAGTGTTCCAGTCTTTCCACAAAGGCATCCCAATCTTCCCCATCGGCGAATTGTTGAAAGTTGCCAAGGTTAGCCATTTTTCACATGGAAATTCATATTCTCATCGCCAATTATCGTGTCTGTAAGCACTCTAGTAATGGCTCCACGAGGTAAGGTATTTAACTTGAACTGTTGTGACCTTAGTCGATTTATTGCAGCTCCTGAATGAGGTTACAGTAAATAAGCTCCCTTTTATACTTGGTTACCTGCGGTGTGCAGGTGACCTCTAGGTCTTCACCAGTTGCACCGTCTGGTGGTACAAGTATATTGTATAAAGTGTAAAGATACATTCAATGGTCTTATACAACTGTACATTGAGTGTACAGGGTATATACATACACAACACTTATGACTATTTATCACCCTTCATGGATCCACACGCGATGCGTACGAAGCATGCTCTGCACTGCACTGCTTATCGTCAATTTTGATTGGTTCAAAAAAGCCTTACAGTTCCAATAATTTGATTGTAGATGCATTCGACCAAAGATCGGAAGTCTCCGCTTCTGACACCAAGTATTTTATAGTCTCTTGAACATTCTTAGTTCAAATTAACTCTATTTATTTGGGAGATCTCAGACAGCCATGTGCACGATTAAAATGGCGTTCCTCGTCAGGTTTCTTAAATAAAGATACAGGTCGCTAGACCTCCTAGATAGAGGGTGCTATACATTATATTGTTATATCACTGACATTCCAAGACCCCACACTGTTGCATCCTTCACAGGCACTACTCATACCTCAGACACATCTCACAGCTCTTCAATCATGTGAGGCATCACACAAACAAATACACTGTCAATACACTCATTACCAATCACCATTCTTTCTCTTTCAGGAAGGTTGCATACATAACAGGCGGTAGCAGGACCTGACCGGGGGAGATCAATCACGTCTGCATGTGGTCACTCCCATGGAAGAGGCAATGCTGGCAGTGATCGGGGCGGGAATGGGAGAAACCGTGGCCAGAGGCAGAGTAGGGGTCATATCGCCAAGAGGGATGTAGCCACTCCAACCACCTTAATGATTCCTAATCCTGAATCACCCAAACCTGTCCTCAATCCCAAGCTCCAAATGGTCTCATCACACACACCCTCCTATTTTCACCACATGTGCTGTACCCTAACCTTCCAGCTTTATCATTGCAGGCTCCCAGAAGCATGATTCACCTCACCTCCTGATGCAAGTTAAAGATGAGCAACAACAACCTTGCCCCCGGAGGAAGAGGAGGAGGAGGAGAGCGAGGAAGAAGGCACTGCGTCAATCGCTACCACTGTCTTAGACACCAGCTCAAAGACAGGCACCACACGTAACATAGGCGCTAGGTTAGATGAGGGTTCCTCACTGTGGCATGCACCTGGCATTGGTTGGCACCAGCCATGCAGGGTGGAAGGAAACCAAAGGTGCCACCTTTCTGGTGGAGGTGGGGGCAAGTTTGCATAATAGTTCTGTTGTATTGGAGTCAGATGAGGATCTCGCAGGGCCAAGCTTCAAAAGAGGCTGATAGATGCAACAAACCAGATGCTTGGTGCAATGGATGGACTGCCTGAAAGCATATTAAGGGGTAAGGGGATAGGGCAGGAAAGTGGGTTGAGGTCGAAGATCTGCCATGATCTTATTGACTGGCGGAGCAGGCTTGAGGGGCCGTATGGCCTACTCCTGCTCCTAACTCTTATGTTGATAAGCTTACAGGTCATGGCTAGGGGGATGGAGGAGTGTGCCTCCACCTTGGACCATGGCTTGATGCAAAGTCTGGAACCCATCATCTCCAGCGTGGAGAGGCTGGTCACTTCCAGCCAGCGATCTGCGGAGCCTGACATCATGTAGCATCTGATAGCTGAAGTTGTAGCTACCACTGCAGTCATAGCAGCTTTCATGGAACGACAATGACAAGTGCCATGCCTATTCTGGGGTCCTCGGTTGAATGTGGCTTGCAGAGTGTCACAGCTGCCCAAAGATCTATCCTCCAGCAGATCACTGGGCTGGCTTTACAGAGGCCCTGAGGCAGTGCCACGGGAATCATGGAGCAGGAACCTACTGTCATCTCTCCAGATGCCAGCATTGCTGCTCCCTCCCATGCCACTCCACCACTGCCCTTGCCGTTGCCTGTCAGCCAGGCAGCCCAGACTGTTGAAGCCTGAGGCAGAGTCATCATGGCCCACAACCTCAAGAGCAGTCTTCAATTAGATGGCAGCGAGCATCCCTTCCAGGTCAGGGCTGTCTATCTGGAAGCTTCTGGTGCTCCCCCTGGTTCCGCCTCCTCTTCCTCCTCCTCCTCCTCTTACCCCTTCTCCTCTCCTCTTGTAGTTCCTAAGCTTGACCCTCTGGTACAATTGCTCGTGGTAACTGTTGGTCTCTCAAGATCGGCAGATTGAGGAGCATGCAGCCAATCAGCACGACTCTGGACACCTTCGTATGCACCGGAGAGGCCGCAATTTACAGCCTATATAGTCATCCCTCAGAGCGTGTAGAGGCCTCACTTATGCAGAAGTGCACAGAGGATTGTGATATGTGACTTCTGTCACCTGTGGCAGCCTGGAAGGTTCCAGTCGTGTAACAATTAAAAGCTACTCTGACCTTGATTGCCACAGGGAATACTGTCCTGATTGCTGCGAGATCTGAGTCTTCCTTCCATGAGGCCACAGATATCTGTAATGACCTCCTTGTTAAAGCACAACCTCCTCAAACACTGGTCTTGGGTCATGTGAATGTAGGTGTGATGCTCTCTGAAGACCCTGAGTGGATAGGGCCTCCTGCTGAGAGCCCACCTTGCACTCCTGTCCCTCTCCTCTGCAGCAGCTGGTGCTGTGCTGCCTGACCTCATCGCCTCGTTCAGTTCCTCATGCAGAGCAAGGCGGATCCTAGCAAGATGCTTATGATCAAGCACATCCTTTCTCCTGGTGACTACTATAATGAGTCTAATAAGATAGAGTAGCACAACACCCATTCTTTTTAGGTGAAATCCTGTGAGAATATCTGGGAAAAATGTTGATAGGTGAAGTCTTGATAAAGTATCCCAGAAAAGTTTCCCGATGTGTCTCAAAAGTCCTCTTCAAGCACAGTGTAGTCAGTTGATCACAATCAGCTAGTGAACAGTGAAAGCTGAGCATGGCTTTAAGTACCGATCGAAATCCTCACCATTGACATCTTTACTCCTGTTCAGCTGGTCGCTGTTAGGAGAGGTCACTAACTGAAGTGTTACCACCAAAATGACATGCAGCCTCTTTAATGAACATGAGCAGGCAATTTACTTGTCAATCAGCTCCTTAATGAACATCCGAGCAGCCGTTCTTCAACTCCTTTACCAAGATGGCATCTTGCACTTAACACAGGCTAAATTGGCACTGCGGCATAAGACCCCATCTTGGCCAGCTCAGAGGCTCTTTAGCACATGAAGTATTTGGTCAAAATCGCTCTCTTGGTCTTCTGACTCAGAGGCAAGAATGCAACGACTGAGCTGAGGCTGGTACAGAACTCCAGCTGTGTTTTCTATGTGTTAATGGTTATTCTAAACTCTGGTGAAAAAATAAATATGATTTTAAAAGAGACAGTTTTCTATATATATTCAGTCTGATGTCATCAGTCCAAATTTATGATCTTCAAAATTATCCTGTTAATTGCCACTGTGCATATATTACTAGCTGTTCTTCATAAACTGAATATGTCCACTAAGAAACTATGGCCTGGATTTTGTGGTACGAATATCGTGAGGAGTAAATCGGGCAGCAACTTACGTGTCCACGCATGTGCATTTAAATGAGGAAATCAGGAAATTGCTGTCTGATTTTCCCTGCTCCTCCACAAACTTCGCTACATCTGTACCTCACCGAGAGACTTGGCATTCAAACACATGAAAGGTGTGAAGTTGCAATACTTACCCACTAGATACCCACTAAACATGCCAGAAAATGGTTGGGTTTGTGCATTCAGGTGTAATGACTATTTAATGGTGTGATAAGTCATAATTACTGCCAAACAACCTCTCTGACACTGAAAAGTCTAGAAAAGCTGCTGGTCCAGATGGTGTTAAACCAGAATTCTTAAAAGCATTGGGACTCAAAGCGAAGAGATAGTTCACCTCCTTCTTCTCCGAAGGACTGGCAACCGGTAAAATTCCATCTATTTGGAGGGAGGCTGAAATAATTGCTCTCCTGATGCAGGGGAAGAATGCTTGTGAGCCTCCAGCTACCATCCAATCTTCTTACTCTGCACTTGTTATAAAGTGCTGGAGAGGTTACTAGCTCCCATCATCGCGCCAACCATTCCTAAGGAGCAAGCGGGCTTCCGGAGCAGCCATAACTGCTGCGGCCAAGTAGTGACTTTAACAATGCACATCGAAGCAGACTTACAGCACCAGCTCAAAAGTGCCATTCATGGACTTGTCAGTGGCCTATGACTGCTTTTCAAGCTCTCCACCATTTTATCCTGAAGAAAAACAATCCATCTTTCAATTCCATTCTTAGCAACCAATGCTTCCATGTGTACACTGGCACCCAGAAGAGCAGATATGAGACATTGAACAATGGACTTCCATAGGGTTCTGTGTTGGTACCCATGTTATTCAACATTTACACCTGCCCGAAACAGAGTCCCACAAGTTAACCTCCCATAGTATTACATGTGGGAGTCAATACCAAGTGTCGTCTTCAGGGGTTAAAGGACAGGGATAATTGAACAATTTTGTCCCTATTTTAAAATCTGTCCTTATTTTTAAATTTCAAGATATATTATAGACATAGATTTGACTTTTGAAGATCATGTAAAATATTTTATGTTGCAATATAAATAATCTGTGTGGATTACTTACAGCTGCATGTGATTAATAAACTGCAGAATTATGGAAATAGACCCAGCTGCTGATACTGTGCTTGATGCAAACACAAGCAAACAGAGCTGGTCCCTGCCAGTTACAGCTCCAATGACAATCACATTATTAGGTGTTTAAATCAGAAATCACACTTCTTTTGACCTCGGATTAAAAGAGTTCACACCGATTGCTGCACATTGAATCAGTCCCAACATAAAACAGACCAAACTATGGGACAGCTTTCAAACTTGAAAGAATGTGTAGATGTAAACAATCAGCTTCTTCATTGATGCACCCATCCCATACTCTATTCTACCTGTTGTATTGCCTCATTATGCCCACCATCTATTCTGCCCAGGATACAAAATAGAAGGGCAAAAAACCTGCTTTGCTCTCAAGCACGTGTAAAGCAACTGATATCACTTTGGTAGTGTCACAAATATGTTCATACAAAAACAAAAGCAAAAATTGTTGTCCTGAGTCTGCTCACTAAGGGCCAACAGATTAATAAAGACATGAACGAATTAAATAAATAAAACAAAGTTAGACTAAGATATGGCAGAGCAGGTTGTGTGTCTGGACTGCAGTATGTGGGAGCTTGTGGACAGTGAGACTGTCCCGAGTGAATACATCTACAGCAGATGTCTCCTTCTCGAATTTCTCTGGCTCAGTCATTGAACTGAAGTGTGAGTTGGAGACACTCTGTCACATAGAAGGTGGAGGAATATCTGGATAGTTTGCTCCAGACTTCGGTCACACCTCGTGGAGAGGTGCAGGTTCAGAACAGGGTTGGTGTCACAGATAGTGTGCAGAGCAAGGCGAACCCAGGTAAGAAAGGGAACGAGGATCCACAGAAACTGATCCTATCCAACAGGTGCAATGTACTTACTATCTGTGAGGATAAGGATAAAGACTATCGGAAGGACAGCCAGAATGCAGACCATGCAGTTTGGAGCAGGAGGCTGTCAAAGGGGGAGGAGGAGGAGGAGGAGGAGGGGAAGCGTAATGTGGTAATTGTTAGGGATTCTATAATTAGGGGGACAGATAGCACCCTTTGTAATCAAGATCGAGAGTCCCACATGGTATCCTACCTAACTGGTGCTAGGTTGAGGGACATCTCAAACCGGTTTAAAAGGATATTGGAGAGGGAGGGAGAGAATCTTTTGTTGTGGTCCATGTTGGGACCACCAACATAGGGATGTGTAGGCAAGAGGTCCTGTTTGGGGAGTACAGGTTGACCGTCCAAAATCCGGAAACCTTGGGACTGAGGCCGTTCCGGATTCTGGGTATTTCCAGATTTTGGAACGTCTTTGCCTGGGCCGAGGTAGGTGGAGTCAGGCAGCCGAGGTAAGGGGGCGAGGTTGGCCCACTGAGGTAAGGGGGAGAGGGGGGGAGAGGGGGGGAGCCAGGGCTGGGGCGAAGTCAGACTGGGGAGAGGTCGGGCTGCCGAGGGCCAGAGCAGGCGAAGTCACGGCGAAGTCGGGCCGGAGGTTGGGCCACTGTGGGCAGGGGTGAGGTTGGGCCACCAAGGGCCTGAGCGAGATAGGGCCAGGACGAGGTCGGGCCACCAAGGGCCGGAGCGAGGTAGGGCCAGGACGAGGTCGGGCCACCGAGGGCCGGAGCGAGGTAGGGCCAGGACGAGGTCGGGCCACCGAGGGCCGGGGCGAGGTAGGGCCAGGACGAGGTCGGGCCACCGATGGCCGGAGCGAGATAGGGCCTGGACGAGGTCGGGCCACCGAGGGCCGGGGCGAGGTAGGGCCAGGACGAGGTCGGGCCACCAAGGGCTGGAGCGAGGTAGGGCCAGGACGAGGTCGGGCCACCGAGGGCCGGAGCGAGGTAGGGCCAGGACGAGGTCGGGCCGTCGAAGGTCAGGGCGAGGTAGGGCCAGGACGAGGTCGGGCCACCAAGGGCCGGAGCGAGGTAGGGCCAGGACAAGGTCGGGCCACCGAGGGCCGGGGCGAGGTAGGGCCAGGACGAGGTTGGGCCACCAAGGGCCGGAGCGAGATAGGGCCGGGGCGAGGTCGGGCCACCGAGGGCCGGGGCGAGGTAGGGCCAGGACGAGGTCGGGCCACCGAGGGCCAGAGCGAGATAGGGCCGGGGCGAGGTCGGGCCGTCGAAGGTCAGGGCGAGGTAGGGCCAGGACGAGGTCGGGCCACCGAGGGCCGGGGCGAGGTAGGGCCAGGACGAGGTCGGGCCACCGAGGGCCGGGGCGAGATAGGGCCGGGGCGAGGTCGGGCCGTCGAAGGTCAGGGCGAGGTAGGGCCAGGACGAGGTCGGGCCACCAAGGGCCGGAGCGAGGTAGGGCCAGGACGAGGTCGGGCCACCGAGGGCCGGAGCGAGGTAGGGCCTGGACGAGGTCGGGCCACCGAGCGCCGGGGCAAGATAGGGCCAGGACGAGATCGGGCCACCGAAGGCCGGGGCGAGGTAGGGCCAGGACGAGGTCGGGCCACCGAGGGCCAGAGCGAGGTAGGGCCGGGGCGAGGTCGGGCCACCGAGGGCCGGGGCGAGGTAGGGCCAGGACGAGGTCGGGCCACCGAGGGCCGGGGCAAGGTAGGGCCAGGACGAGATCGTGCTGTCGAAGGCCAGGGCGAGATAGGGCCGGGACGAGGTCGGGCCGTCGAAGATCAGGGCGAGGTAGGGCCGGAGCGAGGTAGGGCCGGGGTGAGATCGGGCCACTGAGGGACGGGGTGAGGTAGGGCCAGGCGAGGTTGGGCCACTGAGGGCCGGGACTAGGTCGGGCTGCTGAGGGCCGGGGTGAGATTGTGCCGAAATGAGGTCGGGCCGCCAAGGGCCGGGCTGAGGTCAGGCCAGAGTGAGGTCGGGTTGCTGAGGCCCGGAGTGAGGTAGGCCGGGTGAGGTTGGGTCGCTGAGGGCCAGGTTGAGGTTGGGCCACCGAGGGCCGGGGCGAGGTAGAGCGGGACGAGGCCGGGCCGGAGTGAGGTCAGGCCACCGAGGGCCGGGACGAGGTAGAGCCGGACGAGGCTGGGCCTGATTGAGGTCGGGCTGCTGAGGGCCGGAGTGAAGTAGGACCAGGGCGAGGTCGGGCCGCCGAGTGCTGGGACGGTCGTGTCGCCCCGGCCATTGGCGGGGGGAGTCCGGATTTTGGAATATTTTCCGGTTTCCGGACGACCCTGCCACAGATCGGCCCAGTGTCCGGATTGCGGAACATTACGAATTTTGGAACTCCGGATTTCGGACGCTCAACCTGTACCAGAAATTGGGAACTATATTGAAGAACAGGACCTCAAGGGTTATAATCTCTGGATTATTACCTGAGTCACGTGCAAATTGACATAGGGATAAACAGATAAGGGAGGGGAACACGTGGCTGAAGTCGTGATGTGGGAAAGAGGGATTCCATTTTATGGGACACTGGCACCAGTCTTGGGACAGGATGGACAGGCGGAAAGGATATATAAGGCGGTCACAAGGACTTTAAACTAGTAAATGTGGGTGGGAGGGCTCAGGTGGAAATTGCAGTACCTGCATAAATAATATGTCAAAGACAAACAAAAGGGAAGAGAGTAGAGTAACAGTCAGAAATTGTGCTTTAGGCACTGCAGCTAAAGAGAAAGCTAAAAGATGTAAGGCAATTAAACAAGGAGAGAGAAATAAGAATTGTGTGAGTATAACATTGGAGCTGAAAGACAGGTTAGGGTGTGTGGCCCAAATAAGCATTCTTTATACAAACAGATGGAATATAAGGAATAAGCTGAATGAACTGCAGGAGCGAATTCAAATTGAAGGGTATGACATGGTAGCAATTACTCAAACATGGCTGCAAGACAGTCAGGAATGGAAATTAAATATACCAGTTTATAAGGACTACAGGAAAGATAGGGAAAATGGCAGAGGGGGTGGAGTAACCTTAGTGATTAAAGTTGAAATCACTTCAATGATAAGAAACGATATAAAGAGAGGTAAGCAGGCAGTGGAGACTTTATAGGTAGAATTAAGAAATAGGAAGGGATTTAAGATTATAGTGGGAGTTGTGTATAGGCCCCCTGGTAGCATCTGTGAAGTGCTAGATTGTATAAATGCAGAGATTAGTCAAGCGAGTCGTAAAGGCAGAGTGGTTTTAATGGGCGATTTTAATTTTTATATAGATTGGGATAACCCTGACCTTTCAGGACCTTGGTCCCAATTATAATTTTCAGCCAAAGTGTTTTTTCTTATTAGCTTAGGATGAAATGTTTTAGTAGTTTTATAACTGTAATATTAATTTAATTTCAGCATCTGCTAAAGAGCTAAAACATACACACAAAATGGGTGAGCTCCGTGGTACAAAAGTTTCTCAACCTACTGCCAGGTCTGAGGTTAATATATTTTTAGCACAATTGCAAATCTACAGATCTTGGGCTTACTTCCCTGCATTTGATACATTAACCATCGGTAATGCTAATAGCGGCAAGGTTTAAAATGAGCATGATCTGTGTCAATTTGCCGGCAGTCAATACATCCTCCTGTCCTGTTACTGCTGGAGGCAAAAATGAAATTATTCAATGAGAAGCCTGGCTATGGCACTTATTAAATGCCTTAACAGCCCGAGATGATGAAATAAAATGAGACTTTGGTTTCAAAAACTAATGTGGAAAGTGGAGGTTTGTCCAAAATTTAGAAAACTAATGTCCTAGTCAAGCATAATTTATAGACACTCCTGCCCCGATTGTAACCCCCCCTCCCTGTCGGGCAAAAACCAAACAGGGGAGCAGTTAAATTGAGGGCAGTCACTTACTCCATCTGATCCCACTGTTACCCCTGACCCCTTCCCCTACCATGTCCAAAATTAATCTCTTTTGAGCAGGCAAGTTGGACACTACAGGAAAGAAGCGAGGTACTTCTTTTAATATGTAAGCATCGGCGGAAACATTGACAGTATCGGCATAAACATTTTGGACTTTAAGTTTTGGACATTGCTTTTTCATATTTCAGAAGAACTGGGACAGGCCCAGGCATAGGTGGGCGGGGATAGTCTGGGATGGCTGAAAGCAGATGGAGGACCCTTTTGTCATATAATGGGAACCCATCAGTGAGAGATCAGGTAAACTGGCTGAGAGCCGTGGAGCACAGGAACCTCAGGGCAAAGGAAGCTATTTGGCCACCCAGACTCGTTGGAGCCTTTATCCCCAGGAAGAGCCCAGTAACAAAGGCACAAGCTGAAGATGTGATTCATTGCTCTTTAGTTGAAACTGCCCCAGGCAAAGAACTGGTTTTTGGCACGAGAATTCAACAAGCATTTTTCAGGTAGAAGAAAGGCAGTTTGTTGCCATTTCTTTCTCTTTCTCTCCTCTTCTATGCTTGCTTGCTTCATTCAACACAATCAAGGACCGAACACTGACCGAGCATTATCCCAGCCCACACATCCTTTGGACCACCGCATAGTCTGAATGGGTATCGTGTGTCCCAACCAAGCCTTAGGGGTTTAGTGGGGAGATTTCTGCGCGGATCATAGGCATACGCACAGTCTGTTGGACAGATTCAGTGGTGCCCTATTCAGCCAAGCAGGGCTAGTTTTGTTGTGGGTACTTCGCGGTAGGGGCCTGTTCAAATGGGTCAGTGTTGTGTGTTATACTGTTTGTTTTATGCCACCAGGATGTGTTTTACTGGGTGCAGGTATGTGCTTTAACTTGAATAAAAGCATTATGATGGTTGAGACCGAAAGATCTGTCTTTAACTGAGTATTCTGTTCACTACTATAATTTTCGGGGTCTAAAACTGTTGTAAGGGGGTGATTTGAAACCACCAAGGGCAAAACCACTTGCAGAATCTGGCGACCACAAAGCAACATCGGTATTTGAGTGAACAGAGAGTTATGGAAGATCTCAAGGTCAAGAGATCGGCAATGGGGGATAGAATTTCCTCGCACATATTCGGAAAAATTAATGTAACACAGCAGTGGGTGTTAGACCTTTGCAGGCTGAGAATCCTGCTGAGTGGGTCACACCTAGTTTAGTCCGTTCTCTAGGGTAGAGAGGACACTGCAATTGGCGGGGGAAGCACCTCAGGCATTCGCGGACAGGCTCTGGTCCATCTACGAAAGGGCCAAGGATCGGGTGCTCGACAGTGCACAGTTGCGGGGGGGGGGGGGGGGGCGAGAAACCATTGGCTCAGGACCCTCGTGGCAAACAGTTTGCCACGAATAAGGGTAAAAGCGGAGGCCTGGTTTGACTCCGAGGACCTCATGAATACGGAGGCCTGAGTGCTCCATCACCTGAACCTGGCCTTTAAAACCAGCTCAGAGGAGGAGGTCAAACCAAGTAAGGGCAAGGTACACGAAATGAAGGCCAGTGAGGCTAGTAAAAAGGAATGGCGTCAGGAAGGGTTAGCACAGGGAAGGCTAGGACTTGTTTCGGGTGTGGGAAGATGGGACACTGGAGGAGAGACTGCCAGACCCCGAGGAGGGGGCATTGCAACGGGGATCCTCCAGTGCCTAAGCTGAAACTTGGCGAGGTGAAGGGACCGACCGCGCAACAATTTGATGTTCTGGTGGCCGCTCTTCGGACAGTTTTTGTGCCAGAGCAGGGAAGGGTAGATGCCGCTGTGAGCAGGGAAATCCCGACCGTTCTGGTAATCCCACCAGCCTGACGAGCTCGCACCCAGCCTGAGTACCTGTGTTCACTCACGTACGATGAGTGGAGTAGACCATGCGTGAGGATGGGGATGGAGAAGGTAGAGGGGAAGTACTTGGTGGACACCGGGGCTTCAAGCACGGTGATCCATGCGAAGCAGCCGACTGATTCACCCTGGTCCAGCAAGGTTCCATTCAGTCTCGTGGGGGTCACCGGGAATGAGCAGGCGACTGCGATGTCCAGACCGTTAGCCATAGATTTAGGATCCCTCCACACCAGGTGGGAATGCGTCCTAATAAAGTGGGAGCAGCCAGGGTCAGGAGTCCGAGGGGCCGACTTTATGTTAGCCCACAGAATTATAGTGGATTTGAGGAATCACTGCCTTTGGGGAGCAGTGGGTTCCGATAAAGAAAAAGAAGTTGTAGTGATCCCAAGGAAAGGGGAAGGAAAAGGCAACATGTGTAGCATGAAGCCGAAGGGGAGTTACTACCTAGAGCAATTGGTCAATACTACTCCGGCCAAGTACCAAGCATACGTGCGGGACAATCTCGCATCGTTCGCCACACACAAACGCGACTGTGGTAGGGTGACGGGGGTGGAAGTCCGAGTACAGGGGGACCCCATGTCACGGCCACAGAAGCAGTACAGTTTCTCCAGAGAGGCAGAGGCCGACTTAGAGATGGCACTGGGATCCCTGGTAGCACAGGAAGTGTTGAGACCCATAGCCATACACGTGAAGTCGCCACTTTGGCCGGTTAGGAAACCGTTATGGAGAGCCACAGTGGATTATCGGGGGCTCAACAAATACATCCCAGCCTGCGCGCCCACAGTCGCGGCCATAGCTGATCTGATAGGGAGTATTCCAGCAACCGCAACCACATTTACGGTGCTGGATATTTCAAACGGGTTTTGGTCGATTCCCCTGAAACGGGAAGACCAGTACAAGTTTGCCTTCACTTTTAAGGGACAGCAGTATACATGGACATGTCTTCCCCAGGGATTTCGTAACAGCCCCTCCATATTCCACCACTGCATGGCAGACACCTTAAAGGGATTCAGCAGACCCCAACAGTTGGTGCAGTATGTGGACGATTTGCTTTTGTTCTCCGATCAGCTGGCCGAGCTGCTGGAGCTGCTGAGAGAGACAGGGTCAATTCTAAGAAAGCTCAGATCAGTCAGAGGGAAGTAAAATTCCTTGGGCTGACCATGAGGGCTGGGGAAGGGGCTATAGACAAGGCCAAACGGAAGGTGGTACAGGAGTTACCAGCCCCCATGACAGTGACGGGGGTTAGATCCTTCCTAGGGCGCACGGGGTACTGTAGGGATTTTATTGAATATTACACCACCAGGACAGCCCCTCTGCTTTGGCTCCTCTGCAAGGGAGTCAGATGGGAGTGGGATGAGAACTGCATGGCAGCATTTAATCACCTCAAGGGAGACCTGCAGACGGCCCCCGCATTAGGCGCAATTAATGGTGGGGAGGACTTCTTTTTGGAAGTAGCAGCCAGGAGCGGCACGGCAAACTCATCAAGTGTCCTCACAGATGTAGAACAGGCATATTCCAATTGCAAGAGGCATCTCCTAGCCACGCATTGGGCCATAAAGCGCTCACAACTCTTTACGGGATCATCCCTGATCATTCTTCTAACCCAGCATACCCCCACTCAGATGTTATTAGAAGGGAGAATAAAGGCATGGTGAGCAGTGCTTGTGTTGCCCGCTGGACTTTATTGCTCTCACAAATACATCTGAGAGTGCAAGGCCTGAGATAGCCCAAGTTGGCCGCCAACATGATTTACGCAGGGATGGCCCACAAGTGTATGGTGAAAGGGGTATAGGATGTGGACATAGGATTCTGGGCCAGGTTACACCCAACGAGATCTACATCGACGGGTCTAGTTCGGTGATGAAGTTCGGGGAGCATTTCACTGGGTGCGAGATTTATGACCCTACGGCTGGGATTACAAGAGCCATTAAACTCCAGAGCACTCTAAGCACCCAACACGCCCAAATGTTGGCAGTGGCATATCTCGTTACCCATGCCGGTGAGTTCACGGCCCCATACACCATCTGCTCGGATTCCATGTTTACGTGCAATTCGTATACTGAGCACTTGGCCATCTGGGCTCGTCGCGGTTTCACATCCATAGACGGGAAGCACTTAGCAACAGCACCGTTGCTGAGAAAGATCTTAGAAGCCACTGGGATTCCGGGAAAGTCATTACATTCACAAAGTAAAGGCTCACTCAAAGACAGAGTCGAGAGGGGAAGGCAATCAAAGGGCAGACGAGTTAACAAAGGTAGGGGACCAGGTGATAGTCCGAAACTACGTTCGTGTAGGGACATTTGAGCCACTGTATATGGGACCTTACAGTACATTGGATATGGCAAGCCCCATGGTTTATGTGGTTAAACTTCCAAGGCACACAAGTTGGTTCCATGTGAACCAGTGTAAGTTGTTTAACCCGGGGGAAAGGGTAAGGAATGGAAAGAAACACCAAGGCTCTGTGGTGGACGCGGGTCTTCCTCCCATAGTTTGGGACAGCGACGACTCCGTGGTTGGGGCTGTAAGAAGGAGCAGCAGGATCCCACGGCCAAGGGTGCCGTGGACGCCTCCTTACACGCAGACCAAGAGCCGTAAAAAGGCCCAGGCAAGGGGTGCCCTAGGGGGGGGCCACACGACAGCACGGGTGGTATTGTACATAGTTTTCTTTTAAAGTATTTTGGTTAGTTGTAATGAAGCCAGACAGTGGACTGGGAGAGAGTAGGGAATGATACTCACCGACAGATTACAGGGACAAAGGGGAGAGTGGAAGTGTGCTGGGACAAGTGGTGGAAGGAGGAACAGGGAATTTATGTGGGTATGTGGGAATGGGAATGGATCTGCCCAGCAAGGGTGTCGATTGCCTTTTTGAGGCAATGGCAGGACCTGGGGCTGGGATCGGATGGGATTGAAGTATGGACTCCTGCGTGATCCCAGACTCTCCCAACACAATAAATTCCACGGAGCTTGTTGCACACAAGAGGAAGCCCCTGCCCACAGTCCCACAGGTACAGGCGACAGAAGTTAAGTGTCCAGCCACCACACCAGGCCCAGGAAATGGTTTAGTTTTAGTCCCGACCGGGAAGGGGGTGCATTACGCGGTCACGTCCGTCATTTTAAATTTAACCGGGCTACATCTGCCCGAGTGGTGTCCAAAAGAAACTGAGCAGCTGTATGAGGCCTTCATTAAAGAAATGTTCTTTGAACTCAGTTACGGGGATGTGAGTCGGGAAAAGCTGTACAACATGGGAGTGTATGATAACGTTAGTCCGCGGAGGCAGAGGTGAGGGATGCTCAATGATGTCGCTTTGGCGTTTAGCGCGGGTACATCTCTCATCAATAGTATGGATGATGTGCAGCTGTAGATGCAGGTTAGCGGTTTAAAGAACCAGCTGCGGAAGATCCTGGGGGAAGGGAATGAAGTGGAAGGGTCGGAACTAAAAGAGGACCAGGTGATGACTATTCACTTAAAAAGGTCAGCGCGGAGCTGGAGACACATGCTAAAACGGTTAATGAATTGATACGGGAGGACAGGAATGCCTCGGCACAGGCAGCCATGAGTGAAGTGTGTGTTGTACGGTGCCTGGTTACTAGGTGAGGGATGCAATAATTTGGAGGACCTCCAGCAAGGTCATGTCCCATCGTGGGTCAGCAACCGGCACCTCACAGCGTTCAGCCCATGTCATAATTCGATGAGTCCGTGTCAGCTCCATTTAGCTTTCAAAGCCTACCCAGTCCCAGTGGATTGCGGTTAGTCCAACCACTCGGTTATGGGGACTGTGTTGCGTATGCCGGTAATGGGCGGGATACCACAGCCAGCGCCGATATACAGAGTGGAAAACATGGGCGTCTTACGGGAGGGGTGCACGTGCGGTACTGTGGGAGCACGCCATGACCGGCATTGACCT
Source organism: Pristiophorus japonicus (assembly GCF_044704955.1). Classification (NCBI taxonomy): domain Eukaryota; kingdom Metazoa; phylum Chordata; class Chondrichthyes; family Pristiophoridae; genus Pristiophorus; species Pristiophorus japonicus. The sequence continues at coordinate 54,994,692 of NC_091986.1, read as the reverse complement.
CAAGGGATGCCAGAGCAGGGGCGCACACGTCATATTGTGTCTCCAGCACCTGAACGCGTTCGATCGGCCAGAGTGCGGGTTTGAATCAGAGAGTGCAGAGCCTATTAATTGCACCATGGAGGTGATGGCCTACAGCCACGTTCCACCTCAGGTAGCATATGTGGGCAACGGAACGTACTGCATAACGATGAGCGTGGACCAGCACCGGGTGCACCGCGATACTTGGTGTCCGGTCACTGACACGACTTTCTGCTTCAAACCTCACACCGAAGTTCAAGTGGCCCAAGAGCGTATCCTTCCAATCCCAGAGCTGTCCACAGAGTGAACAACACAATCCATAATCTGCAACAGTACATCACACAGTTCAGATATCAGATTCCTTTTCTGCCCGAACACCTCACAACGTTAATAAAAGCAGTTGAGCTCTCGCAGAAACATTATTTTGCACTGGAACAGACAAACCAGAACACAGGGGAGGAAATTAAAGGGATAAATTCCCCGCCCTGTTGGGGCATTGGTTTGAATGTAGAAGTTCCTCCATGGGTCCAGATTTGCTCGCACACTCTTGTAATTCTACAGTTTCTCAGTGTATTGTATTTGTTACGGCTGTCTTGCAAAAGGCGAAGAAAGGCGCTCCGAAGTCGATGGGAGGCCTTGGTTAAAGGTTGAACCTGAATGTTTTTCTCTGTAAATATGTTGTACGGATGTGTTTCGTGTTGTATTTTAAGGAATGTATTCCGGGTGTTTAAAAGTAAAGTATAGGGTTGGTTAGAGGCCACGATGTTTTTTCAACAGCGGATGTTTGATATTCCAGAGGGATTCTTGAAATATCAAGGGGGGACTGTAAGAATCGGCGTAAACATCGACAGCATCAGCATAAACATTTTGGACTTTAAGTTTTGGACATTGCTTTTTCATATTTCAGAAGAGCTGGGACAGGCCCAAGCGTGTTCCACAGGAATACACATCAGGTGGATGGGCATAGCCTGAGATGGCTGAAAGCAAATGGAGGACCCTTTTGTCATGTAATAGGAACCCATCAGTGAGAGATCAGGTAAACTAGTCAGTACTCAAGCCATCAAAATGACTGAGAGCCCTGAAGCGTGAGAACCTCAGGACAAAGGAAGCTATTTGGCCACCCAGACTCATTGGAGCCTTTATACCCAGGAAGAGCCCAGTAACAAAGGCATAGGCCAAAGATGTGATTCATTGCTCTTTAGTTGGACAGGCCTCAGGAAAAGGACTGATTTTTGACACGAGAATTCAGCAAGCATTTTTCAGATATAAGAGGCAGTTTGCTGCCATCTTTCTGTCTCCTCTTCTACGCTTGCTTGCTTTGTTCAACGCATTCAAGGACCGAGCACTCCATCTGGGATAGAGAGAAGAAATCATCTACGAGCAAAGACAGCCTCACTATTTCGACTGGGAAGCTGACCTTGATACTTGAGTTGGAAACCACAGATTAGTACGAAATCAGTAGATACGCCTCATCGGGAACAGCAGTGAGTAAGCCAGAGGTGAGCATTATCCCAGCCCACACATCTTTTGGGCCACCGCATAGTGTGAAGGGGTATCATGTGTCCTAATCAAGTCTTAGGGGTTTAGTGGAGAGGTTTCTGCGCGGATCATAGGCATACACACAGTCTGTTAGAAAGATTCGATGGTGCCCTATTGAGCCAAGCAGGGGTGTTTTAGTCGTGGGTACTTCGCGATAGGGGCCTGTTCAAATGGGCCAGTGTTGTGTGTCATACTGTTTGTTTTATGCCACCAGGATGTGTTTTACTGGAAGTAGGTGTGTGCTTTAACTTGAATAAAAGCATTGTGACCATTGAGACCGAAAGCTCTGTCTTTAATTGAGTATTCTGTTCATTATTATAATTCCCGTGGTCTAGAACGGTTGTAAGCGGAGGGGGGTGGGGGCGGTGATTCAAAAACACCAACGGTAAAATCACTTAGAAACATGCAGATTGGGTCTTGATAATGACAAGCCAAATCTCTCCGGAGCAGGGTCTTTGGCCAGAAGAGGCCCTGAAGGTAAGTTTTATAATGTTATTTTAGGTTTCCTTCTGGGCGTGGTGAAGCAGGAGTGCTCCTCTGGGCCTCACGAGGAAGCCTTGTACCTTCCTTCCTTCGCGCTTCCCCTTCCCCCCAATTGCTGCCAGAGTCCCCTTTCCCCCAATTTCAGCTAAAACCTCCAGCCCGATCACGTCCAGAGCCCCTCTCCCACCTCACTGCCGGTTACTGTTCTCACGGGTCCCTGGCTGCGTCCGCAAGCCGTTCAATTCCCGTTCCTGACAAATAGTGGATCTGTCTGGATATAGGTGAGACACTGGAAGAATTCATGCAAATGAAGCTGGGCCATTAAGAACGTCGAGGCCTACATGACCCTGGACTCCCTAGGTTTGGCGCCCAGTTGCCTCCCCTTTAAAATCGAGGCCGATATATCAGAACTCATACAGGTGCCAGCATGACAGCTGTAATATAGTTCCACCTAGTGAACTACTGCTCCCCCTAGTGGGTGACTGTGGTAAATCAGCCATTGCTGTTGTCACCTGACAAGTTCCTGTGTTGAATCCATCTTGTGAAGTCTGAGTGTGTTGTGATGTCATAAAGAATATATCACATTGCCGATGAGGATCGGATTCCTGGTACCCTGGCTGCAATTTTTGTTGGTGGATGATTTCAGCCAAACAACAGAGAGACTAGAGAGGTCCTGCGTTTGCAGAACTGTGAATAGTCAAGGGGCTATCGGTTCGGGAGGAACTTAACACAATCACAATCACTAAGGAGGCGGTACTCAGTAAGATAATGGGATTAAAGCGGATAAATCCCCTGGACCTGGTGGCTTGCATCCTAGGGTCTTAAGAGAAGTAACGGCAGGAATAGTGGATGCATTGGTAGTAATTTACCAAAATTCCCTGGATTCTGGTGAGGTCCCAGCAGATTGGAAAACTGCAAATGTAACGCCCCTATTTAAAAAAGGAGGCAGACAAAAAGCAGGAAACTATAGACCAATTAGCCTAACATCTGTGGTTGGGAAGATGTTGAAGTCCATTATTAAAGAAGCAGTAGCAGGACATTTGGAAAAGCAAAATTCAGTCAGGCAGAGTCAGCATGGATTCAGAAAGGGGAAGTCATGTTTGAAAAATTTGCTGGAGTTCTTTGAGGATGTAACGAAGAGGATGGATAAAGGGGAACCAGTGGATGTGGTGTATTTGGACTTCAGGAAGGCATTTGACAAGGTACCACATAAAAGGTTACTGCACAAGATAAAAGTTCACTGGGTTGGGGGTAATATATTAGCATGGATAGAGGATTGGCTAACTAACAGAAAACAGAGAGTCGGGATAAATGGTTCATTCTCGCATTGGCAATCAGTAACCAGTGGGGTGCCGCAGGGATCAGTGCTGGGACCCCAACTATTTACAATTTATATTAACGACTTGGAGGGAAGGACTGAGTGTAACGTAGCCAAGTTTGCCGACGATACAAAATTTGGCAGATGCAATATAATGTTGGAAAGTGTGAGGTCATGCACATTGGCAGAAAAAAAAATCAAAGAGCAAGTTATTATTTAAATAGAGAAAGATTGCAAAGTGCTGCAGTACAGCGGGACCTAGGGGTACTTGGGCATGAAACACAAAAGATTAGTATGCAGTTACAGCAAGTGATCAGGAAGGCCAATGGAATCTTGGCATTTATTGCAAAGGGGATGGAGTATAAAAGCAGGGAAGTCTTGCTACAGTTGTACGGGGTATTGGTAAGGCCACACCTGGAATGCTGCATGCAGTTTTGGTTTCCATATTTACAAAACAATATACTTGCTTTGGAAGCAGTTCAGAGAAGGTTCACAAGGTTGATTCCAGAGATGATGGGGTTTACTTATGAGGAAAGGTTGAGTAGGTTGGGCCTCTACTCATTGGAATTCAGAAGAATGAGAGGTGATCTTATCGAAACGTATAAGATTATGAGGGGGCTTGACAAGGTGGATGCAGAGAGGATGTTTCCACTGATAGGGGAGACTAGAACTAGAGGGCATAATCTTAAAATAAGGGGCCACCCATTTAAAACTGAGATGAGGAGAAATTTCTTCTCTCAGAGGGTTGTGGGTCTGTGGAATTCGCTGCCACAGAGAACTGTGGAAGCTGGGACATTGAATAAATTTAAGACAGAAATAGGCAGTTTCTTAAACGATAAGTGAATAAGGGTTTATGGAGAGCGGTCAGGGAGTGGACCTGAGCCCATGATCAGATCAGCCATGATCGTATTAAATGGCAGAGCAGGCTCGAGGGGCCATATGGCCTACTCCTGCTCCTGTTTCTTATGTTCTTATTGGCTAGAAAAAGCAGCAAACCTGAGGACTGGGAGAAATTTAGAATTTAGCCGAGGAGGACAAAGAGTTTAATTAGGAGGGGAAAATAAAGTATGAGAGAAAGCTTGCTGGGAACATAAAAACTGACTGCAAAAGCTTCTAAAGATATGTGAAGAGAAAAAGATTAGTGAAAACCAATGTAGGTCTCTTGCAGTCGGATTCAGGTGAATTTATAATGTGGAACAAAGAAATGGCAGACCAATTGAACAAATACTTTGGTTCTGTCTTCACGAAGGAATACACAAATAACCTTCCGGAAATACTAGGGGACCGAGGATCTAGTGAGAAGGAGGAACTGAAGGAAATCCTTATTAGGTGGGAAATTGTGTTCGGGAAATTGATGGGATTGAAGGCCGATAAATCCCCGGGGCCTGATAGCCTGCATCCCAGAGTACTTAAGGAAGTGGCCATAGAAATAGTAGATGCATTGGTGATCATTTTCCAACAGTCTATCAACTCAGAATCAGTTCCAATGGACTGGGGGATAGCTAATGTAATACCACTTTTTTTAAAAAGGAGGGAGAGAGAAAACAGGCAATTATAGACCGGTCAGCCTGACATCAGTAGTGGGGAAAATGTTGGAATCAATTATTAAAAATGAAATAGCAGCGCATTTGGAAAGCAGTGACAGGATTGGTCCAAGTCAGCATGGATTTATGAAAGGGAAATCATGCTTGACAAATCTTCTGGAATTTTTTGAGGATGTAACTAGTAGAGTGGACAAGGTAGAACCAGTGGATGTGGTATATTTGGACTTTCAAAAGGCTTTTGACAAGGTCCCACACGAGAGATTTGTGTGCAAAATTAAAGCACGTTGTATTGGGGGTAATGTATTGATGTGGATAGAGAACTGGTTGGCAGACAGGAAGCAGAGAATCAGGATAAACGGGTCCTTTTCAGAATATTTATTGATTTACATCTTAGATTTTTAGCAACTCTTAGAAACTTCTTAAAACGTTTTAACAACTCTTAGAAACTTTTGAAATAAATTGGGAACATTTATCAACTTTTAATTTTTTTAAATAACTTTGGAAGTCACCTTCCTAATTATTGCCCCCCAACCTAGCCTCGGGCCATCTACCATCAATGGCGCTACCCGGCGACGAGCTTGCCGCCAACACTTCACATTAGGCAATTAGGCTTATCGAACTTTGTCTTGGACCCCCTTGCCACTGGACCAAGACCTTGTTCAGCTAAGCCCATGTGGTTGCCAATGTGCAGCGGCCACCCCACGTTAAAAGAACTCACGCACAGGCATCTTACACTCCGTCAGTATGAAGTTCAGGATCTGGAACGTCAGGACCCTCATGGACAATCCCAACAGCAACAGGCCAGTACGCCGCACCGCCATAGTTGCCCGGAACTCAGCCATTTTGACATTGACATCGCCACCCTAAGCGAGACCCGGCAGGCAGGGGAAGGCCAGTTGAAGGAACATGGTGGAGGTTACACCTTCTTCTGGAAAGGGAAACCAGAGGCAGAACAGCGCCTTCATGGAGTCGTCTTTGCCGTCAAGAATGAGCTGGTCGACTGCCTCAAAGACTCCCCCTGTGGGGTCAACGAATGCCTCATGACTCTCCGTATCATCCTATCTCAGAACCAATGTGCCACATTCATCAGTGCGTACACCCCCACACTCGATGCAATGGATGAGGCGAAAGAGGGTTTTTATTCCAACCTCGAGACATCCTTGTCCCATGTCCCCACGGCCAACAAATTGATCCTCCTGGGTGATTTTAATGCCAAGATTGGCAAAGACACAGCCCTCTGGGGAGGCATGATTGGAAGAGATGGGGGGAGGGGGGTAGAGAAAGACAATTCCAGCGGTACCCTACTCCTGACAAAATATCTAGAACATGAACTCCTCATTACCAACATCCTGTTCCACCAGAGGGACAAATACAAGGCATCGTGGCAACATCCTCGCTCCAAATACTGTCACCCGCTTGACTATGGCATTGTCTGAGCCAAAGATCGCAAGAATGTGCGCATCACCCGTACCATGACAGGAGCTGACGACTGATGGACGGACCACGGCCCAATCCTATCCATCATCAACATTAACATTGCCCCAAAGCAGAGGGGACAGCAGAAGCAGTTCTGCAAAAAAGTTAATGCCGGGGCAATTAGAGACCCAGCTAAGAGAGCCCTATACATCCAGCGCCTCAAGTCCAACTGCGGCAACTACAGGGGAATCTCCCTGCTTTCAGCCACTGGGAAAATTGTCACAAGTTCTCCTCAATTGTCTTCTCCCTTTGACCGAGGAGCTCCTCCCGGACTCACAGTGCGGATTATGTCCCCTACGGGGCACAACAGAATGATCATTGCAGCGTGACAGTTGCAGGAAAAATGCAGGGAGCAGCACCAGCCCTTATACATGGCCTTTTTCAATCTTACAAAGGCCTTTGACACTGTCAACCGTGAGGGTCTATGGAGCATCCTCCTCTGTTTCGGATGCCCCCAAAAGTTTGTCAACATCCTTCACCTGCTTCACGATGAGATGCAGGCCGTGATCCTACCAACAGATCCATTGCAGACCCAATCCACGTCAGGACCGGGGTCAAACAGGGCTGCGTTATTGCTCCAACCCTCTTCTCAAACTTCCTCGCCACCATGCTCCACCTCACAATCAACAAGCTCCCCGCTGGAGTGGAATTAAACAATAGAACCACTGGGAAGCTGGTTAACCTACGCTGCCTCCAGGCCAGGTCCAAGATCACTCCAACCTCTGGCGCTGAGCTGCAGTATGCGTCTGTGCACATTCAGAGGCTGAACTCCAGGATATAGTCAATGTATTCACTGAGGCATATGAAAGAATGGGCCTAACGCTTAACATCCGTAAGACAAAGATCCTTCACCAGCCTGTCATCGCCGCACAGCACTGCCCTCCGATCATCAAGATTCACGGTGCGGCCCTGGACAACGTGGACCATTTCCCATATCTCGGGAGCCTCTTATCAACAAAGGCAGACATTGATGTGGAGATTCAGCATCACCTCCAGTGCACCAGCGCAGCCTTCGGCCGCCTGCAGAAAAGAGTGTTTGAAGACCAGGCCCTCAAATCTACCACCAAACTCATGGTCTACAGAACTGTAGTGATACCCACCCTCCTGTATGGATCTGAGGCATGGACGATGTACAGAAGGCGCCTCAAGTCGCTGGAGATATATCAGCAACGATGTCTCCGCAAGATCCTACAAATCCCCTGGGAGGACAGGCGCACCAACATCAGTGTCCTCGACCAGGCTAACATCCCCAGTATTGAAGCACTGACCACACTCGATCAGCTTCGCTGGGCAGGCCACAGAGTTCGTATACCAGATACAAGACTTCCTAAGCAAATGCTTTATGTGGAGCTCCTTCATGGTAAACGAGCCAAAGGAGGACAGCGGAAACATTATAAGGATATCCTCAAAGCTTTCTTGGTAAAGTGAGACATCACCACCGACACCTGGGAGACCCTGGCCGCAGACCGCCCGAGGTGGAGAAAGTACATCCGGGAGGGCGTTGAGCTCTTTGAGGCTCGACGCAAGGAACAGGAAGAGGCCAGGCGCAGGCAGCGGAAGGAACACGCGGCAAACCAGCTCCACCGACCCCTTCCGCCGACAAATATCTGTCCCACTTGTAACAGGGTCTGTGGCTCTTGTATCGGACTGTTCAACCATCAAAGAACTCACTTTGGGAGTGGAATCAAGTCCTCCTCGATTCCGAGGGACTGTCTATGATGATGATGCTGCAGGGGTCAGTGCTGGGACCCCAGCTATTTAAAATCTACATTAATGATTTAGATGAAGGAATTGAGTGTAATATCTCCAAGTTTGCAGATGACACTAAGCTGAGTGGTGGTGTGAGCTGTGAGGAGGATGCTAAGAGGCTGCAGGTTGAATTGGACAGGTTAGGTGAGTGGGCAAATGCATGGAAGATGCAGAGGTTATCCACTTTGGGGGCAAAAACAGGAAGGCAGAATATTATCTGACTGGCGGCAGATTAGGAAAAGGGGAGGTGCAATGAGACCTCCAGGTACATCAGTCATTGAAAGTTGGCATGCAGGTACAGCAGGCGATGAAGAAGGCAAATGGTATGTTGGCCTTCATAGCGAGGGGATTTGAGTATAGGAGCAGGGAGGACTTACTGCAGTTGTACAGAGCCTTGGTGAGGCCTCACCTGGAATATTGTGTTCAGTTTTGGTCTCCTAATCTGAGGAAGGGCGTTCTTGCTATTGAGGGTGTGCAGTGAAGGTTCACCAGACTGATTCCCGGGAGGGCAGGACTGACATATGAGGAGAGATTGGATCGACAGGGCCTGTATTCACTGGGGTTTCGAAGGATGAGAGGGGATCTCATAGAAACATATAAAATTCTGACGGGACTGGACAGGTTAGATGCAGGAAGAATGTTCCCGATGTTGGGGAAGTCCAGAACCAGGGGACACAATCTCAGGATAAGAGGGAAGCCATTTCGGACTGAGATGAGGAGAAACTTCTTCACTCAGAGAGTTGTTAACCTGTGGAATTCCCTGCCACAGAGAGTTGTTGATGCCAGTTTATTGGATATATTCAAGAGGGAGTTAGATATGGCCCTTACGGCTAAAGGGATCAATGGGTATAGAGAGGTGAGTGATCAGCCATAATTTTATTGAATGGTGATGCAGGCTCGAAGGGCCGAATGGCCTACTCCTGCACCTATTTTCTATGTTTCTATGTTTATGTGTAACAGCTACAAATCCAAGGTAAAATACAAGCACACTTGGCTGAACTGTCAAAGTCCAGATGGCTGCGCCTATGGGAATAATAGGGCATTTGGGTGAACTCCATCATGACCGTGAAACTTTCGGAGCGTATGTGGACCAGCTAGGCTTGTTTTTCACCGCGAATGGTATCATCTAAGTCCCGGTGATGCAAACCGTAACTGGGTGGTGTTGGAAAGAAAACAGGCTCGTTTCTTGACTGAAGCAGAACCCGAGATTCATGAAACCCTGAAAAACGTGTTTGTTCCCATCAAGCCAAAGGATACATCACTTACAGAGATACTAAGCAAGTTAGAACAGCACCACAGTCCTGAGCCTCTGGAAATTGCTGAAAGGTATCATTTCAGAACACGAGATCAATTAATTGACAAAAGTAACAATGAGTACATTGTAGCATTAATAAAGCTATATATTCACTGTCATTTCAGAAATTTTCAGGACCGAGCATTGCGTGACCGCTTTGTTTGTGGGATGAAAAATAAACCAATTCGAAGAAAGTTGTTGACAACTCCTCACTTGACTTCAGATTTAGCTTGTCAGACAGCTATGTCAATGGACATGGCCGACCAATGTTCCCAAGAATTTCGTACCATTTCCAGTCATCAGACAATCGAGGTGAATCACCTGCAGGTTAAAAGTAAAATGCAGTTGGGCCCCACTGTCTCAGCAACTGGCAATGGTAATAGAGCATTTAAGTCATGCTATCGGTATCTGGGACAACACATTGCTCAAAATGGTCTATATATGAAGGCAGAGTGTTTCTTCTGCATGAAAACTGGGCATCTTGCGAAGGCATGCTGACTGAAGAGTAAACCAACTTTCAAGGCTATAAGTAGAAATCCCCAGAGAAGAAAAGCAACAGCATGTAGAGATACACGTCATCAGGAGCACAAGGGTATCTAACAGCGATTCAAAAAGTATCATCATCCAAGTAGATGTTGCAGGAACCAGGATACCCATGGAAATCGACACTGGTGCATCCATGGGCGTAGTACCAGAATCGCTATTTCTCGACAAATTGCGTGATTTCCCATTGGACAAAACCAAGATAGAGCTGCGAGGCTACTCAGGAGAGAACATTCCCGTGGTAGGTCGTATCACCGTACCGGTGAAATTCAAGGATCAATTTCAGAGCTTGCCTCTCTTTGTAATGGCAGGAGACAAGCCTGCCTTACAAGGAATAAATTGGCTGGGATCACTGAAGCTGGATTGGAGTTAGATTTTTCGTGTTGAAACGAGATTTGCATCAAAGGATGATGTCATCAAGAAGTATCCGAAGGTGTTTTGTGAAACAGGCAGTCCAATCCAATGCTTCAAGGCGAGTGCCAAGGTACAGAAGGACGCTAGACCAGTTTACTGCAAGCCACGTTCCGTACCATATACACTCAAGGAGAAAGTTGAGCAAGAACTCAAAAGATGAGATTCTGAGAACATTATCTCTAAAATAGAACTATGTGATTGGGCAACACCCATTTTTGTTGTACCAAAGTCCGATGGTAAGGTAAGGTTGTGTGGTGATTATAAAGTAACCGTAAACCAGATTCTAGAGGGTAATCTCCCCAATACATTGCCAAATTTAGAAGATTTGTTCACAACTCTGACAGGTGGTCAGATCTTCTCAAAGTTGGATCTTACGAATGCCTACTTACAACTTGAACTATGTAAGTTCACATAGTGTGCAACTATTGAATTCTCACCCAATCCGCCCTTCCTTGCGCGCTGGTCCTTCCTCAGCGATTCGACTCCATGGCCCCGTGTTTGGCTGAAGTATGCAAGATCCAGGTTGAAGTTGAAGTCCATCGGGTTGGAGAAGCGAGGCTTCGCTCTCAGTCCTTATTCTCGAGGGGTGGGAAAACGTGCCTTCACGTAGGATGCGATAGAACGAAGATCGAGCTTCCAAAACGCTCAACAGTTATACTTCTGTAATCCATAATTCTGGCTAGGTTTGGATGGTTTTGTTTCCTCCAGGGAACCTTTCTAGCTCCTTCAGGTCTTATTTCACGCTATCTGAGATGTGCTGGGGTCTGAACAAAGCCAGCCAATCGATGTCCGAAGGCTTCCCGAGTGAGTGTTAAATGGCCCATCAGTTCTGATTGCTGGACCGTTGTGGAGATAATGCAGATGTCGGTCTTGTCCTTGCACATTGGTCTTGTCATGTATTCAACCAGCATTGTAACCCATGTATAAACTGACCTAAGTTTTACACTGAGAACAATGACCACTAGGTGGTGAACTTGTGGGAGACACTCCTAACCTCGACCTTCAGATATAAAAGGGGAAGCTCCACCCACTTCCTGCACTTGAGTGCTATGAAATAAAGGACAGGTCACAGACTGACCTTCTCTCAAGCATGGGCCTCGTGTGCATTTATACTGTATAGTAAGGACGTATCAGGTCTATTCCCTAGACAGCCTGGCTCCACACACAAAAGAGTCGCTTGGCCTTCCTAAGTGCACCCAACTCTGACGCCACTGGCCACTGGCAGGCCAGTGTTCAAATTAACATTTAAACAGACCCAGCTTCTCTCACCAGTTTTTGTGGGAGAGATCCACCCCCCACGTGTTTCTCCTAGACCAGCCATCTTATGTCACAGTATTTCAAAGGTCTTTTTCAGGGTGTACAGCCAACAGGGATATAAACACAACAGTCCAGAGTGACTTTGTCGACTTACACCCCCCTTTGATATTAACATCGTCCTCCACGGAGAAAATATCATCCATATCCTTCGGAGGAGAATGCCTCATGATACCCCGACCAAACCGAAGTTACCTAGTCCCCGTGGGTCCCCCTCTGCGGTTACAGTATATAATGTTTACAAACACTTTACAAAGGGTATTGCAAACATTCCTTTAAAACCAGATTCAAATTCCGGGCTGGTTGTCGATCAACACTAACCGCTGATTTCTGAGTGCCTTTCCACGCTTTCTGCAGGATAAATGAATCAGGTACACTGTTATCACACATTGAGCTAACACCAACACATGAGAAATGATCCGAATCCATGGAGGGACCTCGATGTCAACGTCACTGTCCTACCATGGTGGAGATACAAGCTGTTTAATCTCCTTTCCCATTTCCTGGTTTTGCTGTACCAGGGTGTAAAAGTGTTTTTGGGAGAGTTCAACCTCTTTGAGTAGTTTTGTGAGCTATTCCGGCAGAGGTGGAATCTCGTAACCAAACTGAGTTACTTACCGGTACAAATCGCGGATGGTGTCGGTTACCGTGATGTGAACAGTACTGGGTTCTGCAATGGGGATAATGCATTATTGGCCAATCTCGACCTTGGTGTGGGGCTTGAAGCAGAAGGTCTGATCTGTAACCGGGCACCAAGTGTCGTTACGCACTCGGTACTGAGTCGTGATACAGTACGTCCCTTCGCCCGTGTAAGCTACCTGGGGTGGAACGTGGCTCTGGGCCATCACCTCCTAGGTGCAATTAATGGACTCCACACCCTCTGATTTAAACCCACACACCAGTTGATCAAAAGCGTACAAACGCTGAGGACATAGTACCACGTCCGTTTCCCTGCTCTGGCAGCCATTAAGGTCTGTGCCGGTCATGGTGGATCCCCACTTTACAAACGGTGGGACACCATGATGCCGCAGTGTACCCCATCCCTCAGAATGCTGATGTTCTGTACTCAGTATACCGGTGCCAGGTGTGGTGACCCGGCATCCGAAGTACAACCCCCATTACCATAGCATTGGACCGGCCACAATCTACTGGGACTGGGTAAGCCTCTGAGGCGAGTCGGTGTTGGCACGGGTACCTTTGTATGGGCTGAGCGCGGTGAGGTGTCGGTTGCTGATCCATGAAGGAACACGGCCTTGTTGAAAGTCTTCCAAATGACTGCATCCTTCCTTCAGCAGCCAAGTACCATACAACACACACGCGTCATTCCTTGCCGCCTGAGCTGAGGCATTCTGATCTTCTCGGATCAAACTGTTAATCGTTTGAGCGTGTGCCTCCAGCTTGGCTATGATCTCCTTCTATGGATGGTCATAGCCTGATCCTCCTGCAACTCCGACCCCTCTATCGCGTTACCTTCTTGCAGTATTTTGCGCAACCAATCCCTCAAGTTATTTACCATATCGTCCATATTGTTAACAATGAACATGCCAGTGCTAAATGCTGTGGCTGTGTCATTAAACAGCCCCCGCTTGTACCTTTCTGAACCTCGCTCTGACCTGAGGTCAGATCATACACACTGTCCCGATCCATGCCAACGAAACTTAACTCATAGAACTTCCGAAACATTTCTTTAAGCAGAGCCTCATAAAGCCTTTTGGTCTCTGCAGGACACTACCATGGCATGTAAACCAGGGTCAGGTTTAAAATAACCGAGGCGACTAGTAGTGCACATCATGGTATAAGACCTTACCGGTGTGGACAAATACTAAACCATTTCTAGGCCCAGGGGTTGTGGTGGGGTGTCTAACCTCCGTCTCCTGTACCGGTGGGGTTGTGGCAAGGGGCTCCACCTCGCGTGCTAGCAATTCCGTGGAATTTACGGTATCTGGGGGGTTTGGGATCACACAGGAGTCCATACTCCGTCCCCAACTGATCCCAGTCCTGGAGTCTTGCCACTGTCGCGAAAACGCGACCGACACGCCCGTCGAGCAGACCCATTCAGACCCTCACATACACACATAAATTCCTTCCTCTTCTTTCCACCATTTGTGCCAGCACACTTCAACGCTCCCCTTTGTTCCCGTAATCTAACGGTACACAATGTTGCCCAGCTGTTCCCAGTCCGCGGATCAATTGTCCTTATCTTGGCTCAATTTCCTGAGCCACCACCATTGTCCCAGGGGTATGTGTCCCTCACACCGCAAGCATACGCGCCTCCCCTCGGTCAACCTAACCCGTGTGGCCATGATTTGTAGCTCAGGGCACGGTATGGAAGCTTCGCCATATGTGAAACCCTTGCTGCTGGAGTACCACGTGGAATTGAACCCAGCCACCCCGGCCATCTTCCCTCATGGAAGTAGGCTGCCACACTGTTGGTGTCCCTAGTTCCAACCCCCTGTACCACGGTGGGTCCTTTCCTCCCCGGTGCAGCCGTAGAGGACAGACTCCTCGGTGTCTCCCCTTTCCAAGCTGCCGATCCCAAACTAGCTCAGGAACAGAACCACAGCGAACATTCCTGGCATTTTCTTGGTGTTACTTACCTTACTTTCCTATAACATAAAACACAAGCAAAAATCTGTTCTGTGAGAGAGTTTTCTCCTCCACAGTTTCATCAGGTTATACACCAGCAGCAGGACAGACACAGACCGACAACGAAACGAAATGTAAAACAATGTTGGCCGCAGGGCTCGAGATCCCCATGACTCTACACTCGGGGCCTCATGCGGCTCGCGTTGGGCGAGTAGGGAGGCGACCACGGCACCCTCGGCCATGGGATCCAACTGCTCCTCCTTACTGCCCCGTCCACCAGGTCGTCGTTGTCCCATACTAGGTGAGGGAGACCCACCTCCACCAGGCTCATGATGGTACCCTGGTGCCTTTTAGTCCTGGTCCTTCCATCATCGGTCTTGACCAGCTTGCACTGGTTGATGTGGAACCATTTTGTGCATCTTGGGAATTTCACTGCATAAACCATGAGGCTCGCCTTGTCAACGATGTTGTACGGCCCCATGTACAGTGGCTCAAACACCCCCACTCAGGCAAATTACGGTCCCGCACCTCCCATTCATATGTGCGCTGAGGCTCTAGCAACAGCAGATTCTGTTGGTGCTGCCTCCCCAGGCTGCTGGCTGCCTGCATGTGAACTTGTTTTAAATACTGTACAGCTGCTGTACAAACTTATCCTGGTCTACCTCCCGGAGCTGTGTCTCGGTGAGGACCGACACCAACACATGGTCCTCCCTGTCATCAGCTCATAAGGGAAGTATCCTGTGCTCCTGGAGGGGCTGGCCTGGACCCCCATGAGAATCAGAGGCAGAACTTCATCCCAGGTTTTTGGGAACTGACCCACCTCCTTCCTCAACCGTTCCTTCAGGGTCCGGGTCATGCGCTCCACTATCCCCGATGACTGGGGGTTGTGAGCCACATACCATTTCTCCTCTATCCCCAGGAGTTTCAGGGTGGTTTGCATCACTTGACCCGTAACGTGGCTTCCCTGGTCGGACTCCACTACCTGGGGCAGCCCCCACCTGGAAAATACCTCCTTTACCAAGATTCAAGCTGTGGCCTCTTGGCAAGGGAAGGCTTCAACCCACTTTGAGAAGACGTCTCGGACATCCTCCCTCAGCTGTGGCCACCACCCTGCCTCCTCTACTCTCTGCCAAGTCATTTCTGGCCCCGGATGTCCCGCCCCTGGGCCCCTGTGGGCCAGCTGGAGGAATTCCTCGGTGCTGTGCTGGGACCACCCACCGGTCCCTCTTGAACAGCATTCCTTCCTGGACACAAATGTCTGCAGCACCGTTTTCCCCTTTCTCCCTGCCTAGTAGGACGGCTTTAAGAACGGGGTCCTAGGCCTGTGCCTGTTTGAGATCCGGGGCTAGAGCTACCCACTGTGTGCCTTCCCTGTCCCGGATCGCCGCTATTGGACCTGCTCTACCTGGATCCCAGAAAATGCACTCCCTAGCTCTCCTTTTGGCTAGCTCATTGGCCTTTTGGTTCCCTTCCCCTCTCAACTCTGTTTTGGAGTGAGCTTTCACCTTGTGGATATAGTAATCCCCTTGTATCGCAGTGTCTCTAAAATCTTGTGCAGCAGCTGTGGCCAGGGGTCTCCCATCGACGGACTTAAAACCTCGCCTTGCCCAGATTGCCAAATATTCCGTGCAGATGTTGCACGTGAACAACGAATCTGAGAAAATGGTGTATGGAGTAGGGAACTCATCGGGATGGGTCACCACATAGGCCACTGCTGCCAGTTCAGCATGCTGAGCACTCATGGTGTTGGGGAACTTTATGTCCTTCTCAACCTTAGCGGTTGGGTCATATATCTCACACCTGGTGACACGCTCCCCGTCAAACACAGTGCTGGATCCATCCATGTAGATGTCCCGGCCCATCAGGTGAATCCCGGCCCTGAGTCCCTCCCCCACATCCCATACCCCTTCCACCGTGCACGTATGGGCTGTCCCTGTGTAGACCATATTAGCTGCTAACTTGGGTTCGGTCAACCCCTGCACTCTCAGATTTGTCTGTGACAACAGCAGGGTCCAGCGAGCAATGCGGGCACTGCTCACTGTCCCATCTTTAATCCTGCCATCCAGCAGCATCTGCGTGGGCGTGTGATGGGTTAGGAGTGTCAGCGGGGATGAACCTGTAAAGAGCTGGGAGCGCTTTATGGCCAAATGCGTGGCTAGCAAATGCCTCTCGCAGTTGGTATATCCCCGTTCGACATCCGTGAGAACCACGGGTCTCAGTCTCCCTTGTGGAGGAGCCAAAGTAAAGGGGCTGCCGTGACTGCATAGCCTTCAATGAAGTCCCTGCAGTAACCAGTGAGTCCCAGGAAAGACCTGACCTCCGATACGTTTTGGGGGGCTGGGAGCTCTTATACCGCCTGGCTTCATCAATGGCCCTTTCACCCGCTCTGATGGTCAGCCCAAGGAATTTCACCTCCTTCTGACCAAAATGTGCTTTCTTCAGGTTAACTTTAAAACCCACCTCCCTTAATAGTTTTAGCAGCTCATCCAGCAGTGGCCTGTGCTCCTCTCTATCTGAAGAGAAAAGGAGAATGTCGTCCACATACTGAATGAGCTGCTGGGGCTGGTTAAATTGTTTCAGAGAATTGGCCATGCTCTGTTGGAAAATGGAGAAGCTGTTGTGAAAACCCTGGAGAAGACATGCCCAAGTATACTGTTACCTTTTAAACGTAAAGGCAAACTTGCACTGGTCTTCCCAGGGGATTGACTAGAACCCGTTGGAAATATCCTGTACCGTGAACATGGTTGCGGTCGCTGGGATATTTCCGATCAGGTCGGCGATTGCCGCGACTGTGGTGCACAAGCTGGGATGTTATGTTGAGGACCCGATAGTCCACAGTGACTCTCCACGACTGGTCGTGTTTCTTGACCGGCCAGAGTGGAGAGTTTACATGCGTGGCAATCATTCTCAACACTCCCTGTTGTGCTAGGGATCCCAGCGCCGTTTCCAGGCCTGCCTCCGCTTCCCGGGGAAAACTGTACTGTTTCTGAGGCCGTGACATAGGATCCCCATCCATCCGAACCTCTACTCCAGTCACCCGTCCACAATCATGTTTGTGGGTGGCGAATGCTGCGAGGTTATTCCTCTCATCCATCTGGTACTGGGCTGGGGTGTTACTGACCAGGTCGTAACTCCCCTTGGGTTTCATGGCGCAGACACTACCCCTGCCCCCCTAGTCCCTGGGAATAACTGCCACCTCTTCCACCTTGTCTGATCCCACTGCCCCCCCATAGGCAGCGATTCCTCATGTCTACAATGATCCTGTGTGCTAACATAAAATCGGACCCGATGACTCCCCACCCGGGTTGCTCCCATTTCATTAACACACACTCCCACATGGTGGTGCGGGACCCTAACTCTATCTTCAGGGGTTTGGACATTGCTCCCTGTGAATCTCATTAAACTAAATGGGACCTTGTTAGACCAGGGTGAGTTGGTTCGGTCCTTTGAGTGGACCACCGTGCTTGAAGCTCCAGTGTCCACCAAATACTTCCCCTGTACTGTCTCGACCCCCATCTTCACACAGGGCCTGCCCCACTCATCATCGAGGAGTGGACACAGATACTGAGGCTGGGCACGTTCTAGTCAGGATGAGGGAGGGCGTACGGGCTCGGTCGGCATAACGCTGCTCATGGCAGCGTCTAGTCTCCCTCTGCCTTTCCCTAGCACCATGCGGAGGGCTGCCATCAGGACCTTGAAGGGTTCCTCGATCGCCCTTTTCGCCTCAGTGAACTGGGGTTTCCTCCCGGGAGGCCCTCCTTGGCCGGGTCCCATTTTCTGGAGCGGGCAGTGCCATCTCTAGCGCTCCATTTCTCCACACCTAAAACAAGTCTTACACTCGTCAGTGTGGGGCCCCTCCTCACGCCATTCCCTCCTATCCCCTTTACTGGCCTTGATCACATGGATCCTGTTCTTACTTTTGGTCTTTTCCCCGCAGCTGGTCTTAAAGGCCAGTCCTAACTTATGGAGCATGCCTGCCTCCGTGCTTGCGGGGTCCTTGGCGTCGAACCATGCATCAGCCTTGGCTTTAACCCGTGGCAAGCTGTTCGCGATTAGAGTCCTGAGCCAGTGATTTCTGGGGGCTCCGATCAGTGGCGCACGGTTTGAAGCCCCTCCAATTGCCCTTGCGTACACTGGCCATAGCTTGTCGGCAAAGGCAACTGGTGCCTTGCTGGCCAACTATAGGGTCCACTCTACCTGTGAGCACAGGTTATCCTGGGTATGCTCCATCGCTCTCAGGATTTCCTCCTTTAACCCCTCTATGGTGCCTCGCCCAGCTTTCATGTCTGTGGACAAGTTCTGATATAGTTTCGCATCCAGGAAAAACTGTATCAGCCTGTGGGTGTCATCATCGTTACACCCATTAATCCCCCCTACTTGCTCGATTTCCGTGAAGTGAACCAAGGGATCCCCATCCTGTTTTAACCTTGGTAGCTCAGCTACCATGGCCTGTAACTGAGGGGTGGTGAATGGGACCACGTAATCATTCTGTAACGGTCCTTGGTTGCCGTTTGGTGCGGGCGGGCTGTACCTCTGTTGCCGCAGAGGACACATCGGTCTCGGTTGCACCTCTGGCGCCATTGGGCCTACCCTAACATGGGCTTCCTCCTCCTGTACTGGTGGAGGTTCCTGCCCTTCCCATTCATTTGCCCGGCACCATAAGGCAGACCATGCCTCGGGTTCCTGACAAAGCTTCTTTCCTCGCAGGGACCATGGTCATAATCCTCATAGCTCCTATTCCTAGCTACCCTGTATGCGACCTTAATGTCCCTTAACTGGCTGTCTAACCCTTCAGCTTTCGTTGCTAACCTTCTATTTTCTTCTCTAAACACCTGTTCATTGTACTTGGCTTCCTTGACTTGGCATTGGAGGTACTCCTCAGCATGACGGGAAGATTCGTCCAATACTCACCTCTCCTGCCTCTCCTCATGCAAATCCTCCACTAACTCTTTCCCCACTATCTCTCTCGTGTCAGACTGCTCTTCTGACACTTTCAGCCTCACTTTGAAGCATTTGACCTCATGCCGGAGCAGTCGGACTTGGCTTTGTAGGCACAAGAGCCAAACTGCCTTTTCCTTTGACACTTATGCTTTACACTCCCTGAGCACTCTGCAGCCCTATCCTGAGGGTGGTCAGAATGAACCATGTCCAGCACCCATTGCTGGGCCACATTAATCTTTGTAAAAATGTTTGGGGCTATCCTATCCTCCATACCGGATCTTTTAATTTCCACACTGGCCATTCTCACAGATATATCCGTAACCTTTCCGGTCCCTTCCTGGTCGCCAGATCTGTAAGTCGTCAGTCTAAGGTTATTTCCCAAGGTTTGCGGGGCCTCGCCATAGGGTCCAAATACATAAAGGTTTTTACTTGGCAGTGACCAGTGCCAAATGGGCCCTGCCTTACTTGCTGTGCTATGGATTGGTTTTCCGCAGAGACCGGTGCCAATAGGTCTCTCACGGTTATCCAATCTGCTGTTTATGATTTAACACCCACTTATAGCAAGCACACTAACCCTGTCCTCATGTTCAAGTGAAAAGAGTTACAACGGATTGTCTTATAGTGAGACATGGACCAACGTTTCACGGTGGATAAAGGATGTGGTGTATTTGGACTTCCAGAGGGCATTTGACAAGGTGCACATAAAAGGTTACTGCACAAGATAAAAGTTCACGGGGTTGGGGGTAATATATTAGCATGGATAGAGGATTGGCTAACTAACAGAAAACAGAGAGTCGGGATAAATGGTTCATTCTCTAGTTGGCAACCAGTAACTAGTGGGGTGCCACAGGATCAGTGCTGGGACCCCAACTATTTACAATCTAAATTAATGACTTGGAAGAAGGGATTGAGTGTAATGTAGCCAAGTTTGCTGACGATTCAAAGATGGGAGGAAAAGCAATGTGTGAGGGGGACACAAACAAATCTGCAAAAGGACATAGACAGGCTAAGTGAGTGGGCAAAAATTTGGCAGATGGAGTATAATGTTGGAAAGTGTGAGGTCATGCACTTTGGCAGAAAAAAATGAAAGAGAAAGTTATTATTTAAATGGAGAAAGATAACAAAGTGCCGCAGTACAGCGGGACTTGGGGGTATTGGTGCATGAAACACAAAAGGATAGTATGCAGGTACAGCAAGTGATCAGGAAGGCCAATGGTAACTTGGCCTTTATTGCAAAGGGGATGGAGTATAAAAGCAGGGAAGTCTTGCCACAGCTATACAGGGTATTGGTGAGATCACACCTGGAATACTGCGTGCAGTTTTTGTTTCCATATTTACGAAAGGATATACTTGCTTTGGAGGCAGTTCAGAGAAGGTTCACTAGGTTGATTCCGGAGATGAGTGGGTTGACTTATGCGGAAAGGTTGAGTAGGTTGGGCCTCTACTCATTGGAGTTCAGAAGAATGAGAGGTGGTCTTATCGAAATGTATAAGATTATGAGGGGGCTTGATAAGGTGGATGCAGAGAGGATATTTCCATTGATGGGGGAGACTAGAACTAGAGGACATGATCTTAGAATAAGGAGCCGCCCATTTAAAACAGAGAAGAGGAGGAATTTCTTCTCTCAGAGGATTGTAAATCTGTGGAATTTGCTGCCTCGGAGAGCTATGGAAGCTGGGACATTGAATAAATTTAAGACAGAAATAGACAGTTTCTTGAGCGATAAGGGGATAAGGGGTTATGGGGAAATGGAGCTGAGTTCATGATCAGATCTGCCATGACCTTATTGAATGGCAGAGTAGGCTCGAGGGCCATATGGCCTACTCCTGCTCCTATTTCTTATGTTCTTATGTTTCGAGTTCAAAATCACACAAGGTTTATTACAACAGATCAACACCTCCACTCCACTCACCAGATGTTTGTGAAGTAGAACCACTCAGTGCAGTAATACCCAGTAAAACAGTGCCTTACAATAGCCTTACAATAGAGCAACCCTTCCCATGGGCTAAGCCCTCCCAGGACACACTTAACTCTAAACGCCCCTCTGGTT
Organism: Pristiophorus japonicus; assembly: GCF_044704955.1. NCBI lineage: Eukaryota > Metazoa > Chordata > Chondrichthyes > Pristiophoridae > Pristiophorus > Pristiophorus japonicus. Next base: position 54,973,423 of record NC_091986.1, on the reverse strand, counting down.
TGGTGAGGACACCATCATCATCATCATAGGCAGTCCCTTGAAGTGAGGATGACTTGCTCCCATGCCAAAAAGGGATGAGTTCACAGGTGTTTCAATGAAGGACCTATTATTCCAGCTCCCGAACTACACCATCGAGGGTGGAAGGTGCCTGTGCTTGGATTTTTTTTAACATGTGGTGGCCGTTGCACACCAGCCACCACACGTGCTTGACAGAGCTAGGTTCAGTGGCAAGGATTACCCAAGACTAACTGGAGACTAGCTCTGCTGCACAGACCGAGCACGCACACATATTGCAGTGTGGGCTGGCCCTTACTGCCCTCACCTCTTCTGGCCCCCAAATTTACGCCTCTCCTGGGCCCGAGTCACTTCCCTCTACGGACTCTTGCCGCTCCTTCGCCCCTCTTGCAGTGCCTGCCCACACTGCAATCAGCGACCTGGCTTCGCAGCCGTCACTCTCCTCCAGGTCTTACTGATGGTCTTGTAGGCCCGGCCTGGTAATCGGCGCAGTCCTGGCCTGCAAGACCATCAGCAGGCCGCGGTCATTGGAGAGAGCAGCATGCGGCAGCCCAGCCTGGAAATCGGTGCAGTCCTGGCCTGCAAGACCATCAGCAGGCCGCGGTCATTGGAGAGAGCAGCATGCGGTAGCCCAGCCTGGAAATCGGCGCAGTCCTGGCCTGCAAGACCATCAGCAGGCCGCGGTCATTGGAGAGAGCAATGTGCGGCGGCCCGGCCTGGAAATCGGCGCAGTCCTGGCCTGCAAGACCATCAGCAGGCCGCGATCATTGGAGAGAGCAATGTGCGGCGGCATGCTACTTCAGGGAGCAGCATGTGTTGCTGCAGTTAGGGCACACTGACACCCTCTCACACACTTTCATGGATCGGTTGGTGAGCGTGAAACTATTGAGTTCTCACCCAATCCGCCCTTCATTGTGCGCTGGTCCTTCCTCAGTGGTTCAGCTCCATGGCCCTGTGCTTGGCTGAAGTATGCATGATCCAGGTTGAAGTTGAAGTCCGTCGGGTTGGAAAAGTGAGACTTTGCTCTCAGTTCTTATCCTCGAGGGGTGGGCAAATGTGCTTCACTTAGGATGCGATAGAACGATCAAGCTTCCAAAACGCTCAACTGTTATACTCCTGTAATTCACAATTCTAGGTGGGTTTAGATGGTTCTGTTCCCTCCAGGGAACCTTTCTAGCTCCTTCAGGCCTTATTTCGCGCTATCTGAGATGTGTTTAGGTCTGAACAAAGCCAGCCGATTGCTGTCCGAAGACTTCTCGAGTGAGTGTTAAATGGCCCATCAGTCCTGATTGCTGGACCATTGTGGAGACAATGCAGGTGTCGGTCTTGTCCTAGCACCTTGCTCTCTTCCCTAGACAGCCTGGCTCCACACACAAAAGAGTCGCTTGGCCTTCCTAAGAGCACCCAGCTCTGATGTCACTGGCTGTTGGCAGGCCAGTGTTTAATTAACATTTAAACAGACCAAGCTTCTCTCACCAGTTTCTGTGGGAGAGATCCTCCTCCACGTGTTTCTCCCAGACTAACCATCTTGCGTCACAGTATTTCAAAAGTACTTTTCAGATTGTACAGCCAACAGAGATATAAACACAATAGTGCAGAGTTGACTCTGTCGACTTACAACTAGATGAGGAGTCCAAGTCATGCTTGACTATAAATACTCATCTTGGCCTATATCAATTTAATAGGCTATCATTTAGAGCGTCTTCCACCCCGCCATTATCCAAGGGATGATGAACCAGATTTTGCAAGGCATTGACGGGGTAGTATGTTATTTAGATGACCTACTCATTTCAGCACCAAACTGGCAAATCTATAATAACATATTGAATGAAGTGCTCAAACGGCTAGAGGAGCACAGAGTACGAGTGACTGTTCACAAGTGTGAGTTATTTCAAAGCTCAGTGGAGTACTTAGGGCACAGAGTAGACAAAGATGGTTTGCATCCAACCAAGGGAAAGCTGGATGCAATTAGAAATGCACCCACCCCTAAGAATGTCTCTGATTTTCGATCATTTTTGAGTCTTTTGAACTATTATGGGAAATTCCTTCCAAATTTGGCTACAGTGTTACATCCACTGAAAGAGCTGTTGAAAAAACAGGTCCATTGGAAGTGGTCAGAAGAATGTGATGCAGCATTCAGGGAGAGTAAAAGCCAATTGTTAGAGAACACCATGTTAGTTCACTATGACGTATCTATAGATAATCATGATAGAGGTAGAATAAGAGAGAGAAGTGTGGAATTAAATCAGAAGGTGAGAGTGAAGAACCATCACCATAAATCGTTAAAGTCGTTACCAGGAAAAGTGGTGAAGATATGAGGTCTTCGTACATATTTGGTTAAGATGTTAAAAAGTAGGACCTCAAAAGTAGTAATCTCAGGATTGCTACCAGTGCCACGTGCTAGTCAGAGTAGGAATCGCAGGATAGCTCAGATGAATACGTGGCTTGAGCAGTGGTGCAGAAGGGAGGGATTCAAATTCCTGGGACATTGGAACCGGTTCTGGGGGAGGTGGGTCCAGTACAAACTGGACAGTCTGCACCTGGGTAGGGCCGGAACCAATGTCCAAGGGGGTGTGTTTGCTAGTGCTGTTTGGGAGGAGTTAAACTAATATGGCAGGGGGATGGGAACCTATGCAGGGAGACAGAGGGAATTAAAATGGGGCCAGAAGCAAAAAATAGAAAGGAGAAGAGTAAAAGTGGAGGGCAGAGAAACGCAAGGCAAAAAACAAAAAGGGACACTTTACAGCAGAATTCTAAAGGATCAAAATGTGTTAAAAAGACAAGCCTGAAGGCTCTGTGCCTCAATGCAAGAAGTATTCGGAAAAAGGTGAACGAATTAACTGCGCAGATAGCAGTAAACGGATATGATGTGATTGGCATCACGGAGACATGGCTCCAATGTGACCAAGGCTGGGAACTCAACATCCATGGGTATTCAGCATTTAGGAAGGATAGACAGAAAGAAAAAGGAGGCGGGGTGGCGTTGCTGGTTAAAGAGGAAATTAATGCAATTGTAAGGAAGGAAATTAGCCTGGATGATGTGGAATCGGTATGGGTGGAGCTACGGAATACCAAAGGGCAGAAAACGCTAGTGGGAGTTGTGTACAGACCACCAAACAGTAGTAGTGAGGTAGGGGACAGCATCAAACAAGAAATAAGGGATGTGTGCAATATAGGTAGAGCAGTTATCATGGGCGACATTAATCTACATATTGATTGGGCTAAACAAACTGGTAGCAATGCAGTCGAATGGATTTCCTTGAGTGTATTAGGGATGGTTTTCGAGACCAATATGTCGCGGAACCAACCAGAGAGCTGGCCATCCTAGACTGGGTAATGTGTAATGAGAAGGGACTATTTAGCAATCTTGTTGTGCGAGGCCCCTTGGGGAAGAGTGACCATAATATGATAGAGTTCTTTATTAAGATGGAGAGTGACACAGTTAATTCAGAAACTAGGGTCCTGAACTTAAGGAAAGGTAACTTTCATGGTATGAGGTGCGATTTGGCTTGATTAAACTGGCAAATGATACTTAAAGGGTTGACGGTGGATAGTCAATGGCAAACCTTTAAAGATCATATGGACGAACTTCAACAATTATACATCCCTGTCTGGAGTAAAAATAAAATGGGGAAGGTGGCTCAACCGTGGCTAACAAGGGAAATTAAGGATAATGTTAAATCCAAGGAAAAGGCATACAAATTAGCCAGAAAAAGTAGCAAGCCAGAGGATTGGGAGAAATTTAGAATACAGCAGAGGAGTACAAAGAGATTAATTAAGAGGGGGAAAATAGAATACGAGAGGAAGCGTGCCGGAAACATAAAAAATGACTGCAAAAGATATGTGAAGAGAAAAAGATTAGTGAAGACAAACGTTGGTCCCTTGTAGTCGGATTTGGGTGAATTTATAATGGGGAACAAAGAAATGGCAGACCAGTTGAACAAATACTTTGGTTCTGGCTTCACAAAGGAAGACACAAATAACTTTCCGGATGTACTAAGGGTCCGAAGGTCTAGTGAGAAGGAGGAACTGAAGGATATCCTTATTAGGCGGGAAATTGTGTTTGGGAAATTGACGGGATTGAAGGCTGGTAAATCCCCAGGGCCTTATAGTCAACATCCCAGAGTACTCAAGGAAGTGGCCCTAGAAATAGTGGATGCATTGGTGATAATTTTCCAACAGTCCATCGACTCTGGATCAATTCCTATGGACTGGAAGGTTGCTAATGTAACACCACTTTTTAAAAAAGGAGGGAAAGATAAATCGGGTAATTATAGACCAGTTAGCCTGACATCAGTAGTGGGGAAAATGTTGGAATCAATCATTAAGGATGAAATAGCAGCACATTTGGAAAGCAGTGGTATGATTGGTCCAAGTCAGTATGGATTTATGAAAGGGAAATCATGCTTGACAAATCTTCTGGAATTTTTTGAGGATGTAACTAGTAGAGTGGACAAGGGAGAACCAGTGGATGTGGTGTATTTGGACTTTCAAAAGGCTTTTGACAAGGTCCCACACAAGAGATTGGTGTGCAAAATCAAAGCACATGGTATTGGGGGTAATGTACTGACGTGGTTAGAGAACTGGTTGGCAGACAGGAAGCAGAGAATCGGGATTAACGGGTCCTTTTCAGAATGGCAGGCAGTGACTAGTTGAGTGCCGAAGGGCTCGGTGCTGGGACCCCAGCTCTTTACAATATATATTAATGATTTGGATGATGGAATTGAGTGTAATGTCTCCAAGTTTGCAGATGACACTAAACTGGGTGGTGGTGTGAGCTGTGAGGAGGACGCTAAGAGGCTGCAGGTTGAATTGGACAGGTTAGGTCAGTGGGCAAATACATGGTAGATGCAGTATAATGTGGATAAATGTGAGGTTATCCACTTTGGGATAAAAACAGAAAGGCAGAATATTATCTGAATGGTGGCAGATTAGGAAAAGGTGAGGTGCAGCGAGACCTGGGTGTCATGATTCATCAGTCATTGAAGGTTGGCATGCAGGTACAGCAGGCGGTGAAGAAGACAAATGGTATGTTGGCCTTCATAGCAAGGGGATTTGAGTATAGGAGCAGGGAAGTCTTACTGCAGTTGTACAGGGACTTGGTGAGGCCACACCTGGAATATTGTGTTCAGTTTTGGTCTCCTAATCTGAGGAAGAGCGTTCTTGCTATTGAGGGAGTGCAGCAAAGGTTCACCAGACGAATTCCTGGGATGGCAGGACTGACATATGAGGAGAGACTGGATAGACTGGGCCTATATTCAATGGAGTTTAGAAGGATGAGAGGGTATCTCATAGAAACATCTAAAATTCTGATGGGACTGGACAGGTTAGATGCAGCAAGAATGTTTCCAATGTTGGGGAAGTCCAGAACCAGGGGACATAGTCTTAGGATAAGGGGTAAGCCATTTAGGACTGAGATGAGGAGGAACTTCTTCACTCAGAGAATTGTTAACCTATGGAATTCCCTACCACAGAGAGTTGTTGATGCCAGTTCATTGGATATATTCAAGAGGGAGTTAGGTTTGGCCCTTGTGGCTAAAGGGATCAAGGGATTTGGAGAGAAAGCAGGAATGGGGTACTGAAAGAATGATCAACCATGATCTTATTGAATGGTGGTGCAGGCTCGAAGGGCCGGATGGCCTACCCCTGCACCTATTTTCTATGTTTCTATGTTTGATCATGGACAGGTTAGGTTTGTTCATGTTGATCATATTTTACCTACAGATGTGGAAGGAGTTGAAAGTTGCAATGATTCAATTATGTCTGACTCATCAGATAGTCTTATTACAAGTAGAGTACCAATAGCATATCCTGCATCAAATGTGCTAGAAACAAGTCCAAGAGAAAGTCAGAATTTAAGTCTGAATCCGAGCCAGACAGACAAACAGTCTGAAGTTGTAAAGAGTTCAAATGTAAATTAAGGGCATCCCTTGGAAGAAAACTTTCCTCAGGATCAGCCTGGAATGATTCTAAGTTCGATACCATGTTTGGAAGGTTTTGTTCGAGAGCAAAGGTATCCTCTACGAAACAGAAAACCAGTGGTTAAGTTTGATTTGTAAATATTGCAAAATAAGTCCATATCTTTTGTTGTGTATAACCATGCAAGTTATGTGTGATGATTGTTGTTATAATTACTTCATAATTTAGGAGGAAAAAGTGTAATATAGTTCCACCTAGTGGACTACTATGGTAATGTAGCCATTGCTGTTTTCACCACGAAGGCATCGATTGACAGATCACCTGACAAGTTCCTGTGTTGAAGCCTTCTTGTGAAGTCTGAATGTGTTGTGATGTCGTAAAGAATATATCACAATAGCAAACCATGTTCGGATCAGCAGGACGTGCAACAATCAAGGCCATCAACAACACTGTGCATTGAAGAAAGAGGGCAGGTGGGAGGAGGGCACCCAGTGAATGAATCCAGTGCCCCAACTAGCAGAGGAAATACAACAAAATCTGGTGGTATCGGCAAGGTGAGTGATTAGAATGCAAACAGTACTCTGCAATGAATTAATAATGGAGCAGGCTCTTATAGTTGGTCAGCTTTGATTTGATTTTGAAGTGGTCTGTTGCTATAGCCACAGCTGGTAATTATAACATGCCTTAAGGAAAAAAAAAAGTGATGCTTTCATCTAAAGGCAAATCATACAAAGAGAATGAATTAGCACAGACGGTGGGAAAAACTGCTGGAGGAAAGAACCTAGGATAAGAGAATGATTCAATGTGAGAATTGGCGAAGGGCAGCTTTACCTTGCTCTTCTGCATGGCTATTGAGAATTTTAAACAGCAAAATGGAACTATGTGAGAAACTGCAGTATTGATTGCATTAACATGAGATCTGTAACCAAAGATATGAAAAGTGATTGGCACAATATTATTTATAGTAACCTGCTGTTTGTTGCAGAGAACCATGTGGTATACAATGCCAGGAAAAAAGCTGAAACAGGCTGGTATCACACTCTCTACATGGGAATAATGTATGCTAGTAGTTATTTGCCAAGGATCTCTGACTCGAATTGGCTCCCACTTGCAAACAGGTAAGTAGATGTGTTGAACGGTGCCTGAAAAGGGCATGGTAACCAACTCAGCCTTCAAATACATGCGGTGCCCCCGAACATTAATTGTATTGATATTTTTGCATATATGCCACACCTTATTTTCGCCCCTGATGTAGATGAAGGCAGTTCACAGTTGACACAATGAGCTGCGAGTAAAGAGGCAATGCTTTCTGAACATCGGCAGGCACCCCTACCGCTATTTTCACTGCGGGCCTTCCAAAGTCTCAGCAGCGTGCATACCTCACATTCACAGGAAAAGTGCAGATCGCCCAATGATGGTAGAACTGCCTGAGTCAGGAAGTATGCGAGGAATGATCTTCGACACACAGCAGAAAGTTCTTTGTAGAGGTCCTTATTAACTGCTGCCCTTCCTATGTTGCCTAGGGATGGAAACCTCTATACAGATTCCTTGGAACAATGGATGCTGAAAAACGTGATGTCCATGGTTCACGGTGTTAATGAACGTCTAAGTGCTTTTCAGATGTCATGACACAAATAGCCCAACTGGCTAGAACCATGAAGTAGATGTTCTCCCACATGCACACTGACATTTTAAGAGTTACATCCTCAAAATCTGAAGGCATAGCTGCAACACATCCAAGCTTATCATCTGCACACACAGCTGTCTGATTGCTTTGTGTCAGAGTGCAGGAAACTACCAAAGCCAGCTTTGATCCTTTGTAGAAAAGAGTGGACAGCCTCAGGAAGGGGATGCAGGAGCTCTGGCAGCTGATGTAGATCAAATTGTTGTCCGAGCTCCTATTCTTTAATTTGCAGTTGCATTGTATATTTTGATTGACATATATTCTACTAATGGGGCTTTGTGCAATCAGAGAGTTCAGAGCAATGCTCTCGTGAACAAAATCCTTGCAAGATCGCTGGCTACTTCTGGAACTGCTGCAGGTCCTTCAGGTTTGTTTGCTCAGTAGATGAGGCAATAGGTCTTCTTTATCCAGCAGCCTTCAAAGAACACTCTGCAGATGTGCTGCAACTTTGAAGATATAACGAACAGGGTGGATAAAGGGGAACCAAGTGGATGTGGTGTATTTGGACTTCCAGAAGGCATTTGATAAGGTGCCACATAAAAGGTTACTACACAAGATAAAAGTTCACAGAGTTGGAGGTAGAGGATTGGCAAACTAAAAGAAAACAGAGAGTCATGATAAATGGTTCATTTTCTGGTTGGCAACCAGTAACTAGTGGGGTGTGGCAGGGATCAGTGCTGGGACCCCAACTATTTACAATCTATATTAACAACTTGGAAGAAGGGACTGAGTGTAACATAGCCAAGTTTGCTGACGATACAAAGATGGGAGGAAAAGCAATGTGTGAGAAAGACACAAAAAATCTGCAAAAGGACATAGACAGGCTAAGTGAGTGGGCAAAAATTTGGCAGATGGAGTAAAATGTTGGAAAGTGTGAGGTCATGCACTTTGGCAGAAAAAAATCAAAGAGCAAGTTATTATTTAAATGGAGAAAGATTGCAAAATGCCGCAGAACAGTGGGACCTGGGGATACTTGTGCAGAAAACACAAAAGGATAGCATGCAGGTACAGCATGTGATCAGGAATGCCAATGGTATCTTGGCCTTTATTGCAAAGGGGATGGAGTATAAAAGCAGGGAAGTCTTGCTACAGCTATACAAGGTATTGTTGAGGCCACATCTGGAATACTGCGTGCAGTTTTTGTTTCCATATTTACGAAAGGATATACTTGCTTTGGAGGCAGTTCCGAGAAGGTTCACTAGGTTGATTCCAGGGATGAGTAGGTTGACTTATGAGGAAAGGTTGAGTAGGTTGGGCCTCTACTCATTGGAGTTCAGAAGAATGAGAGGTGATCTTATCAAAACGTGTAAGATTATGAGGGGGCATGACAAGGTGGATGCAGAGAGGATGTTTCCATTGATGGGGGAGATTAGAACTAGAGGGCATGATCTTAGAATAAGGAGCCACCCATTTAAAACAGAGATGAGGAGGAATTTCTTCTCTCAGAGGATTGTAAATCTGTGGAATTTGCTGCCTCGGAGAGCTGTGGAAGCTGGGACATTGAATACATTTAAGACAGAAATAGACAGTTTCTTGAGCGATAAGGGAATAAGGGGTTGTGGGGAGCAGGTGGGGAAGTGGAGCTGAGTCCATGATCAGATCAGCCATGATCTTATTGAATGGTGGAGCACGCTCGAAGGGCCGTATGGTCTACTCTTGTTCCTATTTCTTATGTTTTTATGTTTTTATGCCACAGCAGCTAAAAACAAGGTGACACTTCACATTAAAAGCATTACTTGTTATATACTTGACGACCCACATTAGTGCACACTGCCACTTGCACTACTTCTACAGTTACTATTTATATGTTGCATTTCATGGTTTTGTGGTATACTTTTAGGCCACAAAATTTGACTCTGTACCCCCCATAGTTTTGAAAAGTTTTGAAGGAAAAATGGTGTCCGCTTGCTTCCGCCCATGCTGAATGGCATGTGCTGAATGTCATCTTAGTAAGTGCGATACCGCCAGTGGTATGTGTTATATATGTGTACCTTTATTTGCTCTGTACTGTCACCAGAGGGCTCATCCCCTGGAATCCCAAGGGATCCCATAATCCCTTGGGAGCACAGGAATTTAAGGAGGCCTCACAGGTTGGAGAGATCTGCAATAAAAGACTACGGTCACACTTTACCTAGCTCACAGTGTTCAGTCTGACTCTTTCTCCATACATAACAACTGGCGATGAGATACAGATAGCAAACCCAAAGATGCAGAGAATAGTGGGCACCCTGGAGAAATTCTCAGAGGGAGAGGATTGGGAAAATTTTGTGGAGCAACTCGACCAATTCTTTGTAGCCAACGAGCTAGATTGGGAAAAGAATGCTGCCAAATGCAGGCCGATCCTCCTCACCGTCTGTGGGGCACCAACGTATGGCCTCATGAAGAATCTGCTCACTCCAGCGAAACCCACGGAGAAATCGTCAGACGATTTGTGCACACTGGTCGAGAGCATTTGAACCCGAAGGAAAGTGTTCTGATGGCGAGGTACCGGTTCTACACCTACAAAAGGTCTGAAGGCCAGGAAGTGGCGCGTTATGTCGCCAAGTTAAGACGCCTTGCAGGACATTGCGAATTTGAAAGACATTTGGAGCACATGCTCAGAGGCTTTTTCGTACTTGGCATTGGCCACAAAACCATATTTCGCAAACTTTTGACGATAGAGATCCCAACCTTGAGTAAGGCCATAGCGATAGCCCAGGTGTTCATGCCACCAGTGACAATACAAAGCAAATCTCTCAGCACACAAGTGCTGCTACAAGTACTGTGAACAAAATGATATTGTTTTTGAATCATAACGTACAGGGCAGGTCACACATACCTGCAGCTGCACGTCTGCAGATGTCCAAGAGTCCACCATCAAGGGTGATGAATACAAGGCCATTAACACCTGATTGGCGCTGCGGGGGTGATCATCATTTCCATTCATGCCAATTCAAAGGATACGTTTGCAAGGGCTGCGGAACAATGGGACACCTCCAACGAGTGTGCAGGCGAGCTGCTAATCCTGTTAAACCTGCAAACTACCTGCAGAAGAGTACAGATCCATGGAGTATCACGACGAACCAGAGCCTCAGATCGAGGAAGCAGAGGTAAATGGGGTGCACACATTCACCACGAATTATCTCCCGATAATGCTGAATGTTGAACTAAATGGAATCCCGGTGTCAATGGAGCTGGACATGGGCGCAAGCCAGTCCATCATGGGCAAAAAGACTTTCGAAAGATTGTGGTGCAACAAGGCCTCAAGGCCAGTCTTAACTCCAGTCCGCACGAAACTAAGAACTTACACAAAAGAACTGATTCATGTAATCGGCAGTGCTACCTTAAAAGTCTCCTCTGATGGAGCGGTGCACAAGCTACCACTCTGGGTGGTACCGGCGATGGTCCCATGCTGCTCGGCAGGAGCTGGCTGGGAAAGATACGATGGAACTGGGACGACATCCGACCGTTATTGCCCGCTGACGACACTTTGTGTGCCCAGGTCTTAAACAAATTTCCTTCGCTGTTCGAACCAGGCATCGGGAAATTCCAAACAGCAAAAGTGCAGATCCACCTAATTCCGGGGCGTGACCCATCCATTACAAGGCGAGAGCCGTACCGTACATGATGAGAGAAAGGGTAGAGATCGAGCTAGACTGGCTGCAAAGAGAGGGCATCATTTCACCGATCAAGTTCAACGAGTGGGCCAATCCGATTGTTACTGTCCTTAAGGGAGACGGCACCGTCAGAATCTATGGCGATTACAAAGTAACTATCAATTGTTTCTCCCTGCAGGACCAATACCCACTACCAAAGGCTGACAACCTCTTTGCAACGCTGGCGGGAGGAAAGATGTTCACGAAGCTGTATCTGACTTCAGCTACATGACGCAGGAACTGGAGAAATCATCGAACGCTTTCACCTGCATCAACATGCACAAAGGTCTTTTTGTTTATAACAGATGCCCGTTTGGAATCCAATCAGCGGCGGCAATATTCCAGAGAAACATGGAAAGCTTAATGAAGTCGGTCCCGCACACCACGGTCTTCCAGGACGACATCTTGGTCACAGGTCATAACACAGTCGAGCATCTGCAGAAGCTGGAGGAGGTTCTTAGTCGACTCAACCGCGTGGGGCTCAAGTTAAAACGCTTGAAGTGCACTTTCCTGGCGCCTAAAGTGAAGTTCTTGGGAAGGAGGTTAGCGGCGGACGGCATCAGACCCAGTAACGCGAAGACGGAGGCAATCGAGAATGCACCGAGGGTACAGAACGTGACGGAGCTGCGGTCGTTCCTGGGACTCCTGAACTACTTTGGTAACTTCTAACGGGTCTCAGCACACTGTTAGAACCACTGCATTTTTTACTACGAAAAGGGATGAATGGGTTTGGGGCAAAAGCCAAGAAAATGTCTTTGTAAAAGCAAGAAAATTGTTATGCTCAAACAAATTGCTTGTGTTGTATGATCCATGTAAGCGTTTGGTACTAGCATGTGATGCGTCGTCATATGGTGTTGGGTGTGTATTGCAACAAGCTAATGATTCTGGGAAACTGCAACCGCATGCCTATGCATCCAGGAGTCTGTCGAAGGCTGAGAGAGCCTACAGCATGATTGAAAAAGAAGCGTGTGTCTCTGGGGTAAAGAAAATGCATCAATACCTGTTTGGTCTAAAATTCGAATTGGAAACTGACCTTAAGCCACTTGTATCCCTGTTTTCCGAGAGTAAAGGGTAAATACCAAGGCATCGGCCCGCATCCAGAGATGGGCGCTCACGTTGTCCGCACGCAACTACGTCATCCGCCACAGGCCAGGCACAGAAAACTGCGCCGATGCTTTCAGTAGGCTGCCATTGCCCACCACGGGGGTGGAAATGGCACAGCCCGCAGATCTAGCCATGGTCATGGAAGCATTTGAGAGTGAGCAATCACCCATCACTGCCCAGCAGCTCAAAACCTGAACAAGCAGGAACCCTTATTATCTCTAGTCAAAAGCTGTGTGCTTCACGGGAGCTGGTCCAGTGTCCCAGTGGAAATGCAGGAAGAGATAAAGCCGTTCCAGTGGCGCAAAGATGAAATGTCCATACAAGCAGACTGCCTTCTGTGGGGCAATCGAGTAGTGGTCCCCAAGAAGGGCAGACGCACCTTCATCAATGACCTCCACAGTACCCACCCAGGCATCGTAATGATTAAAGCGATAGCCAGATCCCACGTGTGGTGTCCCGGTATCGATGCGGACTTCGAGTCCTGCTTTCACAGATGTAATATATGCTCGCAGTTAAGCAATGTACCCAGGGAGGCACCACTAAGTTTATGGTCTTGGTCCTCCAAACTATGGTCTAGGGTACACGTCGACTACGCAGGCCCATTCTTCAGTCAAATGTTCCTTCTGGTGGTGGCTGCGTATTCCAATTGGATTGAATGTAAGATAGTGTCGGCTAGCACGTCCGCTGCCACTACTGAAAGCCTGCGGGCCATGTTTGCCTCTCACGGCTTACCCGATGTCCTGCTGAGCGACAATGGGCCATGTTTTACCAGTGCTGAGTTCAAAAAACTCATGACCCATAACGGGACCAAACATGTCACATCTGCCCCGTTTAAACCAGCGTCCAATGGGCAGGCAGAGAGAGCAGTGCAAACCATCAAGCAAGGCTTGAAGCGGGTAACTGAAGGCTCGCTGCAGACTCGCCTATCCCGAGTCCTGCTTAGCTATCGCACAAGACCCCACTCGCTCACTGCTCATGAAAAGAGCACTTAAGACAAGGCTCTCGTTAGTTCACCCTGATCTTCATGAACAGGTAGAGAGCAGGCGGCTTCAACAAAGTACATACCATGATAGCGCAAATGTGACACACGAGATTGAAATCAATGATCATGTATTTTATTGAATTATGGACAAGGTCCCAAGTGGCTTCCAAGCATTGTCGTGGCCAAAGAGAGGAGCAGGGTGTTTTGGGTCAAACTTTCAAATAGACTAATTCACCGAAAACACTTGGACCAATCAAACTCAGATTTACGGACTATCCTGAGCAACCCACCTTGGACCCTACCTTTTTAGATCCCCCAACATACACACCAGTGGCAACTGGCACCACAGTTGACCACGAAGCAGAACCCATTGTCCAGCAGCCCAGCAGGGCCCAACACACCAGGCAGACCAGCAAAGCCAGCTGCACAGCGAGGGCCCAACAAATGATTCAACAATACCAGCTTTCACACCGAGACAATCAACCAAGGCGAGAAGGGCCCCAGATCGACTCACATTGTAAATAGTTACACTATTGACTTTGGGGGGCTGAGTGTTGTCATATATGTGAACTTGTATTTACTCAGTACAGCCACCCCCTGGAGTCCCATAATCCCTTGGGAGCACAGGTATTTAAGGAGGCCACACAGGCTGGAGAGGCACTCTGGAGACCTGCAATAAAAGACTACGGTCACATTTTACTTTGAGCTCACAGTGTTCAGTCTGACTCTTTCTCCATACATATCAGTATGCGTGTTTGCCAGAAATATTCAAGTAGGCAGACCGCGACATCAGTCACAGTGTCACGCTGATTTGAGGCATGGCCTGCCATTTGCAGCCTTGCCTCTCCATTCATGCCCTCTCCGTAACACGCAAAGCTAAACGTGCATTCAGCTGCATGAGGGACACCCACCAGCGTTCAACTTGCAGGTTAATTGCTTATTTGCTATATACTGGCTCTTGCAAAGTTTGTAGGAGTACTGGGTTGTTGGAAGAGATATAAAAAGTTGTTAAAGTGTGCAGTGAGTACTGGTGGATGTTGGGAAGGTGTTGGCTGCTACTGGAAGGCCTCTGAGTACAGCACTTGCTCCCAGTCATGGGGGCGCTACTTGCAGTCCCCCTCACACTGCAACATGACAGGGAGATGGATCAGCGGCAGCAAAAACAAGCTGCTCAGAGGGAGGAGGAGGGGAGAGTGCTCTCAGCAGGAGGCCTTACCCACTTAGGGTCTTCAGGGAGCATTTATCCTACCTGCACCTAAGCCAGGAGCAGTGTGTTCAGTGGCTCCGTTTCACCAAGAAGGTGGTCACAGAACTCTGCTCCCTCTTGGAACCAGACATGCAGCTTCAGAGCAGAGCAATGACATGCTGCCAGTGGCCATCAAGGTGACTGTGGTCCTGAATTGTTTTCTCCAGTGGATTCTTCCAGGCTGGAACCGGTGACATTGCAAATATCTTGCAGTTCGTCACCCATCGCTGCATTTGGAAGGTCACAGAGGCTGTGTATGTTAGGGGAGGGAACTTCATTGTCTTCTCTCCAAACAGAAGCAGGAGGACCATTCACATGCCTTTGCTACGATATTGGGCTTTCCCATAACGCAGGGTGCCATTGGCTGCACACACGTGGCTTTGTGGGCGCCACATCACAATGCTGAGATGTATTGTTACTGTAAAGGGTACCACTCACTTACTGTGCAGTAGGTGTGCGCCCACACCCAGCACACGGTGCTGGTGAATGCTCGCTATCATGGTAGCAGTCATGATATGTTCATCATGCGCTGGTCCGCTGTGCCAGCAATTTTCCAGGAACCCTGTTGAAACCAAGGATTGCAACTCGGCGACATGGGCTATCTGCTCTACAACCTGGCTGATGACTCCCCTCCACAACCACACCATTCGTGGTCAGCACTCATATAATGAGAGCCATGCAGCCACGAAAACCTCATTTAGCAGATTAATGGTTCCGCTGCCTTGACTGCTTGGGAGGAGCCTTCTAGTACTCGCTGCGAGTACCCCAATTCATGGTGCACTGGTGCATCCTGCACAACTTGGCCATCATGAGAGCACAGCCCTTGCCACCATGGGTTCTGCGACCACCTCAGGAGGAGGAAGAGGAGGAGAAAGAGTAGGAGGAGAAGGACAAGGAGGAGGAAGAGGAGGAGAAAGATTTAGCAGGGGGAGGAGGAAAAGGAGGAAGAAGAGGAGTAGGCACCCTGCACATTCATGTTCCGAACAGTAATACAAAAGCAAAATACTGCAGATGTTGGAAATCTGAAATAAAAACAGAAAATGCTGGAAATAATCAGCAGGTCAGACAGCACCTGTGGAGAGTGAAATAGAGTTAATGTTTCAGGTCAATGATGTTACGAACAGGCTGTCCATGAGTGCAAAAAAACATTCCAATCAAATATATAAATCAATCAATCCAATAATACATAACAAAATCAACTAATCACCCTTGTGCATTCCCTTAGTGCCTGTCTTCTGTGTGCCTTTTCCTATCCAAGTGTTCCTACAAAGTGCTACCCCAGTGGCTGCAGCATGGCTGGTGGAAGGCTGCTGACTGACAGCAGAAGGCCTCGCAGGACGACCTCGAGCAGCTCTGGGCCTAGAAGGCCCGGTAATTGAATGTACTACCTCAGCATGGGTAGCAGCAGTCTGGGCTGGCTGGCTGACAGGCAACAGCAAGGATACTGGTGAAGTGGCAGTGGTGGGAGGACGAATGCTGATATCCTGAGAGAGGACAACAGGTTCTTGCTCCAAGGAGCTACTGCCACCCCCCAGGGCAGCGTCTCAGCATTTCTAGCCATCTATTGGAGGACAGATTGGTGGACTGCAAGCTATTTTCCACACTGGCAAACCCAGCCACGGGGGCAGCAGTCTGAGCTTGAGCCGCAGCCAGCTAAGCATGCATAGCCGTCTGAGCTTGCATGACAGATGACTGAACTTCCACTGTGGCACTCAGATATTGGGTGGCAGCTGCTTGTGTTCCAATGGAAGCAGAGGTGTCATCCATCAAATGCTGCATGATGGTTTGGTCCACAAGTGCACTAATGGATCTGCCCACCCCTTCCATGCTGGAAATCATGGACTCCAAGCTCTGCATAAAGCCCTGTGCAAATTTGGTGCCGGACTCCATGATCGTTGACAGTGACAACACACTCTCTGGCATGCCCACAATGTACTAAGCATTTCTGTGTGCACGCCCATTACCTTTATTCTGTAGGTTGCCCCATCGAACTTTTCATCTGAGTTCCATGCAGCAGAACTCGTGTGCGACCTCGCTTTTTGGGGAGCTGGCACCTGCGCTATCCTAGCTATAGGCCACTCGTGCCCGGTGTTTTACCATGTGCAGATCCCGCCTCTATGTTACCCTCTAATGTATGCGCAGTTCCAGTATCTGAGCTGGTGCCTGCAAGTGTCAGATTGAGTGACGGTGTATCTTCTTCTCCATCACTCTCCTCTTGTTCTTCCTGCGCTGGCTGGCCAGGTTGAAATTCTTGGGTATCTGATAGGAGAAAGGCGCAAGGGTAGGGTTTGGGGATGGGGTGAACTGCATGATGTGTATGCTTACACCAGCAGCAGCTTGTAAGTGAGAAGACATTGTGCGATAAACTGGAAGTGGGATGTGAGAAGGAGGATTAGGTATGAGCATACTGTCACCTTCAATGGTTTCAGCCTCGCTGTTCGCCACAGCCTCAGTGATGGTCCCTCCAATAATATCGAGCACAGTCTCCTCCACTTGGGTAAATGTGTGAGGGTGAAGTGAAGTTATGAATGAAGGTTTGAGTCACCACACTCTCTTACATACTTCCCTCTCTTTTGCACTGCAGAGTGGCTGAACGTTAGCAGGAAGCCCAAGTTCGTGCGATGCTAGTTCCAATTAAAGCTCGCCCCCACTTCTTAAAGGCAATCTGCACCTCTTAAAGGGGTGGTACATTCTGCATGCAGTAGTTCATGCAACTGGTTATGGAAGCAAGGTTCAAATTGCCATTGAATGTCAAGGGGAGGTGGTTAGACTCTTGTTTGCTGGAGCTAATCATTGCCTGGCACTTGTGGCACGCAAATGTTACTTGCCACTTATCAGCCCAAGCCTGAATGTCATCCAGGTCTTGCTGCATGTGGGCATGGACTGCTTCATTATCTGTGGAGTTGTGAATGGAACTGAGCACTGTGCAATAATCACAGAACATCTGCACTTCTGACCTTATGATAGAGGGAAGGTCATTGATGAAGCAGCTGAAGATGGTTGGGCCTAGCACACTGCCCTGAGGAACTCCTGCAACGATGTCCTGGGGCTGGGATAATTGACCTCGAACAACCACAACCTTTGTGCTAGGTATGACTCCAGCCAGTGGAGAGCTTTCCCCCTGATTCCCTTGACTTCAGTTTACTAGGGCTCTTGATGTAACGCTCGGTCAAATGGTGCCTTGATGTCAAGGGCAGTCACTCTCACCTCACTTCTGGAATTCAGCTCTTTTTTCCATGTTTGGATCAAGGAATGTTTGCATTCCTTTCAACGGGCATGGGCCAATCGTGCCTTTTCGGGGCATATTGAATTTTTAGCCCTTAAAGTGTGACACACAGACCCTTACAGACAGAAGCATAGTTAGCCACTTACAAGCAAGTAGGAGGCAACTAGAATCTATCCCAAAGTGAATGTTAGTCCTTGGGAATCAGCTCCCAAACCCGTGACCTCTGCCACCTAGAAGGACAAGGACAGCAAGAGCATGGGAACACCACCACCTCCATATTCCCCTCCAAGTCACACACCATCCTGACTTGGAAATATAGTGCCGTTCCTTCATCGTCGCTGGGCTAAAATCCTGGGACTCCCTCCTGAACAGCACTGTGGGAGCACCTGCACCACATGAACTGCAGCAGTTCAAAAAGATGGTTCAACACCAGCTTCTCAAGGGCACTTAGTGATGGGCAATAAATGCTGGGCTTGCCAGCGACACTCATATCCTGTGAATGAATTAAAAAAACTTGACAGCCATCACCTCCATAAAAGTTCAAGTAAGTGGAGCAGTTCCCTTGGTTGGCACCGTTATCATTGGACTCAATATTTTCCATTCCATCACTAGCTCCAGTATGTGCTATCCACAGAATGCATTGCAGCAACTAACTAAAGTTATATTAATAGCACGTCCCTCCCCGTGACTTCAGCCATTGAAAAGGACAAGATACCAATATGCAGCTGGCTCATCGGGTTTTAAATGCAAAAACCATACATGTGCAGATTTCTGAATAGGCTGCACAACCCTTTGGAGGAGTCGCATGCCCCCCCCAAAAATTAGAGGGAACATTGATCCCGATTCAGACATGTATCGTTGTTCTTTCATCACTGTTGGGTCAATGTCCTGGAATTCCTTATCTAACACCATCATGGGAGCACCAGCACCACAAGAATTACAGTGATTCAAGCAGAAGGCCCAGAACCTTCTCAGAGCAACTCAGCTTGGGACAAAAATGAGGCCATGCCAGTGTTACCCACATCAAAAAAAAGCTACAAGATAGCACTGACACTGCGAAGCACAAGCAGAAAGGACAGTCATTATCACCCCAGGATATTTCAACAGTGACGGATCAGCTACAAAATACTCGAAATAACTGCTGATCCTGCTGGGTGACTGGCAACAGCACTTCCTCATTAGCATCCAGACACTCTGATCCCCTCGTGTCCTGCTGGTCCATTTAATTGGTTTTAACAAATATACCACAGGTTTTTTTTAATGACATTTCAGGTTTTTGCTCCAATTTGGAATGGGCAAAGATCTCAGCCTCCCATGTGCAGTTGCAGCTTCGGACTCAGACTTCACTGTTATTAATTGCAGTTAGTAGTAATGGCAATGCTCACTGGTCTAAAATCAGAGTGAACAACAGGGGCTATTTCAGCAAAAATGGCTCAGAAAGCTTCCCGGAGAATGGGGATTAAGGTTTGGATGCAGACCTGTGTAGTCATCACCCAACCTCCGGGAATATAATAATTTCCATCCGCAGCATCAATAACACAGTAAATGTATGAATAGGACTCAGGACAATTTCCTCATCTAATATGTAACATAGAATTACACTGTTCATAAGTGTTAAAAGGCAAATGCTCTATTATGTAGTGATGTATGGTAAACGATAGGTCAAATGCAACTCTTTTGTTTTATCACAGTTCACTGTGTAAAACCTCAAAGGATTATAATACTGATGTATTTGCACTGACACATTGATTCCTGTACCATGTCTGTGCATTAAAATTTTACACTGCTATCAAACAGCATCTGACTCCTTTTCACGAAGTTAATGATACTGTGAATAATGTAGTAACTAAAATGTACCATTTATTGTTTTTTTTTCCCACTGAGGACCATTGCCATTTTAAAGTCTGGCCTTAGTAGGCAGATTTTTAATTAATGGATTGACTGAAACATCTCACTTCACAGAACAGCAAAACACAGATGCAGCAACAGCAATGGCTTTTTAAAAATGTTTTTTTACTTTCAGATAACAGCAAAATTGGCACATTTTATTGCCTGCTTAACAATCTTCTACAAAGATTTCAAATAATATGCATCGTTATTTTAAAGTAACTGGCACCAATTTGACAGAAAAGGTTTTAGCTGTTAATAATTAGTCTTCGCATTCCTTTTTTACAATGTAACTGATTTGGAGAATAAAAATAGTTATAAAATTCAGTTATTTAAAATATTGTAGTGGGAAAATAAAACACTAAAGAATAATGATGCACGTGAGATTATTTCAGACAAAGAGCAGTACATTTGATATACTTCTTACTACTTATTTGCAATTTTTAACTACAAAGTAAGTCATCCTGCTGGATTATACATGGGTTTCCCTAAATCTGTACAAAATCAACACGCAGGTTATGCTGACTTGCTCATATATGTTTATAAATAAGTGCTTGAAAGGCAGATCTTTTGCAATAAACTCAGAAGTTTTCTACAGTGTAATAATTATGACACTTGTATTATGCACGACGATGTTACAGGACCTCTCATGGGGAGGGGTTGGCACAAATGCGCCAATTTGTTTTTAATCAATGCATCTTTCACTCCCTTCCCTCCCTTCTGTGTCCTCTATATGCGCCTTCCAGCCGCCAGGTGAGTGTGATCCATAAATTTACACATCCCTTGATTAAGAACTCCGTGATTGGCTATGTGGTAGAATCCTCGTCCTAGAAATTGGACCACTTATCACCACCTGTTTGCACTGCTATCCTGGCGAAAAATGGTGGCCACCTTTCTGTAGCGCCCTTCTCTGTCTTAGGACTCGGCGGCTGCAATTTTGGTGAGGGCCTTAGTGCTGTCAATAGCAGCGCTCACCCTGGACAGGTAAAGGAAGAGTGTGACGACACGCCGACTTAACATCACAATGGTGAACTTCGACTTTAGCGCTGAGTTCAGCGTTGGGTCCTAAGCTCGCTCTGAAAACCAAGCGTTCAGCAGACAGCACCTCTTAAAGGGACATACACATCTTTCAGGTAAGTTTGCATTTAAGCTTTTGGACTGGAATTTACATTTTTTTATTGAAGTAGTGGCTTGGTGCAATAGATGTTAAAAGATTTTTAAGTGTGCAGGGAGTGCAGGAAGTGCAGTAAGGCCTAGGATGGTAAAGGAAGGCCTCTGGGACAACAGAAAATGCTGGAAATACTCAGCAAGTCAGGCAGCATCCTTGGAGAGAGAAACAGATTTCACATCTCAGGTCGAGATTTTATGCTGGCATTTCAGATTTATAGCATCCGCTCACAGAGGAAGAGGAATACTTAGAAGAGGAGGAAGCAGAAGGTAGGATACAATCCAGATTGCCCCTTTCTGGCCAGGGTATCTGGGATGGAATCATCCGTTTGAAATACTAGTAACCACAACCCCAATTCCCCTTTCCACAATTGTCCCACACCTTACCTTCCCTCTGTTACTGACCATCACAGTGTCCTCTTGGCCACAATGCTGAAATAAAAGCCACCACAAAGCAAATCTTCCAGTTCAACTTCCTACACCTATCTATCCAATACAACATCACAAAATCAACTCACCACCCTTATGCATTCCCTTAGTGACTGTCTTATGTGTGCCTCTGCCAATCAAGATGTAATGCACTGCAGCATGGCTGGTGGAAGGCTGCTGACTTGCAGTGGGTGTTAGGTATGTGAAATTTACTTGTGTGTAAGACTTGCCACCAGAGCGCACACCTGTGGGAGACCTATGGGTCACCTGTGTGTACCCTGGTGCAAGCAGGTATAAAAGGCAGATCACCACGTTGCTGTCTTACTTTGGAGTTATATTAAACAGACCAAGGTCACAATGATTTAAGTTTACAAATCAGCCCCATGGTGTTATTCTAAACATAACAACTGACGACGAGTTACAGATCACGAACTTTCATGCAGAAATGGCTGCCATTGGTATTCTTGTGAGATTTAATGAGGGTGATGATTGGGAAGCCTTTGTTGAGGGCCTCGACCAGTACTTGGTGGCCAACGAATTGGACATGGTTGAAACATAGAAACATAGAAAATAGATGCAGGAGTAGGCCATTTGGCCCTTCAAGTCTGCACCACCATTTAATAAGATCATGGCTGATCATCACCTCAGTACCTCTTTCCTGCTTTCTCTCCATACCCCTTGATCACTTTAGCCGAAAGGTCCATATCGAACTCCCTCTTGAATATATCCACAGAGATCAAGCGCAGGGCGATGCTCCTCACCGTATGTGGGTCATCGGTATATGGCCTCCTTAAGAACTTGCTGGCACCGGCCAAACTAACAGACAAATCATACGCAGAGCTGTGTATGCTGGCTCAGGAACATCTCAAGCCAAAGGAAAGCATCCTGATGGCCAGGTACTGCTTTTACACACATCGTCACTCCGAGGGCCAGAACGTGGCGAGTTTTGACGCCGGCCTAAGACGTCTTGAGAGGCAGTGCGACTTTGCAGGATCCGTGGGGGAAATGTTGCGGGACTTTTTCATGCAGGGAATTGGCCACGAGGTCATCCTTCGCAAACTGCTGTCTGCCGAATCCCTAGATCTGAGCAAGGCCATCACGATAGCCCAAGCTTTCATATCCATGAGCTATAACATGATACAGATATCTTCACAGAATCGAAGCTCACAGGTGAGCACTATGCACAAAATAATGTTTGCAGCAGGCAGAACGGCACAGGGCAGGGCCCACCCGGGTGCAGAGGCCAGCCCTAGGCCTAGAGTGACTCAGAGGCGCCGTGAGGCATGAATGCGTATCAATTAGCACCAACTTGGTGCTGCAGGGGCAGTCATAGAGCTCATCAATGTCGATTCATGGAAACGATCTCTGACTCACCATGTGGCAGAGTCAGCGAGGGTCACGCAGCACGAGCAGAAGAGGCAATTGAACCTGAGGATGAAGAGGAAGTATATGGGATACACACCTTCACCACCAAAAGCCCTCCGATAATGTAAAAAGTTGAACTTAACATCACTCCAGTCTCCATGGAACTGGACACGGGGGCGAGTCCACCAGTCATGAGCCAGAAGGCTTTCGAGAGGCTGTGGAGCGACGAAGCCAACCGACCCGAGCTGATCCCAATTCAGGCAAAGCTGCGCACCTACACCAAGGAACTGATACCAGTTATTGGTAGTGCGGACATAAGAGTATTCCATGAGGGAGCACTGCAAAAATTACCACTGTGGATTGTTTCAGGTGATGGGCCAACGCTGCTTGACAGGAGGTGATGGGGAAGATTCAATGGAACTGGGAAGACCTCTATATAACCTCTCCGGCGAATGAGACCTCCCTTTCCCAAAGGCCGAGCAAACCCCCTCTTCCAGCTGAACCAGGCATCGAAGTGCAGATCCATTGGCAGATCCCCGAGGCACAGGCCGCTCATCACAACCACGAGGAGGTAAAGTTCAACCGAGCAGAGGTACAGGCACGGTACCCACCACCCGAAGCCGATGACCCCTTTGCGACGATGGAAGAGGCTCTAGATCGACCATGCAGAGTGGGATTCCGGCCGAAACGATCCGAATGCGTCTTCCCGCTTCAGAGGCAAAATACCTGGAGAGGAAGATCACGGCAGTCGGTATCACGGACACGGATGAGAAGGTGTCTAGACCACGGGACGAGAAGGCGTCCAGACCACGGGACGAGAAGGTGTCCAGACCACGGGACGAGAAGATGTCCAGACCATGGGACGAAGGTGAGTCCAGACCATGGGACGAGAGTGTGTCCAGACCACGGGACGAGAAAGTGTCCAGACCATGGGACGAGAAGGTGTCCAGACCATGGGACGAAGGTGAGTCCAGACCATGGGACGAGAGTGTGTCCAGACCACGGGACGAGAAAGTGTCAAGACCACGGAAGGACACCGCAACGGAATGGAGGAATTCTCTCCCAGCAAGGAAGACGACTGGGTTCAGAGCAAAGGTAAAAGTGAAGGTGAAGGCCACGAACCCACTACGCTTGAATAAATTGTGTGCACCATGTAACCCGTGCGAGCGGTCTTTCGCGGCCAATGATGTACCATTGTATGGGGTTGGGTGTACCGTACAACAAGTCAAAGTAGCGGGGGAACACCAACCAGTCGTATATGTATCTGACAAAGTACTTGAAACAAGTGATGTGTTATCACACGAGGTCATGTGTGTTGTACAGCATGCCAAAGTAGCGGGCGAACCCCAACCAGTTTTATATGTATCTAACAAAGCATCTGTAGCAAGTGAGATGTTACCGCACGGGGTCGGGAGTGTTGTGCACAAGCAAAAGTAACGGGCGAGCCCCAAACGATTGAACATGTATCAAACAAGTTAAACAAAGCAGCAGCCTGTGTTGACGGGACTAAAGAGACGTACCAAAGAGTGTCCCAATATGTGCTCAAGTCAGACAAGCTGCTCATCCCACAAGCTTGGGAGAGCAGAGGCACCATTATCGATGCGTTGTTTCGAGAACGTCCAACACTGTCTATGCACTGTAACATGATCCGCCACGGGCCAGGCACGGAGAGTGGCACCCATGCTCTCAGTTGGCCACCGTTGCCCACTTCTGGGGTGGAAATGGCACAGGCTGCAAACCCATTCACGCTCGTGGAAATGCTAAAAAGAGAGGGGTCAACCGTAACGGCCCCTCTGCTTAGGACCTGGACCTGGCAGGATCCCACGTTACCGCCTGCCAAAGGTGAACTGCTAGATGGGATGTGGCAACCCATCCGCCTAAAAGACGATAGACCCATCCCAATGTTGCAAAGCAAGGCAGGGCGATTACACGCAGTCGGTGGTCCGGGGCCCCGATATCACGGCCCAATGTCCACGGGGTCCACTACGCCCCCTGCCACCACCGAAAGTCTTAAGGCCATTGTGGCCATCCTGGGCTTGCCAGACCTCAAGGTCAGTGCCCAAATCACTAAACCTAGCACCACACGTGCCACGGAACGCTCCCCACAGATCCGGCCTTCCTGGGTGTTATGCAATCACCAGACTGAATCACTCAGAACCGAGCCTTCCGCATGCCATCAGCAGAGAATGCACCATAAGTACACGCCCCTCCACGCGACATCAGTATAAGTGATGTCGACCATGTTCAGGACCCCAGTCGGGCTGTTAGCACTGCATTAGCCAAGGGGGGGAATGTAGTGTATGTGATGAAAACGGAATGTTTGGTTGTGAAACCATGTGCCAGGCTAACGAGTAAAGCAGTGGGACGAGACCAAACTGTGAATGACAGATAACCAGGAATCACACTGTAAGAACCTGGCCCCCAGCGACCCACCAACATGATCAACTTCGCCGTCAACCACAAGGATGAACCCAGCATGTCAAGACATCAACCCAGGCGGCCGACCCGGGGGCGTGGGGCGCCACATCGCCTCAACTTGCAAATAACTTGCACAATAAAACTTTGGCGGGGAGTGATGTTATGTATGTATGTTGACCTTACCCAAATGTAAGACTTGCCACCAGGGGGCACATCTGCGGGAGACCTAAGGGTCACCTGCGCACACTGGGGCAAGCAGGTATAAAAGATGACTCACCATGCTGCTTCCCCACTCTAGAGTCTGAAGTAAAGAGACCAAGGTCACAACAGTTTGAGCTAGCGATATCGTCCTGTGGATTTATTCTGAACTTAACACAAACCATGGTCCAGTGTCCATGTAGTCTTCGCTGGCCCCTTTCTAGGGAGGATGTTTCTAATAGCAGTGGATGCTTACTCAAAATGGATTGGATGTATAATAATGTCATCATGTACGTCCACTGCCACCATTGAAAGCCTCAGGGCCATGTTCGCCACTCATGGTTTGCCCGACGTCCTTGTTAGTGACAATGGACCATGTTTCACCAGCTTGGAATTCAATGAGTTCATGACCTGCAATGGCATCAAGCAAGTCAGGTCTGTCCCATTTAAACCCGCATTCAACGGCCAAGCGGAACGTACAGTCCAAACCATCAACTAAAGCTTGAGACGCGTAATGGACGGCTCCCTGCAGACCCGGTTGTCCAGGATCCTGCTCAGCTACCGGACGTGTCCCCACTCACTCACCAGGACTCCCCCTGCAAAATTGTTAATGAAGAGAGCACTCAAAACCAGGCTCTCCTTAGTCCACCCAGATCTCAATGATCATGTAGAAACCCGACGGCACAGGCATAATGTGTACCATGATCGCGCGGCGGCCTCGCGTGACATTAAGGCCAATGACCCGGTGTTTGTTCTAAATTATGGTCACAGTCACGGTCCCAAGTGGATTGCTGGCACTGTCTTAGCCAAGGAGGGGAATAGAGTGTTTGTTCTAAAATTGTTGAATGGGCAAACGTGCAGAAAGCACCTGGATTAGACCAAACTGCGATTCACGGACTACCAAGAACAGTTTGAGGAAGACCCCACCATCTATGATCCACCAACACACACCCAACCGGCAAGTGACCTCGCTGTCAACCACAAGAATGAATCCACCTTGCCTGACAGTCTGACCAGACCAGCCGAGCTGCTGTGCAGCGATGACCCAACCAACTTACCCATGCCAGGATGTCAACTCAGGCGATCAACCAGGGAACGCAGACCGCCAGATCGCCTCAACCTGTAAATAACTTGTACTCAAGACTTTTGGGGGAAGTGATGTTATGTATGTGATCCTCACCTGCGTGTAAGACTTGCCACCAGAGGGCACACCTGTGGGAGACCTATGGGTCACCTGTGTGTACCCTGCTGCAAGGCAGGCCACCACATTGTTGCCACACTTTGGAGTTATATTAAACAGATCAAGCTCACAATGGCTTAAGTTTACAACACAGCCCCGTGAAATTATTCTAAACTTAACAGTGGGGACACTGTAAATGGTTTTGTAGGATGACCTTGAGGAGCCGGTGGCTGGGAGTGTCAAATCGTGTAACAGTGTTCCTTCTTCTCCTCCTCCCCATCCTACTCCCCATCCTACTCCCCCTCCTTCCCCTCCCCTCCACCTTCTCCTCATCCCCTCCTCCCCCTCCATCCCTACTCCCCCCCCTCCTATTCCCACACCTCCTCCCCCTATCCTCCCCCTCCTATTCCTACGCCTCCTCCCCCTCTCCTCCCCCTCCTATTCCCACGCCTCCTCCCCCTCCCCTCCCCCTCCTCCCCACTCCTCTTCCAACTACTCCCCCTTCCCTCAGTCTTCCTCCTCCTAATCCCCCTCCTCCTCCCCCTACTCCCCCTCTTCCTTCTACTCCCCCTCCTCCTCCTACTCCCCCTCCTAGCCCTCCTCCTCCTCCCGCTCCTACTCCCACTCCTTCATTACTCCTCCTCCTCCAACTCCCCCTCCTACTCCTGCTACTCCCTCTCCTTCTCCTCCCCTACTCCTCCTACTCCCCCTCCTCCTACTCCTCCCCCTCCTCCTCCTGCTCCTACTCCCATTCCTACTCCCCCTCTTCCACTACTCCTTCTCCTCCTACTCCCCCTCCTACCCCTCCTCCTCCCGCTCCTACTCCCATTCCTTCACTACTCCTCCTCTTCCTACTCCCCCTCTTCCTCCTACTCCCCCTCCTCCTACTACTTCCGCTCCTATCCCTCCTCCTCCCGCTCCTACTCCCACTCCTCCTCCCCCTCCTCCCCCTACTCCTCCTCCTCCTCCGAATCCTTGGCCCTCTTCTTGGCCAACCACTGACCAGACAGGCTGCATTTTATGGGTGTGTGAAATGAGGAAGGCACAATGGTGGAGTTGAGGGGAGGGGAGAGCGGGAAAGCAAGAGATGCATGTGATAAGGAGGATAAAGTATGAGGCTACCAGCATCTTGTATCCTAAAGCCCCCACTATTAGCCAAGGGCTCAACCATGCCCCTGCCAAGAATGGCCTGCATCGTCCCCTCCAAGTGGGTGAGGCTGGGAATGGGAGGTGTGCTTCATGTTTGCTATGGATTGTTGGTAGTTAATTGATTGGGGACAGGGGGTCCTGCATTGAGCATTGTGTGAGTCGAGTAGTGCAGCTGGTAGAAGACGGCTTTTGAAGATACATTCACTGGTCTTGACCAGTGGTCTGAGGTGATGACGCTTCTTTGGGCACTGGAGCCAGGTAATGGGGGTGATGCTGCTGGTAGTGACAGCCTTGGTGATGTGGTCCCATATTATTCTTTTTGGAGGGCCTTCTGGTCCCTGTGGGTAGAGGACCCCTCCTGTAGTGCTGACCCCCTGCAGAAAGCTGGAGTGCTACGTGCAAGACCCTGAGTGCCTCTTCCATAGCTTGTTGAGCCATTTGTGATGGCGTTGAAGCACTTCTTCCATTTTTTGAGGAGCAGAAGGAAATTCAGCTTTAAGAGCTGAAGACTCTTATTTGGGAATTCTTTTTAATGTAATTTTTTTTTAGAAGGTAGTTGAGCTGCAAGGGCTATAAACTGCCTATTTTTAAATGAATTTTATTTTTTTTATTTCAGAAGGCAGTTCCTCTTTAAGAGAGTGACCTGATTTTTGAATTGACAGTGTCACTTTCAGAGCAGGCTGTTCTCGCTTTAATGACGCTTCGGCCACACTGCATTAAGGCCTCCTGCCGGGACGAAAGCCACCAAGATGGCGCTGCACAGTAAGTTTAGCACTGGACCAATGTTAATTTGTCCCCAGCATCAATTATTCGGTCATGCCAGTGCCACCATTTTTGCCGGGCATTAACACTCCCCACCACCATCCCCTCCCCGCCCGCCACAATGGCACCAGCAGCTTTTGTGGCATTCACGAACTTCTAGGCCCTCATGTTTAAATCTCTTCATGGCTTTGGCCCTCCCTAGCTGTCACCGCATCCAATCCTACAACCCTCCTAGAGCTTTGTGCTCCTCTAACTTTAGCCTCTTGTGTTATCTTCCCTTCATTTTGTCCCAACATTATCTTCAGCTGTGTAGGCCATAAGCTCTGGAATTCCCTCTCTAAATCTCTCCACCTCTTTCTCCTCCTTTAAGATGCTCCTTGAAACCTACCTCTTTGACCAAGCATTTGCTCACCTGTTCAAACTTCTCCTTCTCTGGCTCGGTGTCAATTTTTGTAAGATTACGCTCCTGTGAAGCAACGTGGAATGTTTTCCTATATTAAGGGCACTATATAAATGCAAGTTGTTGTTGTTGCATTTCTGTGGAATTAGAGGGGTTGAATTACTTTTTTTTCTTCTCTCAACCTTTGTGATTGCAATGTATCCTAATCAGCTACCAGCTCGAGGACTCCGCAGCTCACATCTGTGCTAATTGTGGGACTGGAACAGGTAGCATTGGGGCCGAAATTCAGGCACACTAGAACGCTGGCACATCTATGATTTCTTTACCT
This sequence comes from Pristiophorus japonicus, assembly GCF_044704955.1. Lineage (NCBI taxonomy): Eukaryota > Metazoa > Chordata > Chondrichthyes > Pristiophoridae > Pristiophorus > Pristiophorus japonicus. The sequence continues at coordinate 54,944,329 of NC_091986.1, read as the reverse complement.
GGTTTGTTCGGCGGGAGCAATGAGGCAGCTGTCCGATCGATTTTCAGGACATAGAAGGTTTTTTAATGTTGGACCGGACGTTGGTCATAATGGGGATGGAAGTACGGCAGTATGTCATGCTGAGGGGCAGAAGTTGGGGCGGGATCAAGTCATTGCCGCTGACACTCAGCGGCGGAGCGGTGGTGACATCACAACATGTGTGCATCACCACGCTCTCTCCCTTCCGTTAAAGGGGAGAGAATCGGGGACTTTTGAGTGTCGGCCACTGCGCCACCAGGGGAGGTTTCAGCCAGGCCAGCTGCCTGGCACCCAAGAGGGGGTGCCAGGCTGCCTGTTAGCGGCCCAGCCCAGAGTTACAGTTCATTCTATTGCATGTACTGTAATGGAAAATTCATGCGATATCCCTAATGTTAGCCGAATACATGGGCAATATTTTGCTGGCCGATCGGGAAGTCGGCCGGCAAAAATAAAAACATGGCAGCCACGGCAGTGCACCCTCCCCTTGAAGGGCTGCCATGCTGCCAGGCAGCACACAGGTAGGAGAAGGTGCCCCAACAGAAAAAGTTATCGGGGGCACCGCAAGGCGGAGCAATGATTTTTTAACTTGGATTTGAGTCAGAGTATTCTGGAGGTGCGGGAGAGTGGTTGTGCGTGTTTTGATGACACGCTTGCGGCAGTCGGCAGCAGTGGGGCAGAAGTGGGGACAGGCCAAAAAATCCCCGAGCTGAATTTGGGTCGGGGCAGCCATTAGACTGGAACACGGCGGCCACTCGATTCTGCCACATGGCCCCGCAAAATGGCGGTAACGGGCCTTATAGGGACCCTGAATTTTGGCAACATTTTGTGTGTGTGTGTGTGCTAACTGAATACCTTCACCATGAGACTAATGGGTATCTATTTGTGTTACAGAGTTACCAGTGCAATGCAGTTAATTCTATTGCATGCACTGTAATGGAAAATTCATGCGATATCCCTAATGTTAACAAGAAAATAAACTTTCTTCCTAATAGGCTTTGGTTATACTGAAGAAAAAGAAAGAACTTGCTATGAAAAGCACTTTTGAGGACCTCAGGATAGCCCAAATAAAGTACAGCCAATTAAGTACTTTTGAAATGTCATCACTATTGTAATGTAGGAAAAGCTAAACATTATTATGCCTTCTGCATTTATTGAGCCCTTGAGATATTTAATAAAACTTAAGATAACATTGTGTTGGTCATTTGTCATTTCATTGACGATAGTATTGACTCATCAACAGAAGATGATGAATAGCATTTAATGTCATCGGCAGTGATGGAGCCAGTAAAAGCACACCACCCTTTATAGTTCTCAAGAGACATTTATGGAAAGCTATGTAAATACTGCACTGTTAATATGACCATTATTAATCCTACAGTGACTCTTGGTTTTGAGGGACTGCCTATGATGATGATGATGATAATCCTACAGTTGTAATAAAAACACATTTTTATACAGCATCTGTGTAATTTCCTGTGTAAATATCACTCTGATGGCCTTAATAAGCAGTAACAGAATACTCAAAACATTGTGAAACTGTTGGCTAAATGCATTAAATAAGAAGGCTTAAGACTTTGGATTGTTTTAACAGTAAAACATGATTTTCCAGTTTTAATTAAAAATATCTTAAAGGGGCAAAATGACTTTGTATTAAATGAATGAATTATGAATTTATCATATAAAACATACATGAAACGTCCAAGATGCAGAACCTACCAGCATAGTTCTCACATGGAATAAGAATTTCTGATTAGTTTTTAATGTAAAACCGAATATATATTCGCCGTGAAGAATGTACTTTCAATGAACATGCCATTCCATTTCAACACATGGTTTGGAGATTACTGGAATCAAATGCAATGGTCAGTCCATTGAGATAATAACGGTTATCCATAATGATAAATTGAAATTATCATTCCCAGTCTCAGAATTATTCTCACTAAACAACAGTCAGAACACTATCATCATAAACCTTCAGTGAAATTCATTGTGTTCTACAATGCGGAGATCTCAGGAGGGAACCGTTACATAGAAATAACACATATTTAATCTAAGATCACCATTGCACTGGAGAGGATAGAAATATTCAAACTTGTTGTTCATTTCTGAAGTCTGAATGTAGATGAATCATTTCTGAATGACGATTAGAAATCCTGAAGGAGTTGAAAGGCAAGCTGTGGAATAAGGAACAACAATCCAGAAACTGATGTTTGTAATATTAGCATACAGACATCTGTATAACATTATTCTGTCCATTATTGTAGAATAATCCTCAGTTAATGTAGCTGACAATGGGTTTTCTTGCAGACAGTGTAAACATTTATAGACTAACATCACAAGCAAAAATGTTATGACTAAATTATGAAAAATATAAAAAGAATTGAAGTGGAGAAAGTCATTTGACTCAAGTATATTCAATCCATAGACTGAGTACAACCCATTCAGTCCTGGATTCTGCCATTTAATCGCCGAGGAAAGGTTCTGTAATGGTTATTCTTGCATTTCAAGAAGGAAAATTAAGCACGTCTCCAGAAAACTTCACCTCCTACCTTTACGCAGAACTTCCATACAAGTGAACCTAAAGTAGCTTGTTTTAATTTGAGGGCCAGGTTTTGAAAATTAACTTGATGAATACCTGTATAAGCCTTTTGTCAAGGCAATAAATCTTTAGGAGCAGCAGTTAACCCTGAGAGTTAAGATGCTTTTCCATACCAGAGCAAGTGCTTAGCTTTATATTGAAAATAACAGCTGACAAATCAGGATAAGTAATTGTACAATTTATTGTTTACATTGTAACGTAATTTAACCAAATTAAGTTATAAGGAAAGAAAGAAAAGGTCTTTTACATAGAATTACATAGAATTTGCAGAACAGAAACAGGCTTTTCAGCCCAACTGGTCTATGCCGGTGTTTATGCTCCACACGAGCCTCCTCCCACCCTACTTCATTTCACCCTATCAGCATATCTTTCTTTTCCTTTCTCCCTCACGTACTTATCAAGCTTTCCTTTAAATGATATCGATGCTATTCGATTCAACTACTCCCTCCTGTAGCAAGTTCCACATTCTAACCATTGGGTAAATACATTTCTCCTGCATTCCTTATTGGATTTATTAGTGATTACCTTCACAGAGTGGTCTTAAATGGAGTGCACTTAAACAGAGTGTTAAAGTTGGGAATTTGGAGAGAGTGGGAATTCGGAACAGAGCGGGAAGGAGGCACTGCTTTGGCCTCCAATACTTGTAATGCTTTGTGTTACAGGTGAATATTTAATTTAACCTAGAATATAACATAAACTAGATTAAGCAATTAGTTAAAAAAATAAACTATAAGCTAAGATATTTAAATACATAAACTTTAATTAAATAAATATAACAAGGTTATATAGGGATGCAGTGTAGGTGGTGTGCCACAACTGCAGCATGTGGCAGGTTGCAGAGAACATTATGATCCCAGTCGACCACATCTGCATTAAGTGTTTGTATCTCAAGAAACTTCAGCTCAGAGTTGTTGAGCTGGAGTCTGAGGTGCAGACATTGTAGGGAAAGTGAGAGTTACCGGACACTTTGATCCAGAAGGCAGTCACACTACTTAGGTTAGATCGTGGAACAGGTCTGGTTAGTGGTCAGGGATAGGAGGGTGTGACTGTGAGTCAGGCAGGAAAGTGACCCCAGGTGCAGTGCTGGAGGAGCCTTGGCCTTTGCTGTTATCCAACAGGTATGAGGTTCTTGATGCCTGTGTGAATGAGAGAAAAATCTGCAGAGTGGCTGAGCAAATTGACGTGGAGGAGGCCATTCAAGTAGGGGAAGTGAAAATAAATTTTGTTGTGGTAGGGGACAGTCTAATCAGGGGGATAGATACTGTTCTCTGCAGTGGCGACTGGGAATTCAGAAGGCTGTGTTGCCTGCCTGGTACTAGAGATAAGGATCTCCTCACAGCTGGAGAAGAATTTGGAGTGGGAGGGAGAGCATCCAGTTGTGGTCCAAGTAGGAACCAGTGATTTAGGTAGAACTAGGAATGAGGTTCTGCTAAGAGATTTTGAGGAGCTAGGATCCAAATAAAAATGCAGAACCTCAAAGATAATAATCACTGGATTGTTACCTGAGCCACACACAAATTGGCACAGGCTCAAGCAGATCAGAGAGTTAAATGCATGGTTAAAACAGTGGTGTGGGAGGAAAGGGTTTCAATTTATGGGGCACTGGCATCAGCACTGGGGAAAGAAGGAGCTGTTCTGTTGAGATGGGCTCCATTTAAACTGGGCTGAGAGCAGTGTCCTGGCGAATTGAATAACTAGGCCTGTAAATAGGGCTATAAACTAAAAAATGGGGTGTTGAGGTATCAAGTGAGGGGAAATTTAGAAATCTAAAGAGAAAAGTCAAAGAAATGGAGCAATGAAGCGATTTAGGTAAAGGTAAAGAAAGTGCGACAGGGAGGGACAGATTTTGGGCTACAAATTCAAAGGCTTTACACCACCAGTCACCGGCAGTAAATAGTGAAAAGAGGGTGGCCACCAGGTGGTGGCGGGTCCCACGGTGTCTTTCATTTTCCCAGGTCTGGCAGCGATGCTGGTAGCATCCATCACCCTGCAAATTAAAATGAGGGAGCGGTGATGCACGCCGACTTAACATTACCATGGCAAACTTAGACAATGGGACTAAAAGCCAACAAATCCCTGGACCTGCTGACCTACATCTTAGGGTTCTAAAGAGGTGGCTGCAGCGATGGTGGATGCATTGGTTGTGATCTTCCAAAATTCCGTAGATTCAGGAACTGTTCTAGCAGATTAGAAGGTAGCAAATGTAACCCCGCTATTCAAGAAAGGAGGGAGAGAGAAAACAGGGAACTACAAGCCAGTTAGCGTGACATGAGTCATCGGAACAATGCTGGAATCGATTATTAAGAAAGTGGTAACAGGGTATTTAGACAATCATAGTATGATTAGGCAGAGTCAACATAGTTTTATGACAGGGCAATCATGTTTAACAAATTTATTAGAGTTTTTTGAGGATATAACTAGCAGGGTAGATAAAGGGGAACCAGTGGATTTCCAAAAAGGATTTGATAAGGTGCCACATAAAAGATTGTTAAGCAAGATAAAGCCACATGGGGTTGAGGGTAATGTATTAGCATGGATAAAGGATTAGTTAACACTGAAAACAGAAAGTAGGGATAAATGGGTCATTTTCAGATTGGCAGACTGTAACTAGTGGGGTGCCGCAAGCATCAGTGCTTGGGCCTCAGCTATTTAAAATCTATATTATTGACTTAAATGAAAGGACCGAGTTCAAAGCATCTAAGTTTGCTAATGAAACAAAGCTAGGTGTAAAAGTAAGATGTGTGGAGGACACAAAGAGCCTGCAAAGCAAAGGTTAAGTGAGTGGACAATAAGGTGGCAGATGAAGAATAATATGGGGAAATGTGAGGTTATTCACTTTGGTAGGAAGTATAGAAAAACAGAATATATTTTAAATGGTGAGAAACTATTAAATGTTGGTGTTCAGAGAGTTTAGGTGTCCCAATACAAGAAACACAGGGAGTTAGCATGCAGGTACAGCAAGCAATCAGGAAGGCAAATAGCATGTTGGCCTTTATTGCAAGGTAATTGAAGTACAAGAGTAAGGAAGAGTTATTACAATTTTACAGGGCTTTAGTGAGACCACACCTGGGGTAGTATGCACAGTTTTGGTCTCCTTATCTGAGGAAGGCCGTACTTGCCTTAGAGGCAGTGCAACAAAGTTCACTAGATTGATTCCTGGGATGATAGGGTTGTCCTGGATTCGGCCTATACTCTCTGGAGTTTAGAAGAATGAAAGGTGATCTCATTGAAACATACAAGATTCTGATGGGGGATTGACAGGGTAGATGCTGAGAGATTTTTTTCCCCTGGCTGGAGTGTCTAGAACTCGGGGTCACAGTCTCAGGATAAGGGTTAGGCCATTTAAGACAGAGATGAGGAGGAATCTGCTGTTGCTTATAAACTGTTATAAGTCTAACTTTTTTCAGTGGCTTAGTGAGTTACAGTAAATGGTGAGATATAACGTTACCCCCCCGCAATGGTCATGAGTGTGAAAGGAATGGCTTGGCTATTGTAGGGATGTTTTATGGTGTTGGTGTAGGGTGGTACCAACCTGGTGCATCATGTGGCAACCAGGGTGTACAGCATCAAGTAAAGTAAATCTGGCCATGGTGAGGCCATCCCTGGCCTCCCGGGCAGCAATGGCCAGGTGCTGATGCCCTCTGCCCTGTGCAGCATCAGTTGAATATGGAGAAGGTTGGTGTTGTTGCTGGTGCTGCTGATGTACCTGGTGCTGCAGTGTTGGGGCTGATAGTGGTGGAATTCTGAGGAACAAGGTGAGAGAGTATAAAGTTCACCCATGCTGATGGAATAGATGGCAGGTGAAGTTGAGATAATAGAAGCGATCTGTCAATGGTGGGAGAGGTAATGAGGTTAGACTGAATGGAAACTTGTATAACGACTTGCAACATTTGGAATCTGTAGTGGGAATGCAGTTTAGAGAAGCTAGTGATTACAGGAATATTTCTCAATCAGCTGGGAGCTTTGACTTGACATTTGAAGTTGTCAACTCATCAGTTGAATCAATAGCCACTGAACTCCCACCTCTGCTTCACGGATGAGGTCGATGCACAGTGGGTAACCAGTGAGTGATCTGTCAAATTCAACAAGCTTGGAAAAAAGTGGCTGTAAAGAAGCCACTAATGATTTTAATTGCCTCCCCCGCCGCTGTGTGTCAGGTCTGCAGGGCTGAGCATACCCGACATTTGGTAAAGGCACATGGGTCGACAGTGGGCTTCTGAACTGCTGAGGAAAAAAAACACTTTCCCACCTGACCCGACACCGATCGCGTCCTCTGACCCTTGAAAAATCCAGCCCTTGGTGTCTGCATCTATTCTTTGTATACCTGCCGTTATATTATTCTTTTATTAATGAAGAGAAACAGCCATAGAAGTTGGCTGTAAAACACAGAAGCAGGCCATTAGGCCCACTGTGTTTAGATCTTTGCTCCTGCAGGTGCAAGTAATGTATCAGAGCACTTAAAACAGCTTAAATAATAACAAAATAGGGTGGTTGGCATGCGACCAGAATATAACCAGCAAAATGTCAGCTGCATAAAAAACATGAATTAAGCAATTATCCACACTACTTTATTAATGTTTATTTTCAACTTTAAGAAAATATTTTCCTTGCTTCTTTTAAAATCTATAGAACAATGAAATTGAATTATTCCTTGCTGAAAGTACCATCGATTAAAACACCTTGATTTGATGGGGTGCTTTTCAAAACAAAATGTGGGAAAGGCATCACATTCATCAAGTTAATGCTTAATTTTCATTCTGCTGGGTTACACTCCCTGGTTAGTTAAGAGCAAAAGAGATATACAGAAGTCAACTATGATTAATGAGTTCACATGCTTCCAAATTTAAACTCAACTCCACTATTAGCATCCTCCTGTGACTGACCAGTTCAAGGGGGTGGCTGTGTTGGTACTGTGTAAATTAACTGATTGTAGCACAAACAAGTAGGCTACAACTGGTCTGAACTGTAATGTTTTATCTCTTGTTGTTTTCATATGACCACCTTTTTAGTGTATTAGCCAGCACCTTAGCTGATAAGACAAATGCAAGGCAGGAACAGATTCATATTCATCAATGTGTTAAATTGCAGCACTGATATATGAATGAGCTGTTAAAAAGCATAACTAATTGTCTACAGAGATTTATTGGTGAAGATAAAGGTCCAGAGGCCATATTTCCTTTGGGTTTTAAATTGTACAAAAAATAAATATGAGTAAAAACAGAACAAACCAGCATTGAACTTACAGTCCATTGTTCGACTGAGTACTACTTTCATTGTAAAATGTGTTAATAATGACGAGCCCAAAGAAATGTTTGCACAAAACAAAACTTATCTATATTTACTAAGTATTGAGGAGAAGATAGAAACATAAATTGAATTATAAATTCATATTGAAACTGAAAGTCATGTGAAGGAAGGATATTTCAAATTATCAGTGAAATAGTACTTTCTGGGACAGTTCTTGATTTTTTGTGATAGTGTAAAATGGATGATAACGAGTCGGTTGTCCATTTTACATCACTGCCGATTTTTATTTCCATTTTTATTTCAGTGTGAAGTGGTATCGCTTTGCACCAACATTTAAGTTTTGTAGTGCAAAATCAGAGTTAGTGCCTGTCCCAACCCTGAATGTAAGAAGAGCATTTCAGCTGGGAATCGGGCTTAGGATTGTTGACTCTGGTTGAATATATTCTGAAAGGTTTCATCACATGACCTCCCACCTTCAATCACCCCATCCCACCCTCCCGCCATTGGTTACCCAACACGTCCATCCTCGCAGAGCCTTTGGACTTGGGAAGCAATCAGTCTCTTCCATACAGGATTGGATCATCTTGACTGTCAATCAAACAACTATTTCTCCTATCTTGAATATTTTTATGACTATAAGTGTTCAAAGAAAATGAAAAAAAGATATATAACATTTTTCAATACCACCATGATTTTCCTCCTTGCTTGCAGCAGCGATTAATCTTGAATTTCTGGAGACTCCAGGACTACCCTAGAAAGAACCTTACTCCAGATTTACGCAACAATTTTTGCACTTTACTGAGACAACCATTGCATTATAAATTCACCCTTGGAGTTTACAAGCTATCAATTCCGAGAGCAACTTCTTTGTCACAGTATATAGCATGTTCAACCCATGACCATTACGTGTTGTTCTCTACTCCTCCTCCTCCTGCTTCCTATTGTTTGGTTCACTTGACTTTTTTTTTCAAGAGCATCTACCCAAAAAGTTAACCAATCTTTTCTCTTTTCAGGGGTTGGAGTAACAACAACTTTCATATATATATAGCGCCTTTAACAGGAAAATGTCCGAAAGCATTTCACAGGAGCATGATAAGATATAAATTGGCACTGAGCCAAAGAAGGGGATGTTAGGATAGGTAACTAAAAGCTTGATCAAAGAGGTAAGTTTAAAGGAGGGTCTTAAAAGAGAAGAGAGAGGTAAAGAGATGGAATGGTTTGTGGAGGGAACTCCACAGCTCAGGGTGTAGATGGGAGAAGGCATACCAATGATGAGGTGAAGGGAGTGTGTGTGATACAGAACATTCCAGAGTTGGAGCAATGTTCTTTGAAAGTTTCAAGCCTGTAGGAGGTTACAGAGATAGGGAGGGGTGAGGCCATGTGCACAAAATGATGAGAATTTTAAAATTCAGTCTTTGATGGACCGGGAGCCAATGTAGGTCAGCGAGCACAAGGTGGCTAATAAACAGAGTTAGAATATAGGCAGCAGAATTTTAGATGAGCTCAAATTTATGCAGGGGTAAGATAGGAGGCCGGCCAGGAGAGCATTGGAATAGTCAAGTCTGGAGGTAACAAAAGCATGGAATAGGGTTTCAGCAGCAGATAACTGAGGCAGAGGTGAAGAAGGGTGATATTGTGGAGGTTGAAGTAGGCTATGCTGGAGAAGTGGAAGTAGGTTAACTTGCTTTGGTTTCTGTCTGAGAGCTCCATCATAAAAAGAACAGGTTGATAATTTTAATACGCGAGGAGCAATTGGGCCAGATATATTTTCAGATTTTCTGTTTTGACTTCAATTACTAGGCAATCTTCAATGGCATTGTACATATGAATTGGAGACTAAATGTTGTCTTCAAGTGAGACAGGGTTAGAAGGAGGTGCTATAGAGTCACCACCCCAACGGCAACTTACATTTATATAGCGCATTTAATGTAGCAAAAACATCCCAAGAGCAATATCAATAAAAACATGTTTGACACTGTCCCACTGAATTACATATCAGGACAGATGACCAAAAGCTTGGTCAATGAGGTAGGTTTTAAGGAGCATCTTAAAGGAGGAGAGGCAGAGAGGTTTAGGAAGTGAATTCCAGAGCTTAAGGCCAAGGCAGCTGAAAGCATGGCTGCCAATGGTGGAGTGATTAAAATTGGGGATGCACAGTAGTCCAGAATTGAAGGAGCACAGAGATAGGGGGGACAAGGCCATGGAGGGATTTGAAAACTTGGAGCCAGTGAAGGGCAGCAAGCACAGGGGTGATGATTGCAGTGTAGAACATGGGAGGCCAGCCAGAAGAGCATTGGAATAGTCAAATCTGGCGGTAACAAAGGCATGGATGAGGGTTTCAGCAGCAGATGAGCTGAGGCAGGGGTGGAGTCAGGCGATGTTATGCAGGTGGAAATAGTCCTGGTGATGGAGCGCATAAATGGCTGGAAGCTCATCTCAGAGTCAAACACAACACCAAGGTGGCAAATGGTCATGATCAGCTTCAGACAATTACCAGGGATGGAAATGATGGACAGGGAATGCCATTGGTGACTGTTATGTATGTAAATCTGTAAATACCATGTCTAACCACCAGAGGGCTTATCCCTTGAAGTCCCAAGGGATCCCACAATCTCTTTGGAGCACCTGTATATAAGGAGGCCTCATAGGCTGGAGAGGCACTCTGAGATCTGTAATAAAGGACGACGGTCACACCTTACTTTGAGCTTGCAGTATCTAGTCTGACTCTTTATTCAAGACATAACAACTGGCGATGAGATACAAATGATGAACCCCACGGCAACAATGCAGAGAACCGTGGGCATCCTGGAGAAATTTTCGGATGGAGATGATTGGTAACCCTTCATGGAGCGATTTGATCAATACTTCGTGGCCAACGAGCTGGAAGGAGAAGCGAACGCTGCCAAACGAAGGGTGATCCCTCTCATCGTTTGCGGGGCACAAACGTATGGCCTCATGAAAAATCTGCTAGCTCCAGCGAAACCCATAGACAAGTCGTACGATGAGTTGTGCACACTGATCTGGGAGCATCTAAATCCAAAGGAAAGCGTTCTGATGGCGAGGTATCGAGTCTACATGTACAAGAGGTCTGAAGGCCAGGAAGTGGCGAGCTACGTCGCCAAGTTAAGGAGCCTTGCAGGACATTGCGAATTTGAAGGACACTTGGAGCACATGCTCAGGGACTTATTTGTACTTGGATTGGCCATGAAGTAATACTTCGCAAACTTTTGACTGAAGAGATCCCAACCTTGAGTAAAGCCATAGCGATAGCCCAGGTGTTCATCGCCACCAGTGACAATACCAAACAAATCTCTCAGCACACGAGTGCTGCTGCAACTACTGTGAACAAAGTAACATTGTTTTCGAATTGAAATGTACAGGGCATGGCTTACATGCCTGCAGCTGCATGTCCGCAGATGACTCAGAGTCCACCATCAAGGGTGGTGAATACAAGGCCATTAACACCTTGTTGACGCTGCGGGGGTGATCATCATTTCCATTCATGCCACTTCAAAGGATACATTTGCAAGGGCTGTGGAACAATGGGATACCTCCAACATATGTGCAGACAAGCTGCAAAACACCATGTTGCAGAGGAGGACAGAACCAAGGTGGATCACGACGAACCAGAGCCTCAGACCGAGGAGGCAGAGGTATATGGAGTGCACATATTTACCACAAAGTGTCCCCCGATAATGTTGAAGGTTGAATTAAATCGACTCCTGGTGTCCATGGAGCTGGACACGGGCGCAAGCCAGTCCGTAATGAGCAAAAAGACTTTCGATAAATTGTGGTGCAGCAAGGCCTCAAGGCCAGTCCTGACTCCCATTCATACTAAACTGAGAACATACACAAAGGAACTGATTCCCGTAATCGGCAGTGCTACCGTAAAGGTCACCTACGATGGAGCGGTGCACAAGTTACCACTCTGGGTGGTACCGGGCGATGGCCCCATGCTCTTCGGCTATGAAAGATACGCTGGAACTGGGATGACGTCCGAGTGCTTTCGTCCATCGACAACACTTCATGTGCCCAGGTCCTAAACAAGTTCCTCTCGCTGTTCGAACCAAGCATCAGGAAGTTCCAAGGAGCAAAAGTGAAGATCCATTTGATTCCGGGGGCGTGACCTATCCATCACAAGGTGAGAGCAGTACCTTACATGATGAGAGAGAGGGTGGAGATCGAACTGGACAGGCTGCAACGAGAGGGCATCATTTCGCCGATCGAATTCAATGAATGGGCCAGTCCCATTGTTCCAGTCCTCAAGGGAGACGGCACCATCAAAATCTGTGGTGATTACAAAGTAACTATCAATCGTTTCTCACTGCAGGATCAATACCGACTACCGAAGGCAGATGACCTATTTGCAATGCTGGTGGGAGGGAAAACATTCATGAAACTGGACTTGACCTCGGCCGACATTACGCAGGAACTGGAGGAATCATCGAAAGGTCTCACCTGCATCAACATGCACAAAGGCATCTTCATTTACAACAGATGCCGGTTTGGGATTCGATCAGCCGCGGCGATATTCCAGAGGAACATGGAAAACTTGCTGAAGTCGGTCCCGCGCACTGTGGTCTTACAGGACGACATCTTGGTTACACATTGGGACACCGTCGAGCATCTGCAGAACCTGGAGAAGGTTCTTAGTCGGCTCAATCATGTGGGGCTCAAACTAAATCGCTTGAAGTGCATTTTCCTGGCACCTGAAGTGAAGTTCCTGGGGAGAAGAATCGCGGCGGACGGCATCAGGCCCACTGACTCGAAGAGGGAGGCAATCAAGAACGCACCGAGACCACAGAACGTGACGGAGCTGCGGTCGTTTCTAGGACTCCTGAACTATTTTGGCAACTTCTTATTGGGTCTTAGCACATTGGTAGAACCCCTGCACTCTTTACTGCGTAAGGGAGATGAATGGGTATGGGGTAAAAGCAAAAAAAATGCCTTTGAGAAAGCTAGGAAGCTGTTACGTTCAAACAAATTGCTTGTGTTGTATGATCCATGTAAGCGTTTGGTACTAGCATGTGATGCGTCGTCGTACGGTGTCAGGTGTGTATTGCAACAAGCTAATGAATTTGGAAAATTGCAACCAGTTGCTAATGCATCCCAAAGTCTGTCTAAGGCTGAGAGGGCCAACAGTGTGATCGAAAAAGAAGCGTTAGCGTGTGTTTACGGGGTAAAGAAAATGCATCAATATCTGTTTGGGCTAAAATTTAAATTGAAAACCGACCATAAGCTGCTTATATCCCTCTTTTCTGAAAGCAAGGGATAAATACGAATGCATCGGCCCACATCCAGAGTTGGGCGCTCACGTTGTCCGCATACAACTATGCCATCCGCCACAGGCCAGGCACAGAAAACTGTGCCGATGCTCTCAGCAGGCTGCCATTGTCCACCACAGGGGTGGAGATGGCACAGCCCGCAGATTTAATTATGGTAATGGAAGCATGCAAGAGTGAGCAATCACCTGTTACCGCCCAACAGATTAGAACCTGGACGAGCCAGGACGCCTTACTGTCCTTAGTAAAAAACTGTGTGCTCCACGGGAATTGGTCTGTGTCCTGTTAGAGATGTAGGAAGAAGTAAAGCCGTACCAGCGGCGCAAAGATGAAATGTCTATACAGGCATACTGACTCCTATGGGGTAATTGGGTAGTGGTGCCAAAAAAGGGCAGGGACACTTTCATCAGTGATCTCCACAGCACCCACCCAGGCATTGTAATGATGAAAGCGATAGCCAGATCCTACGTGTGGTGGCCTGGTATCGATGCAGACTTAGAGTCTTGCGTGCACAAATGTAATACATGTTCACAGTTAAGCAATGCACCCAGGGAGGCACCACTAAGTTTATGGTCCTGACCCTCCAAACCGTGGTCCCGGGTCGATGCAGGCCCATTCTTGGGAAAAATGTTCTTAGTGTTTGTAGATGCATACTTCAAATGGAGTGAATGTGTGATAATGTTGGCATGCACGTCCGTTGCCACCATTGAAAGCCTACGGGCCATGTTTGCCACGCACGGCCTGCCTGATGTCCTCGTAAGCGATAATGGGCCGTGCTTTACCAGTGCCGAGTTCAAGGCGTTCATGACCTGCAATGGGATCAAACATGTCACACCTGCCCCGTTTAAACCAGCATCCAACGGTCAGGCAGAACAAGCAGTTCAAACAATCAAGCAGAGTTTGAAAAGGGTAACTGAAGGCTCACTGCAGACTCGCTTATCCCGAGTCTTGCTTAGTTACCGCACAAGACCCCTCACTGGCGTCCCTCCCGCTGAACTGCTCATGAAAATGGCACTCAAGACAAGGCTCTCGTTAGTACACCCTGATCTACACGAACAGGTAGAGAGCAGGCGGCTTCAACAGAATACATATCATGATCGCGCAAATGTGTCATGCGAAATTGAAATAAATGATCCTGTATTTGTGTTGAACTATGGACAAGGTCCAAAGTGGCTTTCTGGCACTGTTTTGGCCAAAAAGTGGAATAGGGTGTTTGTGGTCAAACTCTCAAATGGACTCACCTGCAGGAAACACTTGGACCAAACCAATCTCAGGTTTACGGACTATCCAGAACAACCCACAATAGACTCCACCTTTTTCGACCCTCCAACACACACACAAGTGGCAACCAACCCAGCGGTTGACCAGGAAGCAGAACCTATCACCCAAAGCAGCCCAGCAGGACTCACCACCCCCAGCAGCCCAGCAAGGCCAGCTGCGCAGCAGCCCAGCAAGGGCCCAACAAACGACTCACCAAAACCAGCATTTGCACTGAGATGATCAACCAGGGTAAGGAAGGCCCCAGATCGACTCACATTGTAAATAGTTACACTATCGACTTTGGGGGGGCAGTGTTGTTATGTATGTAAACTTGTAAATACCATGTCTAACCACCAGAGGGCTTAGCCCCTGGAGTCCCAAGGGATCCCACAATCCCTTGGGAGCACCTGTATATAAGGAGGCCTCACAGGCTGGAGAGGCATTCTGAGATCTGTAATAAAGGACTACAGTCACATCTTACTTTGAGCTTGCAGTATCTAGTCTGACTCTTTATTCAAGACATAACAGTGACAGGGACCAAAGACAATGGGTTGTAATTTGCGACAGTGGAAGGATTCAGGAGGTGGTGGTGAAATAGAGTTCAATGTCATCAGCATACATGTGGAACTTGATGTTGTGTTTTCAGATGATATGCCAAGGGGTAGCATGTAGATGAGAAATAAAATGGAGCCAACACAGTTGATCGCAACATCCTCTCCCAATGCCCATCCTCCATCATCCAGCTAGTCCTTGGGGAGTCCAGAGGTAATGGTGCAACAGTGGGAAGAGAAGCCATTGCAGGTGATTCTCTGTCTATGGTTCAATAGATAAGAATAGAACCAAGCAAGGGGATTTGCCCCCAGCTGGATGATGGAGGATGGGCATTGGGAGAGGATGTTGCGATCAACTTGAGTTGAAGGCTGAGGAGGATTGTTTATCCTGGTCACACTCACACTCACAAAGAATGTAATTTGTGACTTTAATAAGGGCTGTTTCAGTATTGTGGCAGGTCAGGAAACCTGATTGGAGGATTCAAACATGGTGTTGTGGGAAAGATGGGGATTGATTTGGGAGGTGACAACTCATTCAAGGATTTTGGATAGAGAACAGGGAGGTTGGCGATGGAATGGTAGTTGCAAGGACAGCGGGATCAAGGGTGGGTTTTCTGAGGAGAGGAGTGATAATGGCAGATTTGAAGGGGGTGAAACACTACTAGAGGGGAGGGAACAGATAACAATATCAGCTAACATGGGGCCCAGGAAGGGAAGTTGGGTAGTTGATAGTTTGTTCGGAATAGGATCAAGGGAGCAGGAGGTGGGTCTCATGGACAAGATGAGTTTCGAGAGAGCAAGGCAGGAGATTGGATAGAATCTGGAGAAAGATGTGACTTGAGGGCTAGGGCAGCAGTCAACATTAGGGGAAGTTTGGCTCGGTGGGCTGGGGAATGGAGGGAACAGGCAGAGGCGGCTGAATGGATGCACTTGAGCTTTGTGGCAAAAGAAGTTCATGAGCTCCTCACACTTGTTGTTGGAGGTGAGCATGCAGGTGGTATCAGCGGGTAGTTGAAGAAGATGGATTGTGGTGGAGAGGACAAGTCAGGGGTTATCTTTGCATTCCTGGATTATCGTTGAATAGTGAGCAGTTTTATCGATGGAGAACAGGATCCGATAGTGCTATATGTGGTCCAACAAGATATAGTGATTGATAGTTAAAACAGATGTCTGTCAAAGAATTTCAAATTTACATCCCTTAGACTTAAAGGAGCGGTGATGAGAACCCAACAAGGGAGCGGGCAGTTCTGGACTTGGTTTTGTGAAATGAAGAGGGGCAGGTGGAAGGGGTATCAGTGGGAGAGCATTTTTGTGCTAGTGATCATAATTCAGTAAGATCTTATGGAAAAGGACAAAGGTGGACCAGGAAAAAAAAGTTCTCAATTGGGGTAAAGTCAATTTTACTGAGCTGAGATGGGATTTGGCCATGGTGGACTGGAAACAGCTACTTGATGGTAAATCAGTGTCAGAGCAGCGGGAGGCATTCAAGGAGGAGATCCGAAGGGTACAGAGTAAGTATGTTCCCTTAAAAAAAAGGGACACTTATGACAGATTCCGAGAACTCAATACTGCAGAGACTCTAGAGGAGTATCAGAAGTGCCGGGGTGCAATCAAAAATATATCAGGAAAGCAAAGAGAGAGCAAGAAAGAATGTTGGCAAGTAAAATCAGGGAAAACCCAAAGATGTTTTATAAATACATTAAGAGCAAGAGGATAACTAGAGAAAGAGTGGGGCCTCTTAGAGACCACAGAGGAAATCTGTGTAGGGGGTAGAAGATGTGGATATGATTCTTAATGAAAACTTTGCATCTGTTTTCACAAAAGAAAGGGGTCATGCAAACTTTGCAATGAGGGAGGAGGAGTGTGAAATATTAGATGAGATAAACATAGTGAGAGAGGAAGTATTAAGGGGCTTAGCTGCTTTGAAAGTGGATAAATCCCCAGGCCCGGATGAAATATATCCCAGGATATTAAGAGAAGCAAAAGAGGAAATAGCAGAGGTTCTGACCATGATTTTCCAGTCCTCCCTGGCTACAGGTGTGGTGTCAAAGGACGGAGCACTGCTAATGTTGGACCTTTGTTTAAAAAGACAGAACGGGATAGACCGAGTAATTACAGACCAGTCAGCCTAACCTCAGTGCTTGGAAAATTATTTTTAAAAATCCTGAGGGACAGAATAAATCTTCATTTAGAAAGACATGGATTAATCAAGGACAGTCAGCATGGATTTGTTAAGGAAAGGTCGTGTCTGACTATAATGATTGCATTTTTTGAGGAGTAATCAGGAGGGTCGTTGAGGGCAGAGCGTATGATGTAGTGTATATGGATTTTAGCAAAGCTTTTGATAAGGTCCCACATGGCAGACTGGTCACGATAGTAAAAGCACATGAGATCCAGGGAAAAATGGCAAGTTGGATCCAAAATTGGCTCAGAGGCAGGAAGCAAAGGGTACTGGTTGATAGGTGTTTTTGTGAATGGAAGGCTGTGTCCAGTTGGGTTCCGCAGGACTCAGTGCTGAGTACTTTGCTTTTTGTGGTACATATCAATGACTTGGACTTGAATGTTGGGGGTATGAGTAAGAAGTTTGCAGATGACACTAAAATAGGCTGTGTGATTGATAATGAAGAAGAAAGCTGCGATTGCAGGAAGATATCAATGTACTTGTCAGGTGGGTGGGACAGTGGCAAATGGAATTCAATCCATATAAGTGCGAGGTAATGCATTTGGGGAGTTCTAACAAGGCAAGGGAATACACGTTCAATGGTACGATACTGAAAAATGTAGAGGAACAAGGGACCATGGAGTGCAGGTCCACAGCTCCCTAAAGATAGTATGCCAGGTAGATAAAGTGGTTAATAAGAATATAATAACATAAGAAATAGGAGCAGGAGTAGGCCATACGGCCCCTTGAGCCTGCTCCATCATTTAATGCGATCATGGCCGATCCGATCATGGACTCAGGTCCACTTCCCTGCCCACTCCCCATAACCCCTTAATTCCTTATCGGTTAAGAAACTGTCTGTCATTGTCTTAAATTTATTCAATGTCCCAGCTTCCACAGCTCTCTGAGGCAACGAATTCCCCAGATTTACAACCCTCTGAGAGAAGAAATTGCTCCTCATCTCAGTTTTAAATGGGCGGCCATTCTAAGATTATGCCCCCTAGGTCTAGTCTCCCCTATCAGTGGAAACATCCTCTCCGCATCCACCTTGTCAAGCCCCCTCATAATCTTATATGTTTTGATAAGATCACCTCTCACTCTTCTGAATTCCAATGAGTAGAGGCCCAACCTCCTCAACCTTTTCTCATAAGTCAACCCCCTCATCTCCGGAATATACCTAGTGAACCTTCTCTGAATTGCCTCCAAAGCAAGTATATCCTTTCGTAAATATGGAAACTAAAACTGCACGCAGTATTCCAGGTGTGGCCTCACCAATACCCTGAATAACTGTAGCAAGACTTCCCTGCTTTTATACTCCATCCCTTTTGCAATAAAAGCCAATATTCCATTGACCTTCCTGATCACTTGCTGTACCTGCCTACTAACATTTTGTGCTTCATGCACAAGTAGCCCCAGGTCCCGCTGTATTGCAGCACTTTGCAATCTTTCTCCATTTAAACAATAACTTGTCCTTTGATTTTCTCTGCCAAAGTGCATGACCTCACACTTTCCAAACTTATACTCCATCTGCCAAAATTTTGCCCACTCACTTAGTCTGCCTATGTCCTTTTGCAGATTTTTTGTGTCCTCCTCACACATTGTTTTTCCTCCCATCTTTGTATCATCAGCAAACTTGGCTACGTTACACTCGGTCCCTTCTTCCAAGTTGTTAATATAGATTGTAAATAATTGGGGTCCCAGCACCGATCACTGTGGCACCCCACTAGTTACTGATTGCCAACCTGAGAATGAACCATTTATCCCGATTCTATGTTTTCTGTTAGTTAGCCAATCCTCTATCCATGCTAATATATTACCCCCAACCCAGTGAACTTTTATCTTGTGCAGTAACCTTTTATGTGGCATCTTGTCAAATACCTTCTGGATGTCCAAATACACCACATCCACTGGTTCCCCTTTATCCACCCTGTTCGTTACCTCCTCAAAGAATTCCCGCAAATTTGTCAAACATGACTTCCCCTTGATAAATCCATGCTGACTCTGCCTGATCAAATTTTGCTTTTCCAAATATCCTGCTACTGCTTCTTTAATAATGGACTCCAATATCTTCCCAACCACAGATGTTAGGTTAACTGATCTATAGTTTCCTGCTTTTTGTCTGCCTCCTTTTTTAAATAGGGGCGTTACATTTGCAGTTTTCCAATCTGCTGGTACCTCCCCAGAATCCAGGGAATTTTGGTAAATTACAACCAGTGCATCCACTATCTCTGCCGCTGCTTCTCTTAAGACCCTAGGATGCAAGCTATCAGGTCCAGGGGATTTATCTGCCTTTAGTCCCATTATCTTACTGAGCACCACCTCCTTAGTGATTGTGATTGTGTTAAGTTCCTCCCCCCCCTATAGCCCCTTGACTATGCACTGCTGGGATATTATTGGTGTCCTCTATCGTAAAGACTGATACAAAATATTTGTTCAGGATTTCTGCCATCTCCATGTTCCCCATTACTAATTCCCCGGTCTCGTCCTCTAAAGGACCAACAATTACTTTAGCCACTCTTTTCCTTTTTATATACCGATCGAAACTCTTGCTATCTGTTTTTATATTTTGTGCTAGTTTACTTTCATAGTCTATCTTCCCTTTCTTAATCATTTTTTTAGTCATTCTTTGCTGGTTTTTAAAAGCTTCCCAATCTTTTGTCCTCCCACTAGTTTTGACCACTTGTTTTTAATTGGATACCGTCCTTTATTTCTGTAGTTAGCCACCGATGGCTCTCTTTTCTCTTACACCCTTTCCTCTTCACTGGAATATATTTTTCATGAGAGTTGTGAAATATCTCCTTAAATGTACACCACTGTTCATCAACCATCCTACACTTTAATCTATTTTCCCAGTCCACTTTCACCAACTCTGCCCTTATACCTTCATAGTCTCCTTTATTTAAGCTTCGTACGCTGGTTAGAGATCCAACTTTCTCACCCTCCATCTGAATTTGAAATTCAATCATGCTATGATCACTCATTCCAAGGGGATCCTTTACTAGGAGATTGTTTATTAATCTTGTCTCATTACAAGGCATATGGAATGTGTGCCTTGATTAGTCGAGCAAGAAGGTTGTGCTTGAACTGTATAAAACACTGGTTAGGCCACAGCTGAAGTACTGTCTGCAGTTCTGGTCACCACATTACAGGAAAGATGTGATTGCACTGGAAAGGATGCAGAGGAGATTTACAAGAACGTTGCCTGGACTGGAGAATTTTGGCTATGAGGAAAGATTGGAGATGCTGGCTCTGTTTGCTTTGGTACAGAGGAGGCTGAGGGGAGACCTGATTGAGGTGTATAAAATTATGAGGGGCCTGGATAGAGTGGATAGGAAGGACCTTTTTCCCTTGGCAGAGGGGACATATATTTTAGTAATTAGGAGGAGGTTTAGAGGCGATATCAGAGGAAATGTTCACCCAGAGGGTGGCGGGGGTCTGGAACTCACTGCCTGAAAGGGTGGTAGAGACAGAAACCCTCAGCACATTTAAAAAAATACTTGGATGTTCACGTAAAGTGCCTTAACCTACAGAGCAACGGACCAAGAGTTGGAAAGTGGGATTGAGCTGGGTAGCTCTTGATCGGCCAGCGCGGACACAATGGGCCAAAATGGCCTCCTTCAGTGCTGTAAATTTCTATGATTCTATGATTCTATGTATACCGTTTGAATAGCCAGGGTGAGAAAGAGTAATGATTTTAATGGAGACAAGGGCATCAAAGGTGGTGGATGTTATGTATGTAAACCTCACCTATGTGTAAGACTTGCCACTAGGGGGCACACCTGTGGAAAACCTATGGTTCACCTGTGTACCCTGGAGCAAGCAGATATAAAAGGCAGTCCACCATGCTGCTGCCTCACTTTGGAGTTATATTAAAGAGACCAAGGTCACAATGGTTTGAGCTTACAACACAGTCTCATGGAGTTATTCTGAACTGACGACGAGTTACAGATCACGAACTTTCACATGGAAATGGCTACTGTTGATATTCTTCAGAGATTTGTTGAGGGTGATGATTGGGAAACCTTCGTTGAGCGTCTCGACCAGTACTTCGTGGCAAACGAGCTGGACACGGCTGAGACGGAGACCAAGCGCAGGGCGATTCTCCTCACCGCATGTGGGTCGTCGGTATATGGCCTCCTCAAAAATCTACTGGTCCCAGACAAACCAACGGATAAGACTTACACAAAGCTGTGTGCGCTGGCTCGGGAATACTTCCAATCAAAGGAGAACATCTTAATGGCCAGTTATCGCTTTTACACACACTGTCGCTCCGAGGGCTAGAATGTGGAGAGCTTTGTCGCTGACCTAAGACGCTTTGTGGGACAGTGCGAATTTGCATAATTTTGGGGGGAAATGTTGCGGGACCTTTTCGTGCTCGGAATTGGTCATGAGGTCATCCTCTGCAAACTACTGTCTGCCGAATCCTTAGATCTGAGCAAGGCCATCATGATAGCCCAGGCCTTCATCCACGAGCGACAACACGAAACAGATATCTTCACAGAATCGAAGCTCACTGGCAAGTACTGTGCATAAAATAATGCCTTCAGCAGGCAGAACTGACCATGGTAGGGCCCACACGACCGCAGGGGCCAGGCCGAGGGTGACTCAGAGGCCGCTGTGAAGTGCTAATGTGAATCCATTAACACCATGCTGGTGCTGCGGGGGCAATCAATGTTGATTCAAGCACTATAGAAACATAGAAACATAGAAAATAGGTGCAGGAGTAGGCCATTCGGCCCTTCGAGCCTGCACCACCATTCGATAAGATCATGGCTGATCATTCCCTCAGTACCCCTTTGTGCAAGGGCTGTGGAACAATGGGGCACCTCCAGCGAATGTGCAAATTACTTCTGACTCACCACGTGGCAGTCAGCAGATTCCAGCTATCACAATGAATGAGCAGGAGAGGCAACTTAACCTGGGGATGAAGAGAAAGTGTATGGGGTACACACCTTCACCACCCAAAGCCTTCCGATAATGTTAAAAGTTAAACTTAACGGCATTCCAGTCTCCATGGAATTGGACACGTGGGCGAGGCAATCAATTATGAGCCAGAAGGTTTTTGAGAGACTGTGGAGTAACAAGGCACAGAGGCCAAAACTGAGCCCGATTCACACGACGCTGCGCACTTACACCAAAGAATTCATACCTGTTATCGGCAGTGCGGCAGTGAAAATATCGTATGACGGAATGGTGCATGATTTACCACTATGGATTGTACTAAGCGATGGCCCAACGCTGTTTGGCAGGAGCTGGCTAGGCAAGATCTGGTGGAACTAGGACGATATCAAAGCATTGTCTTCGGTGGATGATGCCCCTTGCGCCCAGGTGCTAAACAAATTCCCGGCGTAATTTGAGAATCGGCAACTTCACAGGTGCCCGAGCAGTCCCATATATGATGTGAGAGAAAGGTGAAATCGAGCTGGACAGTCTTCAATGAGAGGGAATCATATAGCCAGTCGAGTTCAACGAGTGGGCCAGTCCAATCGTGCCAGTACTAAAGAGTGATGGAACACTCAGAATCTGCAGGGACTATAAGGTGACGATCAACTGAGTCTCGGACCAATACCCGCTACCCAAAGCAGAGGACTTATTTGCAACGTTAGCAGGGGGAAAGTCATTCACCAAGCTAGACCTAACCTCCGCTTACATGACACAGGAGTTGGCTGAACCGGCAAAGTCGTTGACATGCATCAACACGCACAAAGAACTGTTCGTGTACCACAGATGCCCCTTTGGAATTCGCTCAGCTACGACCATCTTCCAGAGGAACATGGAGAGTCTGCTGAAATCGGTTCCATGCACCGTGGTGTTCCAAGACGACATCTTGATCACTGGTCTCAACACCAACTAACACTTGCAAAACCTGGAAGAGGTTCTAAAGCGACTGGACAGAGTGGGACTCAGGCTGAAATGCTCCAAGTGTGTTTTCCTGGTGCCTGAGGTCGAATTTCTGCGGAGAAAGTTTGCGGCGGACATCATCAAACCCACGGACTCCAAGACGGAGGCCATCAAGAATGCACCCAGACCACAGAATGTGACAGAGCTGCGTTCGTTCCTGGGACTCCTCACCTACTTTGGTAACTTTCTACCGGGGTTGAGCACTTTGCTGGAACCCTTGCATTTATTGCTACGCAAGGGCGATGACTGGGTTTGGTTTAAATCTCAAGAGACAGCCTTTAATAAGGCCAGAAACCTGCTATGCTCTAACAAGTTACTAGTATTGTATGACCCATGTAAACGCTTAGTTCTAGCATGTGATATGTCGTTGTATGGGTTCGGTTGTGTGTTACAGCAAGCAAATGTGTCAGAAAAACTGTAACCGGTTGCATATGCGTCCAGAGGTTTATCCAAGGCTAAAGAGCCTACAGTATGGTTGAGAAAGAAGCGTTGGCTTGTGTATACGGGGTTAAGAAAATGCACCAATATCTATTTGATCTCCGGTTCGAGCTCGAAACCAACCACAAACCGCTTACCTCACTGCTCTCAGAAAGCAAAGGTATCAACACCTATGCTGCGTCCCGCATCTAAAGATGGGCACTAACATTGTCTGCATATGACTATGTAATCCGCCACAGACCAGGCACAGAGAACTGCGCTGACGCCCTCAGTCGGCTGCCATTGCCCACCACCGGAGTGGAAATGGCGCAACCCGCAGACATGCTTCTGGTAATGGATACCCCCTGCTATCACTAGTAAAAAGCTGCATCCTCAATGGGAGCTGGTCGGCGGTTCCTGGGGAAATGCAAGATGAAATTAAGCCTCTTCGCCGACGCAAAGATGAACTGTCCGTCCAATCGGATTGTCTCCTATGGGAGAATCGCTTGATTTTGCCCAAAAAAGGCACGGAAACGTTTATGCACAACCTACACAGTACCCATCCAGGCATAGTCATGATGAAGGCTATCGCCAGGTCACTCGTCTGGTGGCCAGGCATTGACTCTGAATTAGAGTCATGCGTACACCAATGCAACATTTGCTCACAGCTGAGCAACGCAACCAGGGAGGCCCTCCTGTGCCTGTGGTCATGGCCCTCCAAACCGTGATCCAGGATCCACGTAGATTTCGCTGGCCCCTTTCTAGGGAAGATGTTTCTAGTAGCAGTGGACGCTTACTCTAACTAAATTGAATGTATAATAATGTCATCAAAAGTACGTCCACTGCCAACATTGAAAGCCTTAGGGCCATGTTTGCCACCCATGGTTTGCCCGACATCCTTGTCAGTGACAATGGACTATGTTTCACCAGCTCGGAATTCAATGAGTTCATAACCCGGAATGGTATTAAGAATGTCAGGTCTGCCCCATTTAAGCCCGCATCCAATGGCCAAGCAGAATGGGCAGTCCCAACCATCAAGCAAAGCGTGAAATGCTTAACGGACGGCTCTTTGCAGACCCGGTTATCTAGAGTCCTGCTCAGCTACCTGACGCGCCCCCACTCGTTCACTGGGGTTCCCCCTGCAGAGTTGTTGATGAAGAGAGCACTCAAAACCAGGCTCTCCTTAGTCCACCCGGATCTCAATGATCACGTAGAAACCCGGCGGCACAAGCATAAAGTGTATCATGATTGTGCGACGGCGTCGCGTGACATTGAGGTTAATGATCCAGTGTTTGTTCTAAATTACGGTCACGGTCCCAAGTGGATTTCTGGCACTGTCTTAGCCAAGGAAGGGAATAGAGTGTTTGTTGTGAAATTGTTGAATGGGCAAACGTGCAGAAAGCACCTGGATCAGACCAAACTGCGATTCACGGACAACCAAGAACAGTTTGAAGAAGACCCCACCATCTATGATCCACTAACACACACCCAACCAGCAATTGACCTCACTGTCAACCACGAGGATGAACCCACCTTGCCCGACAGTCCGAGCAGACCAACTGCGCTGCTGTGCAGCAATGATCCGACCAACTCACCCATGTCCGGACTTCAACTCAGGCGATCGACCCGGTAGCGCAGATCGCCAGATCGCCTCAACCTGTAAATAACTTGTACTCAAGACTTTGGGGGGGAACTGATGTTATGTATGTGAACCTCACCTATGTGTAAGACTTGCCACTAGGGGGCATACCTGTGGGAGACCTGTGTACCCTGGAGCAAGCAGGTATAAAAGGCAGTCCACCACGCTGCTGCCTCGCTTTGAAGTTATATTAAAGAGACCAAGGTCACAATGGTTTGAGCTTACAACACAGTCTCGTGGAGTTATTCTGAACCTAACAGTGGAGAGGGTGTGATTTATCAAATTTGTAGCTGCAGAAATGTCTTGATGAATTGGAATTGTAAGCCAAAGTCTAGACAGTTGGGAATTTGAAAGTGCAGTGGTAAGTGACTTAAGGGAGAGATTTTTCAAGGGGCAGATACAGGAAGAAGTGGGAAGGAGGTGTAATTAAAGAGTGACACATTTATAGAGACAGTTTCCATTATAAATGTGGTTGTAGGAATTTATAATGAAAACATTTGACAGAATTTGCACATAGACGTAGTATTTTTAATATGTTATATGGATGTACAGTTCGTTTAAACAAGTTGTGGAAAATAATGATTTACAACAATGTATCACACTAATGATGACAATCAGTGGACAGGGGTTTAACAGTAAGTTGACTGGACCAAATGTAATGACATTTCTAAACATTTCAAAGCCCTTCTTATAAACCAACACATTTTAAGCAGTGCTAAAAAATGCTGTACCTGAAACTTTAGAGCATTGGTGAATTTATACTCTTTAATTTCATGGAATAAAATAGGCACCTTTGAGTCTGCTACAAGGGTTCTCAGGGTGTTAAGTGAGTCAGACTGCAACAGACTTGAACACATTCAATCATATCTTTTTAGTGTTTTATCCTTGTCTTTTTCGCAGTCCTTAGGCTGTGATGCCTGCATTGAGGGCCCAGAATTTGCTGTTAAATGTGTTGTAATAAATAAAATAATGTCAGCACCAAACTGTAGTGGGTCAATCTATAGAATGACAGCAAGTGACCTTTCTTAATGTCATCTTTCTTCACTGTCCATGAGTTAACATAAGCTCTTCTATTCTATCAAATAGAACAAGAAAGATTAAAAGGAGGACATTAGAGATGTTCAAAATTTTGAAAAATGTTGATGATGTGATTTTGGTGAGTTGGTAACTAGAGGGCATAAAGGACAAAGGGAAATATTATGCAGAATTTTTATGCAGAATTCTTAGAATATGGAATGACCTGTCAGCCGTAGTTGTGAAAATAGAAACCTTAAACGCTTTTATAGAATGAAAGAAGAAATAACTTGTATTTATATAGCACCTTACACTTGTGCAGGACATCTCAAAGTACTTCATAGCCAATGAAATACTTTTGAAATGCAGTCAATATTGTTATGTAGGCAACAGTTAGTGCACTGCAAGTTCCCACAAACAGCAATGACAAGTTAATCTGTTTAGGTTGAAGGATAAATGTTGGCCAGGACATTGGGAGAACTCTCTTGATCTTCAAAAAGTGCCATGAGATCTTTTGCACCAAACTGAATATGCAAATTGGGGACAGCAGGTTGAATGCAAGTATTTTTAACCTAACCTGCTTGTCAGGAAAACGATGAGATTGGATGCAATGCTGGTTTTACATCCTGCCCGATTTTACTCTCCACTGAAGTCAATGGGGAGCAGGGTGTAAATTTAGCATTCCTCTCGATCCTGTGGGTTTCTTGGCCTGCAAGTTAGGTTAAAATCACCCCCAATGTCTCTCCAAAAAATGGCACCTCCAACAATGTACTACCTCTAAATTCTGCACTTAAGTGTCACCCTTGATTCTGTACTGAAATTGTGAACTCGCAATTTCCGGACGCGGAGGTAAGAGTCAGATAAATACCTGGTACTGGATAAATATTTGAAAAAGAATAATTGAAAAGTATATGTGGAAAAACAGAGGAATGTGACTAAGCGAAGAGCTCTTTCAGGTGTGATGGGCTGCCTAGCCTCCTTCTCTGCTGTAAGATTCTACAGGCTGGATTTTCGAGGAGTTTGCGACCAGTTTAGCGTCTTGGCGGGGTGCAAAAATGAAGTTTTTTGGTGTGAAACGAACTGCACAACATTTTGCAGCCAGGCAGAACTTTCGGCAGTGGTTTTGTAGCGGCGCTGAAATTTAGCGCCCGCCTGATGTTTTCACCATTTGGATGACGTCAATCGGCATGCAATGTTGCGCTAGCGCCCTAGGTGGAACTTTCGAGCATATCGCCCGATTTAGCGTCCATCTAAGAACCCGCAAGCAAAAAGCGGTCGCACCCAAGTCGGACCCAGATCGCACTCGGTGCTAACGGCGCCATTTTGAAAACGGAGTAGAAGTTGAGTGCATAAAAGGATTGGGAGAAGAAGACAGCGTTTTTCACAGTGAGGTTTTATGTGAGTTTAGAGTTCTTTTCAAAGGACATTTAAGAACATTTTAAAAGATGGGGGCTATACTATGTCAGCCATTATAGTTATACAGCGTCGAGCTGCAAGAATCTTATTGATGCTCATTTTGAACGTAATCGACGAGGTAACAGACGTATGGGGAGGAGACCTT
Source organism: Pristiophorus japonicus (assembly GCF_044704955.1). Taxonomy (NCBI): domain Eukaryota; kingdom Metazoa; phylum Chordata; class Chondrichthyes; family Pristiophoridae; genus Pristiophorus; species Pristiophorus japonicus. The sequence goes on along the minus strand of NC_091986.1, from coordinate 54,916,679 downwards.
ATCCCCCACGAGGCACAGGGAACAGCACTCATACTTGCAGCTCTCTGAGGCACAGTACGTTAGGAGGCTGCGCTTTCGAAAAGAAGTACTGACAGAGATATGCCAGCTCATACAGGCAGACTTACAGCTACCAACGGCAACATGACTGCACTGTCCGTCGAGGTGAAGGTGACTGCTGCACTTGCCTTCTATGCCTCTGGCTCCTTTCAGGCGTCAGCGGGGGACATATGCTCCATCTCTCAGCACGCTACACATTGCAGCATTTACCAGGTGACTACTGCACTGTACGCATGCAGGATGGACTTCATAAACTTCCCAATGACCAAGGAGACCCAGAATGAGAGGGCTGTTGGTTTTGGACGATTTGTTGGCTTCCCCAAGTTTCAGGGTGCCATTAACTGTATGCATATCGCCCTGCAAGCACCTTTACACAATCCAGTGGTTTACCGAAACCAAAAGGGCTACCACACCATCAATGTACAGATTGTCTGCGATAATACTCAGCTCATCATAGCAGTCAATGCCCAATATCCAGGGAGCATCCATGATGCTTTCATCTTGCATGGTACCATTGTCTCAGGCCTGTTCCAGTGTCAACCACAAGGCCAGAGCCGGATGCTCGGGTACAAAGATTACGTCCTCGCCAGCTGGCTCATGACAATCCTCCGGATCCCTCAGACAGAAGCCGAGCATTGATATAATGAGAGCCATGCAGCCACATGCAACAACGTCGAACAGACAATTGAAGTGCTCAAGCAGTGCTTCTGATGCCTGGACTACTCTGGAGGCTGCCTGCAATATTCCCCTCAGCAGGTCTCTGAGTTCATTGTGGAGTCCATTATTAAAGAAGCAGTAGCAGGACATTTGGAAAAGCAAAATTCGGTCAGGCAGAGTCAGCATGGATTTATGAAGGGGAAGTCATGTTTGACAAATTTGCTGGAATTCTTTGAGGGTGGATAACAGGGAACCAGTGGAGGTGGTGTACTTGGACGTCCAGAAGGCCACATAAAAGGTTACTGCACAAGATTAAAGTTCACGGGGTTGGGGGTAATATATTAGCATGGATAGAGAAGTGGATAACTAACAGAATACAGAGAGTCGGGATAAATGGTTCATTCTCTGGTTGCCAACCAGTAACTAGTGGGGTGCCACAGGGATCAGTGCTGGGACCCCAACTATTTACAATCTATATTAACAACTTGGAAGAAGGGACCGAATGTAACATAGCCAAGTTTGCTGACGATACAAAGATGGGAGGAAAAGCAATGTGTGCAATCTGCAAAAGGACATAGACAGGCTAAGTGAGTGGGCAAAAATTTGGCAGATGGAGTATAATGTTGGAAAATGTGAGGTCATGCACTTTGGCAGAAAAAAAATCAAAGAGCAAGTTATTATTTAAATGGAGAAAGATTGCAAAGCGCTGCAATACAGCGGGACCTGGGGGTACTTGTGCAGGAAACACAAAAGAATAGTATGCAGGTACAGCAAGTGATCAGGAAGGCCAATGGAATCTTGCCCTTTATTGCAAAGAGGATGGAGTATAAAAGCAGGGAAGTCTTGCTGCAGCTATACAGGGTATTGGTGAGGCCACACCTGGAATACTGCATGAAATTTTGGTTTCCATATTTACGAAAGGATATACTTGCTTTGGAGGCAGTTCAGAGAAGGTTCACTAGGTTGATTCCGGAGATGAGCGGATTGACTTATGAGGAAAGGTTGAGTAGGTTACGTCTGTACTCATTGGAATTCAGAAGAATGAGAGGTGATCTTATCGAAACGTTTCAGATTATGAGGGGGCTTGACAAGGTGGATGCAGAGAGGATGTTTCCAATGATGGGGGAGACTCAAACTAGAGGGCATGATCTTAGAATAAGGGGTCACCCATTTAAAACTGAGATGAGGAGAAATTTCTTCTCTCAGAGGGTTGCAAATCTGTGGAATTTGCTGCCTCAGAGAGCTGTGGAAGCTGGGACATTGAATAAATTTAAGACAGAAATAGAGAGTTTCTTAAACAATAAGGGGATGAGGGGTTATGGGGAGTGGGCAGGGACGTGGAGCTGAGTCCATGATCAGATCAGCCATGATTTTATTGAATGACGGAGCAGGCTCGAGGGGACATATGGCCTACTCCTGTTCCTATTTCTTATGTTCTTATGTTTTTATGTGCTGCATGCTTCACAACTTAGACATCATGAGGAGACAGGATTTGCCAATGGGGACTGCAGGATCACCTCAGGAGAGAGGGAAGGAGGAGGAGGAGGAGGAGGAGGAGGAATACGAGGAAGGCCTGGTGAGGAACCCTCACCACCGCCACAAGCACAACCACCAGGAAGGCCTCTGGAGCTTTTGCCGCTGCAAAAGCTTTACGTCAGCAACTCATAATTCAACGCTTTGCTTGAAGAGTGAACGGCACGTTTAACCATTGCGTGGCCACTCTATCCCACCATGTTGACTATTCCCCCTCTTATTCTGCAAATGAGACACTGCACATGATTGATTAAGGTGAAAAAAATATTTATTAAACATTGTAAACTTTGTAAACTTAATTGAGAAACTTGAATAAAATGTATTAAATATTGTGAACTTTTATAACTTTATGATGGCATTGATGGCCTCGCAGGTATCATGGCTTGCACTGACAATCTGCAACTCGACCTCCGTAATGGTCACTTTCAGACTATCGATGCTTGCGGGAATCCTCCCCACGACATCAAGGATCTGACAGGTGAGCTGAATGCTCTCCCTGGACAGTCCCACCATATGTCTAACTGTCTGTCAGCAGACTGACTTTGCCAACTCACCCTCCAGAGAGATGGCATACGGGTTCCAGGAGCCTCCGAGATCTCAAAGCCGAGGAATGTGTGTTCGTCCTCGGATGAGGTTTTTGCCGACTGCAAAAGAGGTGTTGATTCTCCTGCTCTACCCCGCTACCCTGCTCCTTCAGCTCCTCTTCCTCAAATTACTCCTCCTCCCCCACATGACAGCCTGAGGTGGAGTTTTGATGTGAGGGATTCGGCGCCTGCGACTCCTCATCTGGAAGTAGAAAGCAACAGACGAGTGGTTAGCAGCAGGGGAGGGGGCAGGGTGACATGAGGAAGGTCACATAGCACAGGCTCATTGAAGGACCGCCGCTACTCCATTATATGTAGTCCAGAGACACTGCATCACATTGCCCCAACCCTAGCCCACAGATACTGTATCATGTTGCCCCAACCCTAGTCCGCAGACACTGCATGACATTGCCCCAACCCTAGCCCATAGACATTGCATGACATTGCCCCAACCCTAGCCCAGAGACACTGCATGATTTTGTCCCAACCCTAGTCCACAGACACTGCATGACATTGTCCCAACCCTAGCCCATAGATATTGCATCACATTGCCCCAACCCAGCCCAGGGAGTGTGCAGGATTTACGGTAGTATCCAAGAGGAGGACAGCACCCCCACGGGCAGTTGCCTGACCTGAGGCACCGATGAGACCTGCCACTCGCTCCTCCAGATCAGCGAGTGGCAGGGTCCGAGGCGGACCGCCACCTGTCCGCCGCTGCTACTGATGTTAAGGGACTTTTTTGCCTGCAAAGGTGAAAATGGGAATGGTTACCAGAGGGTCCATCTGCTCTTGTGGCACACACAGATAACCACCAAAGCACTTATATCATACTGTGTGAATGTAATACAGTCCTCTGTTTAATGCCCTTGGAAGTTCCACATGGTTCATCAGGAGGACATCGAAGTGTGCAAACATCTTTTGAAATCTCAGAAAGCAATCTTAATAATGTATAAAAATCATTCATGGCAGATAGGGTGCCACACTAAGCCTACCTATGTGTCATGCATTTTAGGAGGTAACCCACAAAGTGCTCAGAGACAGCAATAGCATGAGAACAAATAGTGTGTCAGATTTATAATTTAAGTAATGAAGGAGTGCATCAATAAAAATTGTACTCACTCCAACTACCCTCGAATGATCATTAAATTTCTTCTGGCATTGTATTGCAGTCCTTTCCACAGTGTAGGAGGCAGAGATCTCCTCTGTAATTTGCCTCCAGATCTTGTTAAATACTGATGGAAGGAGTCTAGATCCACCCCTCCTGTACAATTCAGGCATCACTGTCCCCACTTGAATCTCGTTTGTCTTTGGGCTGAATCTCCTCGCACACGGCCTGCTGTCCTCTTCCTCTATCATGAAAATCAAGAAGTAAACTGGCTGATTCAGCCCCGGGTGTACTGCGCATGCATGCAGCCGCGCCCTGCATTAGCGTTTGCGATCGGATGGCAGACCAGAATCGCGGAAACATTTTTTTTAAAAATTCGCGCAAGCGCAGAACGGCCAATTTTTTTAATGGTCAGAATTTTCAGCTCCGTGGCACAAAATCTGTCATGCAACACCAGAGTTAGCGCTAACGCCCATTGTGAACTTTCATTTGACAAAAGTTGCGCACTCTGGCGCTAACACTAACCCGGCGCTAAACGAGCGAAATCGCTAAAACCCGAAAATCTAGCCCTAGGAATGTCTAATGGAGATGGAAATGGAGAATGAGGTGGGAGGCTGCTTTTTGAAATGATTAGAATATCTTAAAATTATTAGAATTTGCTCTCCAAGCTTGCAAAGCAAAGTGCGATCATCAAAATGGCCACCCTCATTTGAAACCTTGAGAAACCTTGCTACCTCTTATTTCTAGCACCCATGTTTCACATCAAATAATGGACTCTGAGCTGCAAGAATCTGATCCAAACATGGCCTTGGAGATAAAAAGTGTGCATATGATAGTTAATGCATGGAAATTATGAGTGACATATTCTGCAGGGAAAGCAGGCAGGTTTCCCACTTCATTATGCCTATGGAATGTTCCCAGGTGGAATGAAGAGAAAATGGGGGTGCCTCATGTCTATGCTCTCACTGTGCTGTTCCGGGTTTCCCCAAATATGCTGAGTGGGGCCTGTGCCTGCAGTGGGCACAGATATTACAATGAGGTGGGAGGGAGAATTCCCGGTATTCTATCTCAATTCCCTCCTTGCTATCCCATTGGCCCACATGCAGAGCCACATGACAAAACCTGGCCTTGCGCCAGGACTGCCATGCACCAGAGAGTTTATGAAGGTCCTGAGGGGCAGCCCAAAGATTAATGGAGAAACAAAAGCATTTGGAATTATTTTAGGGATTCCATCCCAAAGACGATCTTTGAACCATGGGGCTTTCTTGGTGCTTCTCTCCGGCAGTAAACAGAACACCCTGATTCCATCAGCCAGAGGTGTAGCTGCAGGCTGCTCAGGAATCTCCTGTTCCCACCGCCACCCGCAGTCCCAGCATAAGGCTCTTACAGGGGCATGGTCCTAATCCCTATGTAGGATTGTAATGATTCATTTGGAAAAACAGCTTAGGGAAATCCAGAGCATTATCAAGAAATAATCAGGCCAATAATTCTACTAAACAGTCCAATTTTATGCTATCATTCCAAGCTGAAGTCAAAACACTGGAAGAAGGTGGCTGAGCAGAGCAAGGACTGGCTTCCAGATACTTCTAAAAGGAGGATCATTTGTGAAATTTGCAGTATTTGTGTCGTACCAAGTCAATCAATCATCAAAGGCACTCTCTTGAAATCGAAGAAGACTTGCTTCCACTCTAAAAGTGAGCGCACAGTTGGCTGTACAGTCCAATGCCGGAATAACAGTCTCTGTCACAGGTGGGGCAGACAGTGGTTGAAGGAAAGGGTGGGTGGGGAGCCTGGTTTGCCATTTGCTCCTTCCGCTGAATGCGCTTGATTTCCATGTGCTCTTGGCAATGAGATGCGAGGTGTTCAGCACTCTCCCGGATGCTCTTCCTCCAGTTAGGGTGGTCTTGAGTCAGGGATTCCCAAGTGCCGGTAGCGATGTTGCATTTTATGAAGGAGGCTTTGAGGGTGTCCTTGAAACGTTTCCTCTGCCCACCTGGGGCTCGCTTGTCATGTATGGAGCTCCGAATAGAGCGCTTGCTTAGGGAGTCTCGTGTCGGGCAGGCAGACGATGTGGCTAACCCAACGGAACTGGTCAAACGCGGTCAGTGTTTCAATGCTGGGAATGTTGGCCTGGGCAAGAACACTGACATTGGTGCGTCTATCCTCCCAGTGGATCCCTTGCACGATCTTGCGGAGGCAGCGCTGGTGGTACTTCTCCAGTGCTTTGAGATGTCTGCTGTGTATGGTCCACATCTCTGAGCCAAATAGGAGGGCGTGTAGTACTACTGCCCTGTAGACCATAAGCTTGGTACCAGATTTGAGGTCCTGGTCTTCAACACTTTCTTCCTCAGGTGACCGAAGGCTGCACTGGCACACTGGAGCCAGTGTTGGACCTCATCATCGATGTCTGCCTTGCTGCTAGCAGGCTCCCGAAGTATGGAAAACAAACCACGTTATCCAAGGCTGCACCGTGGATATTGATGACCCGGAGTGAGGTGCCGAGGGTGGGGGGGGGGCGGTTGGCAGGGGGCGTAGTGTTGTGTGGCGGGGTCAGATTGGTGGAGGACCTTTGACTTACGGATGTTTAGTGTAAGGCCCATGTTTCTGTATGCCCTGGTGAAGGTGTTGATGATGGCTTGGAGTTCAGCCTCTGAATGTGCGCAGACGCAAGTGTCATCCGCGTACTGTCATTCGATGACAGAGGATGGGACAGTCTTGGATCTGGCCTGGAGGCGGTGAAGGTTGAACAGGTTCCCATCGGTTCTTTGGTTTAGTTCCATCACAGCGGGGATTTTGTTGAGATTGAGATGAAGCATTGCAGCAAGGAAGATCGAGAAGTACATTGGTGCGATGATGCCACCCTGCTTGACGTGGATGTGGATTCGGTCTGTGGTGGATCCGTTGGTCAGGATCATGGCTTGTATGTCATTGTGGAGCAGGCAGAGGATGGTGACAAACTTTGGGGGCAGCCAAAGCGGAGGAGAATGCTCCATTGTCCCTCACAGTTGACAGTCTCAAAGGCCTTTGTGAGGTCAAAGAAGGCCATGTACAAGGGTTGGTGCTGTTCCCTGCATTTCTCTTGTAGTTGTCGCGCAGTGAAGATCATGACCGTTGTACCCCTTAGTGGACGGAATCCTCATTACAACTCTGGGAGGAGCTCTTCAGCTACAGGGAGAAGACGATTGAGGAGAATTTTTGCGATGACATTCCCAATGGCCAACAGCAAGAGGTTTCCCTGTAGCTTTCGCAGTTGGACTTGTCCCCTTTTTTGAAGATGGTCACGATTACGGCATATCTGAGATCTCCTGGCATGCTCTGCTCCTTCCAAATAAAAGAGATTCTTCATTAAGATAGAGAGTGACACAGTTAATTCAGAGACTAGAGTCCTGAACTTAAAGAAAGGTAACTTCGATGATATGAGACGTGAATTGGCTAGGATGGACTAGCGAATGATACTTAAAGGGTTGATGGTGGATAGGCAATGGCAGACATTTAAAGATCACATGGATGAATTTCAACAATTGCTCATCCCTGTCTAGCATAAAAAATAAAATGGGAAAGCTGGCTCAATCATGGCTAACAAGGGAAATTAGGGATAGTGTTAAATCCAAGGAAGAGGCATATAAATTGGCCAGAAAAAACAGCAAACCTGAAGATTGGGAGAAATTTAGAATTCAGCAGAGGAGGACAAAGTGTTTAATTAGGCGGGGAAAATAGAGTATGAGAGGAAACTTGCAGGCAACATAAAAACTGACTCCAAAAGCTTCTACAGATATGTGAAGAGAAAAAGATTAGTGAAGACAAATGTAGGTCCCTTGCAGTCAGAATCAGGTGACTTTATAATGGGGAACAAAGAAATGGCAGACCAATTGAACAAATACTTTGCTTCTGTCTTCACTAAGAAAGACACAAAAAACCTTCTGGAAATATTAGGGAACCGAGGGTCTAGCGAGAAGGAGGAACTGAAGGAAATCCTTATTAGTCCGGAAATTGTGTTAGGGAAATTGATGGGACTGAAAGCAGATAGTCTGCTTCTCAGAGTACTTTAGGAAGTGGCCCTAGAAATAATGGATGTATTGGTGGTCATTTTCCAACATTCTATAGACTCTGGATCAGTTCATACGAAATGGAGGGTAGCTAATATAACCCCACTTTTTAAAAAGGGAGGGAGAGAGAAAACATGGAATTATAGACTGGTTAGCCTGACATCGGAAGTGGGGAAAATGTTGGAATCAATTATTAAAGATGTAATAGCAGCGCATTTGGAAAGCAGTGACAGGATCAGTCCAAGTCAGCATCAATTTATGAAAGGGAAATCACGCTTGACAAATGTTCTAGAATTTTTTGAGGATATAACTAGTAGAGTGGACAAGGGAGAACAAGTGGATGTGGTATATTTGGACTTTCAAAAGGCTTTTGACAAGGTCCCACACAAGAGAATAGTGTGCAAAATTAAAGCACATGGTATTGGGAGTAATGTATTGACATGGATAGAGAACTGGTTCACAGACAGGAAGCAAAGAGTAGGAATAAATGGGTCTTTTTCAGAATGGCAGGCAGTGACTAGTGGGGTACCGCAAGGTTCAGTGCTGGGACCCCAGCTATTTACAATATACATTAATGATTTAGATGAAGGAATTGAATGTAATATCTCCAAGTTTGCAGATGCCACTAAGCTGGGTGGCAGTGTGAGCTGTGAGGAGGATGCTAAGAGGCTGCAGAGTGACTTGGACAGGTTAGGTAAGTGGGCAAATGCATGGCAGATGCAGTATAATGTAAATAAATGTGAGGTTATCCACTTTGGTGGCAAAAACAGAAAGGTAGAATATTATCTGAATGGTGACAGATTAGGAAAAGGGGAGGTGCAATGAGACTTGGGTATCATGGTACATCAGTCATTGAAAGTTGGCATGCAGGTACAGCAGACAGTAAAGAAGGCAAATGGCATGTTGGCCTTCATAGCGAGAGGATGTGAGTATAGGAGCAGGGAGGTCTTATGGCAGTTATACAGGGCCTTGGTGAGGCCACACCTTCAATATTGTGTACAGTTTTGGTCTCCTAATCTGAAGAAGGACATTCTTGCTATTGAGGGAGTGCAGCGACGGTTCACCAGACTGATTCCCGGGATGGCAGGACTGACATATGAGGAAAGACTGGATTGACTCGGCTTATATTCACTGGAATTTAGAAGAATGAGAGGGAATCTCATAGAAGCATGTAAAATTCTGACGGGATTGAACAGGTTCGATGCAGGAAGAATGGTCCCAATGTTGGGGAAGTCCAGAACCAGGGGTCACAGTCTAAGGGTAAGGGGTAAGTCATTTAGGACCAAGATGAGGAGTAACTTCTTCACTCAGAGAGTGGTGAACCTGTGGAATTCTCTGCTGCAAAAAGTTGTAGAGGCCAGTTTGTTAGATACATTCAAAAGGGAGTTGGATGTGGCCCTTACGGCTGAAGGGATCAAGGGGTATGGAGAGTGTTGTGGGCGAATCCGAACATGTAAATAATTGAGTTCGCACACTAGTCTGTCAAGGGTAAAGAATCAAACAGTTTATTAAGGTTTACCTCAAGGCTGATCAGGGAGGACAGCTCAGAGCTCCCGCAGCTCGTTCCTGGCTGACTCGAAGTCTGACTTTCAGCGTTCTGTATTTAAGCTTACAAACCACAAGCACGTGCGTCATTGTTCCATCAACAGACCGTAATATCCTTGACATTTACAACGTGCCTGGGGATATTGGGGGCTTTACAATTTTAACAGGCGAAGCATTTTGTTATTTCACACCTGACATCACATGACATATTTCCACAGCCATCTCCAAGGTGCACTTGTCTCTGTGGCCTATATTTCTTGACCACGGTAGACGCTTTTATCGATAAAGACGCACATTCATCTTGACCTGCGGTTGCTACAACTCTCTATTCAGCCTAGTTATACCCAGGTAGTCTGGGTTACGGTTTCCAGTAGCTGTTTTTAACTCGTGTGTAAGCTTAGCTACGTCTATTCGCGTATGCGGTCTGACCTACTTTAACATTAGCTTGCTTGTTGCCAGGCAGAGACGGCTTAACTACATTTTCTTACCCAGAGGCCTAATATCTACAAAAGTGGATTACAGAGAGAATGCAGGAATTGGGTAATAAGTTGCAAAAATGATCAGCCATGATCATATTGAATGGTGGTGCAGGCTCGAAGGGCCGAATGGCCTACTCCTGCACCTATTTTCTATGTTTCTATGTTTCTATGAGGTCATGCATTCATGCCAATAGTGCTTCACCGCCATACTTTAGTGCCTCGGCGGGGATTCCATCTGCTCCTGTTGCCCTGTTATTCTTGAGCTGACAGGTGGACTTTTCTACCTCATGCAGGGCTGGGGTTTTGCTGAGATGGTGGAGGGTAGCATGCTGTGGAATGTACCAAGTATGTTGATGCTGGATACTTTGCAGGATGAAGAGAAATAAAAGCAAGAAACAACAGTAGGTTGAAGTTTAGACCTTAGTATTACCCAATGTGCAGAAGTAGCATGATGTGTCATCTACTTGAACCTAAGTGAAGAACAGTTTGTAAGGAAACTCTGCCATGACATCTCAGCCTACTAACAACTCCTAGAACCATATGAAAGTGTACGTTATTGCCACACTCTGCTTCCAGGTAATTCCAAATACTAACTGAAGACAACATCTGAATCAGCCAAAATGCAGTTAACTGCCATATCATTCAGGCAACAGATGTCTCCTTTTCTATATTTCGGTATAGATCAGGTTCAAAAGCAACATGCAGCATCAGCTAAATCTGTATAACCAACTTGATTAATAATGTGTCATTCCCATAGTACAAGGTGCCATTAATTGCACTCACATATCCATGCATGTCTCTATAGAAAGGAAGACTTGCATTTATATAGCGCCTTTCATGATCTCAGGATGTCCCAAGGTAGTTTTGAAGTGTCATCACTGTTATCATGCAGGAAATGCATCAGACAATTTGCACACAGAAAGCTCCCACAAATAGCAATGTGATATAGACCAGATAATCTGTTTTAGTTATGTTGATTAAGGGAATCCACAACCTTCTGAGGTGATAATGCTATCCATTGAGCCATGGCTGACACTACAAAAAGAGCTTGATGATTCATATACACAATGCATTGCAAGTTTTTGATAATTTTTGTGTAAAATCCAAGCAAATGAATGTATATTGAGATTCAGTCATTGATCCAAGTGATAAGATGGCAAAGAAAGATCCAACCATCTGTATGACATCAGTGTGTGATAGCCACACAGGCTCCCAGTGCAAAGAGAGTAGCAACATGGAATCAAACAAAAAGTATTATCAATGGAATGGAAGATCCAAGAAAGGTTGGAGAAAAACCTGAAAGAATTGACGCAATCTATATCCAGTGATACTGGACTTTATAAATAGAGGCATAAAGTACAAAAGCAACAAAGTTACGCTAAACCTTTATAAATCACTGGTTAGGCCTCAGCTGTATTGTGAACAATTCTGGGCACTGCACTTTAGGAAGGATGTCAAGACCTCGGGGAGGGTGCAGAGGAGTTTTACCAGAATGATAACAAGGATGAGAGCTTTCAGTTTTGTGGAAAGACTACAGAAGCTAAATTTGTTCTCCTTAGAGCAGAGAAGATTAAGGGGAGATTTAATAGGTGTTTGAAATTTGAAGGGATTTGATAGAGTAAATAAGCAGAAATGATTTCCACCAGCAGGAGGGCCAGTAACCAGAGAACACAGATTTAAGGTAATTGGCAAGAGAACCAGAGGGGAGATGAGAATTTTCTTTGAATGCGTTGGGCTGTTGTGATCTGGAATGCACTGCCTGAAAGGATGGTGGAAGCAGATTCAATAGTAAATTTCAAAGGGGAATTGGAAAAACACTTAAAAAGGAAAACAAATGCAGGACAATGGGAAAGAGCAGTGGAGTGTGACTAAATAGATAGCTCTTTCAAAGAACTCGGGCCCATTCATTGTGTTGCAGGCAGCTCGTTAATTTGGTTCTGCCTGTGCTTTTATATGATTGCTGTGGGCAGTGAGTGCTACTCGTACTATTGATTGGCTATACACTTCAGTAGAGACCCTGATATCGTGAGTGGCTCGAGTTACTTAAAGGCAACCTGCATCTCTTAAAAGGGAGGTGCTTTGTGGCTGCAAAAAGTGGTGAGAGTTTTTACAGAAGTGAATCTTGGCTGTGATATTTTGAGGAATGGCTTAACATGCGAGAGTATGAGCACCTAGGTTTTCAGACAATACACTGGAGGCCTTGGTGCAAGAGGTGGAAAGAAGGAACGATGTCCTGTATCCACAGGGGGCAGGACTCCCTTCAAACATATACTAATGAGGCAGTGGGAACAAATAGCAGAAGAGGTCAATGCTAGGAGTGTTTCTCAAAGAACATGGATGCTGTGCAAGAAGAAGCTTAACAATCTTATATCGATTTTCAAGGTAAGTGAGTTCATCTTCAAATGGCACATCCTACCAACTGCACCACTAGCCCCATTCACTGCTCAATTCTTTACATCTCCATCGCTCATCTACCAACAATCTCCATCAATCAGTATTCAACTCTCCAATTCACGCTCACACACTTAGCACTGTTGCAATCCTTGCCACAACTCACAGCTTGCACACACTGGCAGCTATTCAAACATAACAGCCACTTCACTCAAACATATTTCAGGACACTCACTGATGCACTTCCCTCTTTCTTGCAGGAGAAGGTGGCATACAACAGCAGTCAGCCGGAAAGAACTGGAGGAGGACAAACACGCCTGCATGTTTTAACACTCACGGAGGAGACAGTACTGGCCCTCATGGGAAGGGGCATCACTGAGGTCACAGCCAATGGTAAGGCTGAAGCGATCAATGATGAGTTATAATGGGTGACTTTAATATGCACATAGATTGGGCTAGCCAAACTGGAAGCAATACGGTGGAGGAGGATTTCCTGGAGTGCATAAGGGATGGTTTTCTAGACCAATATGTTGAGGAACCAACTAGGGGGGAGGCCATCTTAGACTGGGTGTTGTGTAATGAGAGAGGATTAATTAGCAATCTCATTGTGCGAGGCCCCTTGGGGAAGAGTGACCATAATATGGTGGAATTCTGCATTAGGATGGAGAATGAAACAGTAATTTCAGAGACCATGGTCCAGAACTTAAAGAAGGGTAACTTTGAAGGTATGAGGCGTGAATTGGCTAGGATAGATTGGCGAATGATACTTAGGGGGTTGACTGTGGATGGGCAATGGCAGACATTTAGAGACCGCATGGATGAATTACAACAATTGTACATTCCTGTCTGGCGTAAAAATAAAAAAGGGAAGGTGGCTCAACCGTGGCTATCTAGGGAAATCAGGGATAGTATTAAAGCCAAGGAAGTGGCATACAAATTGGCCAGAAATAGCAGCGAACCTGGGGACTGGGAGAAATTTAGAACTCAGCAGAGGAGGACAAAGGGTTTGATTAGGGCAGGGAAAATGGAGTACGAGAAGAAGCTTGCAGGGAACATTAAGGCGGATTGCAAAAGTTTCTATCGGTATGTAAAGAGAAAAAGGTTGGTGAAGACAAACATAGGTCCCCTGCAGTCAGAATCAGGGGAAGTCATAACGGGGAACAAAGAAATGGCAGACCAATTGAACAAGTACTTTGGTTCGGTATTCACTAAGGAGGATACAAACAACCTTCCGGATATAAAAGGGGTCAGAGGGTCTAGTAAGGAGGGGGAACTGAGGGAAATCTTTATTAGTCGGGAAATTGTGTTGGGGAAATTGATGGGATTGAAGGCCGATAAATCCCCAGGGCCTGATGGACTGCATCCTAGAATACTTAAGGAGGTGGCCTTGGAAATAGCGGATGCATTGACAGTCATTTTCCAACATTCCATTGACTCTGGATCAGTTCCTATGGAGTGGAGGGTAGCCAATGTAACCCCACTTTTTAAAAAAGGAGGGAGAGAGAAAACAGGGAATTATAGACCGGTCAGCCTGACCTCAGTAGTGGGTAAAATGATGGAATCAATTATTAAGGATGTCATAGCAGTGCATCTGGAAAATGGTGACATGATAGGTCCAAGTCAGCATGGATTTGTGAAAGGGAAATCATGCTTGACAAATCTTCTGGAATTTTTTGAGGATGTTTCCAGTAAAGTGGACAAAGGAGAACCAGTTGATGTGGTATATTTGGACTTTCAGAAGGCTTTCGACAAGGTCCCACACAAGAGATTAATGTGCAAAGTTAAAGCACATGGGATTGGGGGTAGTGTGCTGACGTAGATTGAGAACTGGTTGTCAGACAGGAAGCAAAGAGTAGGAGTAAACGGGTACTTTTCAGAATGGCAGGCAGTGACTAGTGGAGTGCCGCAAGGTTCTGTGCTGGGGCCCCAGCTGTTTACATTGTACATTAATGATTTAGACGAGGGGATTAAATGCAGTATCTCCAAATTTGCGGATGATACTAAGTTGGGTGGCAGTGTGAGCTGCGAGGAGGATGCTATTAGGCTGCAGAGTGACTTGGATAGGTTAGGTGAGTGGGCAAATGCATGGCAGATGAAGTATAATGTGGATAAATGTGAGGTTATCCACTTTGGTGGTAAAAACAGAGAGACAGACTATTATCTGAATGGTGACAGATTAGGAAAAGGGAAGGTGCAACGAGACCTGGGTGTCATGGTACATCAGTCATTGAAGGTTAGCATGCAGGTACAGCAGGCGGTTAAGAAAGCAAATGGCATGTTGGCCTTCATAGCGAGGGGATTTGAATACAGGGGCAGGGAGGTGTTGCTACAGTTGTACAGGGCCTTGGTGAGGCCACACCTGGAGTATTGTGTACAGTTTTGGTCTCCTAACTTGAGGAAGGACATTCTTGCTATTGAGGGAGTGCAGCGAAGGTTCACCAGACTGATTCCCGGGATGGCGGGACTGACCTATCAAGAAAGATTGGATCAACTGGGCTTGTATTCACTGGAGTTCAGAATAATGAGAGGGGACCTCATAGAAACGTTTAAAATTCTGACGGGTTTAGACAGGTTAGATGCAGAAAGAATGTTCCCAATGTTGGGGAAGTCCAGAACCAGGGGTCACAGTCTGAGGATAAGGGGTAAGCCATTTAGGACCGAGATGAGGAGAAACTTCTTCACCCAGAGAGTGGTGAACCTGTGGAATTCTCTACCACAGAAAGTAGTTGAGGCCAATTCACTAAATATATTCAAAAGGGAGTTAGATGAAGTCCTTACTACTCGGAGGATCAAGGGTTATGGCGAGAAAGCAGGAAGGGGGTACTGAAGTTTCATGTTCAGCCATGAACTCATTGAATGGCGGTGCAGGCTCGAAGGGCTGAATGGCCTGCTCCTGCACCTATTTTCTATGTTTCTATGTTTCTATGTTTCTACCTGCATCCTCCTCCTTCCCTCTTCCCGCAATCTCTTCATACTGAGAAGCTGCAGAGGGTTTAAGCATGCTTTTCTTACTTCCTCCTCTCCTCTCAGCACAACCCAACCAGTGTCCCGTTTTCATTGCAGATACCAAAGAACTGGAGCCTTCCCAGCCAATGGAGGAAATGAAGAGTCACCGTCACTCGATCTTACACTCGCAGCCCCAGCTCAGATAATGACATTATGTGTATTTTAAAGGCTAGGATGGAGGAAGCATCTGCATCATCATCATCATAGGCAATCCCCCGGAATCGAGGAAGACTTGTTTCCACTCTTAAAAATGAGTCCTTAGGTGGTTGTACAGTCCAATACGAGAACCACACTCTCTGTCATAGGTGGGACAGATAGTCGTTGAGGGAAAGGGTAAGTGGAACAGGTTTGCCACACGCTCGTTCTGCTGCCTGCGCTTGATTTCTGCATGCTCTCAGTGATGAGACTCGAGGTGCCCGATGTCCTCCCGGATGAACTTCCTCCACTTAGGGCGGTCTTTGGCCAGGGACTCCCAGGTGTCAGTGGGGATGTTGCACTTTTTCAGGGAGGCTTTCAGGGTGTCCCTGCAACGTTTCCTCTGCCTACCTTTGGCTTGTTTGCCGTGAAGGAGTTCCGAGTAGAGTGCTTGCTTTGGGAGTCTTGTGTCTGGCATGCGAACGATGTGGCCTGCCCAATGGAGCTGGATAAGTGTGGTCAATACTTTAATGCTGGGGATGTTCGCCTGGTCGAGGACATTAATGTTGGTGCATCTGTCCTCCCAGGGGATTTGTAGGATCTTGCGGAGGCATCGTTGGTGGTATTTCTCCAGTGACTTGAGGTGTCTACTGTAAATAGTCCATATCTCTGAGCCATACAGGAGGGCGGGTATTACTACAGCCCTGCAGACCATGAGCTTGGTGGCAGTTTTGATGGCCTGGTCTTCAAACACGCTTTTCCTCAGGCTGCACTTCACTGGCACACTGGAGGCGGTGTTAAATGTCTTCGTCAATGTCTGCTTTTGTTGATAAGAAGCTCCCGAGATATGGGAAATGGTCCACATTGTCCAGGGCAGTGCTGTGGATCTTGATGATTGGGGGGCAATGCTGTGCGGCGAGGACAGGCTGGTGGAGGACCTTTGTGTTATGGATGTTTAGCGTAAGGCCCATGCTTTCGCACGCCTCAGTAAATATGTCGACTATGTCCTGGAGCTCAGCCTCTGTATGTGCACAGATGCAGGCGTCACAGCGTACTGTAGCTCGACAACAGAGGTTGGGGTGTTCTTGGACCTGGTCTGGAGATGGCGAAGGTTGAACAGGTTCCCACTGGTTCTGTAGTTAGTTCCACTCCAGCGGGGAGCTTGTTGACTGTGAGGTGGAGCATGGCAGTGAGGAAAATTGAGAAGAGGGTTGGGGCGATGACACAGCCCTGTTTGACCTCGGTCCGGACGTGGATTGGGTCTGTAATGGATCCGTTGGTAAGGATCACCAGGAGGGATCTGCATGGAGGGAGAGACTGGGCACAAGTCCACAGGAGCCGGTGGAGGTGGGGGGGCGAGGGGAAGGATAGCGCAAGCTACAGCTTGCTGGAGGGCGAGGTTGCATACTAGGAAAGCTCCAAAAATGCATGCAATTGCATCAGCAGCTAGCAGATATAATCCAGCAACTAGCATGTAAGTCATTCAAGATCCTTTAAATACGGTATTGGCATGGGTTCTTCATGTCGTTTAACATCGTGTTCAGCTGTGTAAAGTTATGATGAGAGAAGAGGTGGAGCAAGGGGTTCTAAAATGGCAGCGCACATTTCAAATCTGCGTGCACACTGATTGACATCATAATCTGGCTGCTCCTCATGTTGCCAGCATTGTTAGGTGCACGCATACATAAACCCGTTTACCAAGATGGTGCCCTGAGCACTTCCCATCGGAAGTGCATGCGCACACCTCGGATGCCAGTTTCTCCCCCATATCCCATGATTATTGTTTGCTTGGCTTCGTGATTGCACTCCCACCGCCGAGTCAGAATGTCATGGGCTCAAGCTCTATTCTGGGACTTCAGCATATAATCTAGGCTCACCCTCCAGTCCCGCATTGTTAATGATGATGTTCATCTTTTAAGAAACCAAAGCCGTTTATTCCGATGAGTCAAGTGAACATTGGGGTTCTAACGGCATTATTCAAAGTAAAGCAGAATGTTCTGCCAGTGTTTGGAGCAACATTCCTTCCATCAAACAACACCAAACACACATTAATTAGTCATTCATCTCATTAAGTTTTGTGGTATCTTGCTGTGCACAGAACAGCTGTCTTGCTTGATTGTACAACACTGCACTTCAAATAATCTGTGCCTGCAGGCAACACCTGACCCAGAGGTATCCATGCCACAGGGTCTACAGACCAAGGAGGATTTATCTGGATTTTTCTTACAGACATTGTCTGAGAAGGCATTGCTCTTCTCCACATACAGTAAGTGATATATGCAGGCTCTTGCAATCTGACCTGAAGCATCTTTCTACCAGGGCGCCTGCCTTTTCAGTGGCTGGAAAGGTGACAACAGCACTAAACATTTATACATCCAGGTGCAATCAGCCTTGTAATATATTATCACTTGGTTTGTTTTGAGCATGCTCAGTTCGCTCTGGCCTGATGAAACAAGCACATGGACCAGCAACTCATCGTGCCTCTGTCCTTCATTTGTTCTACCCACATATATTACATTTTGATGACGAGGATGGGATCCCAAAGCCATTTTTAGGGATCATGGAAGGACACAGACTTCAACCTTCGAGTAGACAAGTTTAATGTGAATTTGTGACATCAGAACATAAGAAATAGGAACATGAGTAGGCCATTTGGCCCCTCGAACCTGCTCTGCCATTTAATACCATGGCTGATCTGATCTTGGCCTCAAATCCATTTCCCTGCCTGTTCCCTATAACCCTTGACTCCCTTATCATTCAAAAATCTGTCTATCTCCACCTTAAAGATATTCAATAACCCAGCCTCCACATCTCTCTGAGGTAGAGAATGCCAAAGAACCACGACCCTCTGAGAGAAGAAATTCCTCCTCATTTCGGTTTTAAATGGGCGACCTCTTATTCTGAAACTATGTGCCCCTATTCTAGATTCCCCACGAGGGGAAACATCTTCTCTGCATTTACCCTGTCAAGTCCCCTCAGAATCTTATACGTTTCAATAAGGTCATCTATCATTCTTCTAAACTCCAATGAGTATAGGCCCAACCTGCTCAATCTTTCTTCATAATACAACCCTTTCATCTCAGGAATCAACCTCATGAACCTTCTCTGATCTGCCTCTAATGCAAATATATCCCTCCTTAAATAAGGAGACCAAAACTGTACACAGGTTCCAGATGTGGTCTCACCAATGCCCTGTACAGTTGTAGCAGGACTTCCCTACTTTTATACTCCATCCCTCTTGCAATAAAGACCAACATTCCATTTGCCTTCCTTATTACTTGCTGTACCTGCATGCTAACGTTTTGTTTTTCATGTACAAGGACCCCCAGATTCCTCTGTACCTCAGCATTTTGTAATCTCTTTTGTAATAACACCTAAACTGGATTTCTGCTTGTGCAGAATTATCTGTTCTTCGCCTTCGTGTGTATGTATACGCAGCAACAGCATGTTAATTTGCACAGGTATGCAGGTAACGTGCTGAGACACTGTTCAACGAGATCGGAACAATTATGGACATGCCTACGGGATTCATCGTAAGTTTCAGCATGTATGACCAAGCTTGCGAACTATTCAGTTCTTACATTGTACAGAAGGAGATGTTTTTGAGGGCCAGTAACATTATTGAAACCAAAGGTATGAATGTTCAAGCTTAAAGTAAAGTAATTTGTGAACAGAAAAAAGCTATTTTTCCAATGGAGGCCAGGCCAAATGTCTAGGGAACATTCACAAACGTACTCACACCAGGGGAAGCGAAGGATGTGTCATTTGAAGACACTATCGAGAAACCTGGTTACCTTTTCGATCCATCATCATCATAGGCAGTCTCTCGGAATCGAGGAAGACTTGCTTCCACTCCTGAAGTGAGCTCTTTGGTGGCTGAACAGTCCAATACGAGAGCCACAGACTCTGTCACAGGTAGGACAGATAGTTGTTGAGGGAAAGGATGGGAGGGATAGATTTGCCGCATGCTCTTTCTGCTGCCTGCGCTTGATTTCTGCATGCTCTCGGCGTTGAGACTCGAGGTGCTTAGCGCCCTCTCGGATGCACTTCCTCCACTTAGGGCGGTCTTGAGCCAGGGACTCCCAGGTGTCAGTGGGGATGTTGCACTTTTTCAGGGAGGCTTTCAGGGTGTCCTTGTAACATTTCCTCTGCCCACCTTTGGCTCGTTTGCCATGAAGGAGTTCCTAGTAGAGCGCTTGCTTTGGGAGTCTTGTGTCTGGCATGCGAACGATATGGCCTGCCCAGCGGAGCTGAACAAGTGTGGTCAGTGCTTCAATGCTGGGGATATTGGCCTGGTCGAGGACACTAATGTTGGTTTGTCTGTCCTCCCAGGGGATTTGTAGGATCTTGCGGAGGCATCGGTGATGGTTTTTCTCCAGCGACTTGAGGTGTTTTCTGTACATGGTCCATGTCTCTGAGCCGGGTAATTACTACTGCCCTGCAGACCATGAGCTTGGTGGCAATTTTGAGGGCCTGGTCTTCAAACACTCTTTTCCTCAGGCTGCACTTCACTGGCGCACTGGAGGCAGTGTTGAATGTCGTTGTCAATGTCTGCTCTTGTTGATAAGAGGCTCCCGAGGTATGGGAAATGGTCCACGTTGTCCAGGGCCGTGCCGTGGATCTTGATGACTGGGAGGCAGTGCTGTGCGGCGAGGGCAGGCTGGTGGAGGACCTTTGTCTTACGGATGTTTAGCGTAAGATCCATGCTTTCGTACGCCTCAGTAAATACGTCGACTATGTCCTGGAGTTCAGCCTCTGTATGTGTGCTGATGCAGGCGTCGTCCGCATACTGTAGCTCGACGGCAGAGGTTGGGGTGGTCTTGGACCTGGCCTGGAGATGGCACAGGTTGAACAGGTTCCCACCAAAACAGTTAGAAATAGCAGGAAGCCCTAAGTTTGGTACCAGAAACCAAAAACAAAGTGAAACCATCAAAAAGACCTGGTCGCACCTCCGGGAGGCGCTAATGGGGCACAAGCACCTTTTCGCCCGGGGACGGGTGGCGAAAGCACCTCCCCTGGAATTGCCCTCATCACTGTGAGGATAATGGCTTTGCATGCACCTCCCGATTAGCACCTCGGGTCGGAGCACACACGCCGATGATGTCATCGCCGTGTGTGCCGACCAGTTATCGCGCCCCGTGGGGGAAACTGCCCTGCAGGACATGACTCTAGCTTGAGGAGATGTCAACAACAGCTTTGCATGGTGCAAAGCTGCTGTACAGGGGCCATTTCAGCGCCCTTTAAAAGGGAGGGCCTTTGCACTGCGGCTGCCATGTTTTCTTGTTGGCTGACTTTTCAGTCGGCCCGCCAATAGCGGCTGCTAGTTCGGCCAGGCTGCCATCATGCAGCCCGGCCCCCTCACTTGGGTACCAGGCCACTGGCCCTGCCGAAACCCTCCTCAGTAGCCCAGTCCGGCACCATGGAAGCGGCTGCATAGTTTGCAGCGTCCCTTCTCTTTAAGAGAAGGGGAGTGACGTTGTGGCGCATCAGCACATTGCGGTATGTCCACAACGCACTGACTCATGTTGTCCTGCTTCCATCCCGCTACCACCCCGCAGAGGTGCAGAGTGCCTCCGATAGCGCCCCGGACATTTTTCAGAGTTAAAGGCCCGAATTCCAGTTCGCATACCTATACTTCGAGCAGGACGATAAATTTTCATACAATTCAAATTATGCATCCCAAACGGGGCACAGGCCACCCCCTGTAGATTTTAACAACCTCAGCTTCTCCAGTCTATCCACGTAGCTGAAGTCCCTCATCCCTGGAACCATTCTCTGAATCTTTTCTGCACCCTCTCTAAGGTCTTCACATCCTTCCTAAAGTCCCATGCTCAGAATTGCACACAATACATCAGTTGAAGCCAAACCAGTGTTTTATAAAGGTTCATCATAATTTTCTTGCTTTTTTGCTCCTTGGGGCCGAATTCAGTGCCAACAGAAAGCTGGCGCACTTACTGTCTTTTTCCTGTGATTACCGCCACTATGGTTCCGGCGGGCAATGGATCGATTTTCACCTTAAAAAAAAATGTTCTCCAGCGGTAATGACCCTTCTGAATTGGTACTTTGCAGCAGTGTGGGTGAGTTGATGCGGCGCTGTTCACATGGGGAAATTCATTCTTGTGGTGATTTCCAGCTAAAGAGCCAGCTGCTCCCTGGCCTTATTAAAGGCCAGAGTTTGCAGCTAGGCCCTGAGGAGGGAAGGACTTGCATTGAAGATCATGGTTAGTGCTGCTGTGGGAAGGATTTTCAGATGCAGAGGTGGAGAGTCGATGGAAGGAGGCGAGTCCTGTATCCAGATGCAGGGAGACCAACTCGCCAAGTCTTTAGTAATGCCTGGAGGGAGATCGCTGTAGAGGTGTCAGGGCCCTCCATTCATGATCGGACGGTGACCCAATGTAAGAAAAGGCTGAACGACATCATTCAGTTGATGAAAGTGAGTACCTGTTCCACCAGCCGCTCACCTTCCATCTGCGAGCCTCTCCTTATCCTTCTCTTATTTCCCACCTTCACTCTGTCATCACTGAAGCAGCGTTTCATTGCTGAGGCCTCTATATATATATATATGTGTGTGTGTGTTCACAATGGAGGCCCTCTCATCTCACATTTACAGCTGTAAATCAGGGCCACACACTTGTGCTCATTTCTGATGCATCATCACAGTGCTACAAACCAACCATTCTTTGTTTTGCAGGCCAAAGTTGCTCCAAATCGAATGGAGCAAAGGAGGACTGGTGGTGGCGAGGCCAACATTCAAATCCTCACACCCTTGGAGGTGAGGGTCGAGGCGCTCGTCGGCAGACATGGTGCCTTCCCTGTGGCCCATGGTACTGCAGATGCCGATGAGGGTAAGTGAAGGCCCTTCTTTAATGCTATCTCTCCCTGAATGCTCCAGCACCCTCTAAAAGTGTACTAGTTGCAGCCTCCATGCATTAATTCCCCACCTCCCCCTCATGGCAGCCCTTCTCCCATTTATGCTTGGAGATAAGCCCCCCTCCCCCTAACCCCCCCCCCCACCCCCGTAGCCTCCGGTACTGGTGATGCCGATGTGGACAACCTGGGTAAGTGAAGGTCTTCCTTTAATGCTATCTCTCCCTGAAAGCGACAGCGCATACTGTGCCTTTCCTTCTGAAAATGTGCTAGTTGCAGCCTCCATGCGTCAATCCCCTACCACCCCCTGACGGCAGCCCTTCTCCCATTGATACTTGCAGGCGAGAGGCCGAGTGGCAGTCGAGGCGAGGGAGATGCTCTTGCTGAGACACCATCGTGAGGCCTGCAGGAGAGCATTGGGAGCAGTGGCAGCCGAGGCAAAGGAGATGCTCCTGTTGAGACACCGGCTGCTGAGACACCATCATGAGGCCTGGAGGAGAGCATTGATGACAATGAAACAGATGAACATCCTGACACCATTAAGGACATTGAGGGATCCAGCCTTACTGACACCCTAGATCTTGCTCCATTTTATGGGGACATGTCCCAAGAAGAAGAGGAAGAGGAGGACACTGTTGGCAGCACTGTGTCACTGCTTCCACCCAGATGCGCCAGCTCAAATACTGGGAGTACGCGGTCCGATCTTGTTGAGATAGTACAGGGGTCTGCACTGGATGTTAGACCAGGGCCTAGCGGGCTGCAGCATGATGACGGGGCTAGGCAACCTCATGTGCCATCTCTCCGGGGAAAGAGTCCGCACCAGAGTTCTGCTGAGGAGGACTCAGACGAGCCCATTGATAGTGGGGTTTATGAAAGAAGGGTGGAGGCCATGCATTCCCAGATGTTGGGGCACTGGCATGGGTGCCTCCTGCATAGTTGACAGCTCTGCTCAATAAGGCACCTGGACCCAGAATGAGGGTCGTTATGGGTATGCTCGGCCGCAGTCCTGGGGTTGCAAAATGGAGTGAGCAGCCAAGTGGACAGGGTATCCCTTATCCCCAAGCATCCACCCACAATCCTGGTTTGGCCCGGTGAAGAGGGCGGGCACACTGCTCTGGCGCAGGATGAAGGCATCACGGCTGCTGCCTGGATACTTGGCATCAACTGCCAGGATCCTACGCTGGTGGTCGCACATCAGCCGCACATTGAGGGAGTGGTATCCTTTCTGTTGATGAATATTTCTGGATGATGTTGTGGTGTTAGTGCAGTTGATGGCCCCCTGCACCCTGGGGAACCCTGCAATATGGACAAATCCGGCCTGCCGCTTCACCTGTTTCTCTCTGGTCATGGGGTAGGAGATATATTGGAGTATTCTTTTGTATAGCACAGTGGTGAACTGCCGGATGGAGCAATGGGCAGAGAATTGTGAGATATTAGAGATGTCAGCACTTGCAATCTGGACTGAGCCGGTAAAATTTCAGAGCTATGGTCAGTTTTATCTCTACGTTGAGAGCTGTCCTCAGGATGCTTGGTCAATATGTCCTTCGTAAACCGCAGCCTCCGCACACATTGCTCGTTGCTGAGCTGTAGGAAGGAGCACTGATGCCAGTACACCCTTGGAAGGTAGGGTCTCCTTGCCAGAGGTCTGTGCTAGGCCCTTTCCACACCAGCTGGCTGAGCGCCTTCTTCCTCTTTCTGCTAATGTTGCGGAACCTCTGCAGGCTGCTGCTGGCAAGGCTCCTGGTGCGCGAGGTCAGCTACCTCACCTTCCTCCTCATGCCATCTCCCTCCTGGCCAGCTTCTCAACATTGAGGTCTGCGGCCATCTGCAGGACCTTCTACATGTTGGGCAGCCCTGGCTGCTGCCTCCTTTGCCCACTGCCTCAGGACCCATTGGTGATGGCAACGCCTCCTCCTGTGTGCCTCCCCGTCTCTGACACTGAGCCCATTATGGCTGCAGGCTCGACTCTCACTTGGTGGCCTCTGTGGAGCAGAGAAAGACGCCCACCAGCCACGACTAATGACAGAGAGGGAAAATGGTTTGTTCACTCTGCAAAAGTTGTCACACGTCTACTGCCATTTTTCCAAAGTTGCACAAAAATCCAAGAAAAATTCTGCTCACAAGTCTGCTGCGTTTTTCCAAAGTTTGCACAAAAATTCAAGAAAAATTTTGATCACCAAAAACCCGATCGCAACACACCAGCTGGCGGCCTCCAAAAGTGCACTGACCTAAAAAGCTGGCGGGGGCAATGTCACAAACCAGCCAGCCTTTTTTTGGTGAAAATAGTTTCGGGGGCGGCGCAACAACAGTGTGCACTTTGATTGCGTCATCACTGCCGCAAGCCCCGTACTGCCACAGAAGTCAGCCGATTGGATAGGAAGTGGACACCACCCCAAAAACTCCCGTGCTAAAGTTCGGTCATGGCAACCAGTTGACGGCAAAGCGGCGGCCATTGGTTCACATTTGTATTCTCAACCATACATCTGTTATACACCCCCTTTTTCTGCTTCATCTTACTCTATCTCTTTCATCAACATGGAACTCTGGCTTTGGTTGCCCCAGCTTTTCCCCTCGTGAGAACGTACCACAACTGTACCCGAACCATCTCCTCTTTAAAGGCAACCCATTGTTCAATTACAGTTTGGCTACAAATCTTTGATTCGAGTTTACCCAGGGCAGATCCATTCTCAACTCACTCAAATCCAATCAAGTATTTGTACCCTCCTCCCTGACCTT
This sequence comes from Pristiophorus japonicus, assembly GCF_044704955.1. NCBI lineage: Eukaryota > Metazoa > Chordata > Chondrichthyes > Pristiophoridae > Pristiophorus > Pristiophorus japonicus. Next base: position 54,891,538 of record NC_091986.1, on the reverse strand, counting down.
TTCCATAGCTAATCTAAACCTTATGATACTATGATCACTATCCCCTAAATGTTCACCTACTGACACTTGCTTCACTTGACCCACCTCATTCCCCAGAACCAGATTATCTGTGGTGGGAACTAAAAACAGGTACAATGAAGCACTGAATGCGACATGAATAATAACCGAGTTAACTATTGGGTATCTCAAGTCCCATTTCCATTGCCTGAATCGGTCAGAGGAAGCCCGAGAGTACATCCCAGTAAGGGTGTTGAGAAATATAGTAGCTTGCTTCATCTTCCATACTTGGCCCATCAAAAAGGGATTGGGCTTTACATTCACAGAAGAAAAAAAGGAAGGTGGGACAGGACAACAGGCAAGAAATCATCAGTAACTTTTCCACTAGAAAGCGTGCACTCCATCTGCATAAATCAAAAACCCTTGATTATCTCTTGCCTTTCTCATAGATAACCACTATCTAAGTCTGTCATGCCCCCAAGATCCACTTGAAAATATGAGTCATTTTATAAGTTAACAGGTAGTCTACATTGAAATAATACACCTTGAAAGGCCAAATATGCACAACTTTACTTAATTACGTCCTATCACTACTTTTTTTACTTATTCGGCATCGCTGGCAAGACCAGCATTTATTGCCCATCCCTAATTGCTCTTGAGAAGATGGTGGTGAGCCGCCTTCTTGAACCACTGCAATCCATGTGGTGAAGGTACTCCCACAGTGCTGTTAGGCAGGGAGTTCCAGGATTTTGACCCCCTAGTGACGATGAAGGAACGGAAATATATTTCCAAGTCAGGACGGTGTGTGACTTGTTGCGGTATTGGAAGTGGTGTTCCCATGCTCCTGCCACTTAATAGCCCAAACCTAGATGTTGCCTGGGTCTTGCTGCATGCGGGCATGGACTGCTTCATTATCTGAGGAATTTTGAATGGAACTGAAAATTGCAATCATCAGCGAACATTTCCACTTTTGACCTTATGATGGAGGAAAGGTCATTGATGAAGCAGCTGAAGCTGGTTGGGTCTAGAACACTGCTCTGAGGAACTCATGCAGCGATATCCTGGGGTTGAAATTATTGGCCTCCAACAAACACAACAATTTTTCTTTGTGCTAGGTATGACTCCAGCCAGTGGAGAGCTTTCCCCCTGATCCCCATTGACTTCAATTTTATTTGGGCTCCTTGATGGCATACTCGGTCAAATGCTGCCTTAATGTCAAAAGCAGTCATGTTTGGACAAAGGCTGCAATGAGGTCTTGAGCTGAGTAGTCCTGGCGAGACCCAAACTGAGCATCTGTGAGCAGGTTGCTGGTGAGTAAGTGTCGCTTGATAGCACTGTCGATGACACCTTCCATCACTTTGCCAATGATTGAGAATAGGCTGATGGGGTGGTATTTGGCTGGATTGGATTTGTCCTGCTTTTATTGCACAGAAAGAAAGAAAGACTTGCATTTCTGTAGCACCTTTCACGATCACCGGACGTCTCAAAGCACTTTACAGGGAATGAAGTACTTGTGGAGTGTAGGCACTGTTGTAATGTGGGAAACGCTGCAGCCAATTTGCACACAGCAAGCTCCTACAAACAGCAATGTGATAATGACCAGATAATCTATTTTGTTATGTTGATTGAGGAATAAATATTGGCCAGGACACCGGGAATAACTCCCTTACTCTTTTTCAAAATAATGCCATGCAATGTTTTACGTCACCTGAGAGAGCAGACGGGGCCTCATCTGAATGACGGCACCTCCCTTAGCATTGCACTGGAGTGTCAGCCTAGATTTTTGTTCTCAAGTCTCTGGAGTGGGACTTGAACCCACAACTTTTTGACTCAGAGATGAATATGCTTCAGGCCAGATGACATTACAGCTGACAGGACATACCTAGGCAATTATCCACTTTGTTAGGTAAATGCCAGTGTTGTAGCTGTACTGAAGTGTAGCCAATGCAACACTTCTCTTCAAAAAGGGATTGAAGTATGAATTGAATAATTGTAGACCAGTTCGGCTAATGTAATTTATTCAAGATCAAATCAGTAAGCATTTGAGATACATGGGATAATGCAAATCAAGTTTAACAAATTTAATTAAGGTTTTTGAACAAGTTACCAATTGGCTTGATAAACAGGAGTAAGAGGTTAGGGTCATGTATGTAAAGAGTTGTAGGCACATCAGTAGTCACAGTGAAAATTGGCATTTTCTTCACTCTACCGTTACCATCAAGCCAGGTGACCAACTCTGGTTCGATGAAGAATGCAGAAGGGCATACCAGGAGCAGCACCAGGTGTACCTACAAATGAGGTGCCAAACTGGTGAAGCTACAACACAGGATTACATGCATGCTAAACAGCGGAAGCAGCTTACTATAGACAGAGCTAAGTGATTCCACAACCAATGGGGATCAGATCAAAGCTCTGCAGTCCTGCCACATCCAGTCATGAATGGGGATGGACAATTAAACAACTAACGTGAGGCTCCATGAACATCCCCATCATCAATGATGGCAGAGCCCAGTATGTGGGCTGGAACCGCGGCTAGTTCTGTTGTACGAGTCTTCAACACGACAGCTGGAATGTTGTCGGGACTCATAGACTTTGCTGTATCCAGTGCATTCAGTCGTTTCTTGATATTAGGTGGGGTGAATCGAATTGGCTGAAGATTGGCTTCTTTGAAGATGGGGACCTCAGGAGTAGGCCAAGATGGATCATACACTCAGTTCTTCTTTCTGAAAATGGTCCGCCTTGACTTTTGCACTCACATACTGGGCTCTGCCATCATTGATGATGGGGATGTTCATGGAGCCTCACGTTAGTTGTTTAATTGTCCATCCCCATTCATGACTGGATGTGGCAGGACTGCAGAGCTTTGATCTGATCCCCATTGGTTGTGGAATCACTTAGCTCTATCTATAGTAAGCTGCTTCCGCTGTTTAGCATGCATGTAATCCTGTGTTGTAGCTTCACCAGTTTGGCACCTCATTTGTAGGTACACCTGGTGCTGCTCCTGGTATGCCCTTCTGCATTCTTCATCGAACCAGAGTTGGTCACCTGGCTTGATGGTAACGGTAGAGTGAAGAAAATGGCAATTTTCACTGTGACTACTGATGTGCCTACAACTCTTTTCATACATGACCCTAACCTCTTACTCCTTTTTATCAAGCCAATTGGTAACTTGTTCAAAAACCTTAATTAAATTTGTTAAACTTGATTTGCATTATCCCATGTATCTCAAATGCTTACTGATTTGATCTTGAATAAATTACATTAGCCGAACTGGTCTACAATTATTCAATTCATACTTCAATCCCTTTTTGAAGAGAAGTGTTGCATTGGCTACACTTCAGTGCTTTGGCATAATTTGTATATCAAAGAAGGACTGAAAAATCCTGGTCAGACCCTCTGTTATCTCCTCTCTGACTTCCTTCATAAGTTTACGATGCAGTTTCTTCCATTTCAAGTATTGCTATTTTTTTTCAGAACTAATTCTTTCTGTACTGTTATCTTTATCTATTCGATTGCACCTACGTTCTCACTTTCACTGTCATTTTCCCTTTTGTCCCTGAGCAATCGTACACTCTCTAAATCTTTTAATTTTAATATGGTTATAAAAGCCCTCACTATTTCCCTTTTCATTATCTGCAGGATTGTTTTCATATTCCCCTTAAGTCCTTCTAATCTCCCTTTCCCCACACACATATATTTTCTATAGACCTAACTTTCTTTAGTGTTCTTTAGAATCTCCAATGTCATCTATACAACAATTTATCCTCACTAAGTATTATTCTAGCAGCTTTCTTAAGTTTGTAATTATTAATTTTTAAGAGTTAATTAGTCATGCATGTCCTTGTCCCAAATACCGCTCAAGGGACATTTTCTTATTTACATTTTTCCCTACTTTTACTTCCACTTTGATCTCTCACCGGTGGCAACATTAAGCAGGAATATTGTGACAACCTTGGTTGCACTCCTTTCCTCAGTTGCCATGAATGCACTCTGTGGGCCTTCTGCAAATATACTTCCACAACACTGAATTGCTGGTTTCAGTCCTTGAGATGGAGCAGTCTCCAGGTTGCAGCTTCCTGAAGAACTGACAAAGCCCAACAGGAAGAGCAAGCAAAGATGCAAATGATACAGCATAAATCATAAATCTTGTAGAAATGCTTTTGTTACAGCCTACAAAATCCTGCAGATTTACAATTCTAGAGGACACTCTTGTAAGGTAAATCCACATATCAAATATGACTATGTATCATCATAGTACTAAAGAATTATTTAATGGGAGAAACAAGCTCATCAAATAAATTAATTTCAGATGTTGTTACTGATTCTCTTATTAATCATTTCTTGCTGTGATAACTTATCAAAAACCTCTGGAAAAAAAGTACTTGACAACTGCAATGTTTTTTATTAGTCACTTAGAAAATGGGAATAATAGTAATTGATCAAAATATTTTATTATATTTTGAGAGATATATTCAAGTGTACTTTGTTCAGGTTGATGAATTACATTAAATTTGCTCATGAGTTCTAATTATCATTTTTGCTTCAGATCATCATCAGCGTATTAAACCCAGAAAAGAACTAATATGTCCAAACAACCCATAATTTCATCAAATCACTATGGAGAAAATATATATAAAAGGAGCTGGGCAGGCAATAAAGGGGATTATATTCGAATTGACATACTTTTCTCATGGAGAAATGGTCAAAGGTTGCTGCTGCTAATATTGTTTACACAGATGAAAATATGCCTGCAGCTATACACCTGCATTTGTAATGACATGTTCTAATCTCCGTTTAACAATTATGTTTTTACCATCCGACCCAATAATTTAACCATGATGTTTTCTAATCAAGCACACCAGTCACTTAACTGACTGGAAAACAGATGACATTTATCTATTTTGTCAGTGATTTGGCTTTCTCTCACCTTATTTTTATAAATGTCACCAGATTTTCCTCTTAACCAAACAGCAGTCAATTCCTCTCAGCTACTCACCAAAACATACTGCTCTGTTACCTTGCATGCATTCCTAGCAATTGATGAAGTTGTTTACTCGAAAGTCTGAGTCTAGACATACCAGGAGGCAACAAGTGAGAGATTTGCTTTAAATGGGCCCATTGTGCTTTCATCCAACCTCATCAGTCAGCTTGACTCTGACTGATAAGTCTACATTGTTTGACTAGATTAAAATCTCAATTTTATAACATTCTCACCAGTGCAAACCACTGGCTTTTACAGATGTTTTGAAGATGGTAATATACAGCATCAAGAAAAATAAAAATGATTTTACATTTCTTCACATTGTTAATACCAGGAATTAACACCACAAGACAAGGGATGTGGTCAAGAAAATGCAGTAATTCTCTTGTCTGACATTTATCTAAGATATAGTCAGAACCTTCACCAGAACAATGTAAACTGGGGTTGGTTTATACCTTAGGCCCTGCGACACTCTATACTAAAAACAAATCGGAGAACCTTTTTTCCCCCTTTGTATTGAAAAGCCACAGGAAAAAAAATGAAATTAACAAAATCACATTTATCATATAATTTGCATACCCTCAGTCAACAATAAAATAGCAATGTTATGCCAAGCTGTGCCAGATACTGATACACCCACTCTTGCATAATAAAACTGGGGTCTATTAATTTGATATTATTGTACTATCAATGTTGATATAACATTAAAGCTATAGAAACAGGATATATGATTCATGTAAAATATAATGCCTCTGTGAGTGATATTCATAAAAGTAAATACAATTCAAATATATACTGTGCCTTTCGACCACTTTCAGACTATCCTTTATTAAAAATAGTTAATTTTTGTGGTCATGTTTCTAGACATTAAAATTCTTTTCATTTTGCGAAGAAAACATTAATTGTAAAGATAAAAATAATTCTAAATAAAATGTCCCTGCACAAATTCTTCTATTTAAACAACAGGGCTTCATTTTATTTGGGAGTGTTGAGGTCAGTGACAGCTTCCATGATGATGAAATGTTAAGGTTATAGCTGGAGCTGTTTAGTTAAAGTGTGAAAGCTTGAAAATGGGTGAAGCTCCTGTTAAGGTCTCCCAACAATGGTGGAGTAGGCGGCGGATTTCCTCTGGCTGCTGTGTGACAGTGAGATAAGTGCTCATCTTTAATGCTCTGTCTCACATATATGGAATTTGAGCTGGGTGTCCATGCCTATAATTGTGCAACTGAGCCCTGACCCTGGACAAATTTTAACTCCCTCTGTTTTATAAAATTGTAATATTGCTCTTCAACTGGATTGGACTGAAGAAAACACCATAAATAATTCCTTTCCATTTTATACTAAAATGCCTGCTTATATTTTAGTTTTACAGTTCTGATGAGGGGCCCAGGCCCAAAATGTTAACCTGCCTTTTCTCTTTACAGATGCTGACTAACCTGCTGTCTATTTCAAGCAGCTTCTGTTCTTATTGCCTGTTTTATATGGCAAATGCACCTGTACTAGGATTAACTGATAATCTGATGTAAAGTGACTCTGGGAAAAACAATGCTCAATTGCAGAAATCTGCATCTCTCATTTAACGCAAATAACTTGCTGCAACATTCACATATGCAAATTCAAAGAAATACAGGGACAGGTCTATGTTATTCATCTTACGTTATTTTTGGGAGGTGAATGGAAAAGCACTAAAATATTGCGCAAATAGTTAAGAGGGTGAAGCAATGGGAGAAAAAGAGGAGAGAACTGGGGAAATTGGAGAAAGATGGGAAATAAAATCTGCAAATGCAAGAGAATAATAGAGCACAATACTGATAAAACTCTGACGATCCCAAAAAGAAAAAAAAAACAGGCCAACAGCCCTTCCCTTCCTTTCCCTTCCCTCGCAGGCACTGTGTTCTTAAAATATAGACTTGAAACAGCAATATTACAATTTTATAAAACAGAGGGAGTTAAAATTATTTGACTTGTCAGGGTTTCAGTGCAATGATTGCAGCTAGTGAGCCCTGCAGAATTAGCATTGGTGACTGACTGCCATGGTAGACATAAAGGAAATCTTTCCTAGTTACATTGGACAATAAACACATGGAAACTTTTACAAATACATAGAACTGAAAACTTTAACCTGCAAGCTTCTGACTAATTATGATATGTTATTACCTGACTGCAGGAGCTGACCCCATCCCTTTGGAGAGAGTGTGAGACTTGAGCTGGATGTTAGCTTTGAAGATCCTTCAATCTCAAGCAGCTCTATGAAGAAATAACATTTTCATCAGGAATACTCATTGGCTAATTATTTGTGGCATAACTAAAAGACATTTTTGGTACTGGATGTTTGCAATCATACATATAAGAAGCAATTAATTTATTTTGTCCAAATAATTAACACTAAAAAGTAACCGTGACAGCAGGGATTACTGAACAACCATGCTGATATATACATGTATATATCAGGTCTATTAAAAAAGGAAAATGCGGGAAATATACAATACATCCATGAGCACCTGGGGAAAAAACGGCTTAATATTTTGAGTGTAACCTTTCATTAGAATTGACAACTGAAAGGCATCAAACAGGTTAGTTGCATTGGAACTAAGGGGCGAGGAAAGAAACAACACATAATCCAGTTAGATTGAGATACATAGAAACATAGAAAATAGGTGCTGGAGGTGGCCATTTGGCCCTTCGAGCCTGCACCAACATTCAATATGATCATGGCTGATTATACAACTTCTGTACCCCACTCCTGCCTTCTCTCCATCCCCCCTGATCCCTTTAGCCGTAAGGGCCACATCTAACTCCCTTTTGAATATATTTAGTGAATTGGCCTCAACAACTTTCTGTGGTACAGAATTCCACAGGTTCACAATTCTCTGGGTGAAAAAGTTTCTCCTCATCTTGGTCCGAGATGGCTTACCCCTTATCCTTAGACTGTGACCCCTGGTTCTGGACTTCCCCAACATCGAGAACATTCTTCCTACATCTAACCTGTCCAATCCTGTCAGAATTTTATATGCTTCTATGAGATCCACTCTCATTCTTCTAAATTCCAGTGAATATAAGCCTAGTTGATCCAGTCTTTCTTCATATGTCAGTCCTGCCATCCCGGGAATCAGTCTGGTGAACCTTTGCTGCACTCCCTCAATAGCAAGAATGTCCTTCCTCAGAATAGGAGACCAAAACTGCAGACAATACTCAAGATGTGGTCTCACCAAGGCCCTGTACATCTGCAGCAAGACCTCCCTGTTCCTATATTCAAATCCTCTCGCTATGAAGGCCAACATGCCATTTGCTTTCTTTACTGCCTGCTGTACCTGCATGCCTACTTTCAATGACTGATGTACCATGACCAACCAGGTCTCGTTGCACCTCCCCTTTTACTAATCTGTCACCATTCAGATAATAACCTGTCTTCCTGTTTTTGCCACCAAAGTGGATAACCTCACACTTATCCACATTATACTGCATCTGCCATGCATTTGCCCACTCACCTAACCTGTCCAAGTCACCCTGCAGCCTCTAAGCATCCTCCTCACAGCTCACACTGCCACCCAGCTTTATGTCATTTGCAAACTTGAAGATATTATATTCAATTCCATTATCTAAATCATTAATATATATTGTAAATAGCTGGGATCCCAGCACTGAAACTTGCAGTACACCACTAGTCACTGCCTGCCATTCTGAAAAGGACCCGTTTATTCCTACTCATTGCTTCCTGTCCGCCAACCAGTACTCTATCCATGTCAATACTGTTGTGTATGGAGAAAGAGTCAGACTGAACACTGTGAGCTCAAAGTAAAGTGTGACCTTAATCTTTTATTGCAGATCGCCAGAATGCTTCTCCAACCTGTGAAGCCTCCTTAAATACCTGTGCTCCCAAGAGATTATGGGATCTCTTGGGGCTCCAGGGGATGAGCCCTCTGGTGGCTGTACAGAGTAAATACAAGTCCACATATATAACAACACTTCCCCCCCACCCCCAAAGTCAATAGTGTAACTATTTACAATGTGAGTCGATCTGGGGCCCTTCTCGCCCTGGTTGATCGTCTCAGTGCTTGCTGGGCTGCCTGGTGTGTTGGGCCCTGTAGGGCTGCTGTGGATGATGGGTTCTGCTTCGTGGTCAATCGTGATGCCAGTTGCCACGGGTGTGTATGTTCGGGGATCAAAAAAGGTAGGTTCCAAGATAGGTTGCTCAGGATAGTCCACGAATCTGAGTTTGATTTGGTCCAAGTGTTTCCGATGAATGAGTCCATTTGAAAGTTTGACCCGAAACACCCTGCTCCCCTCTTTGGCCACAACAGTGCTGGGAAGCCACTTGGGACCTTGTCCATAATTTAATACAAGTACAGCATCATTGACTTCAATCTCGCGTGACATATTTGCGCTATCATGGTATGCACTTTGTTGAAACCGCCTGCTCTCTACCTGTTCATGTAGATCAGGGTGTACTAATGAGAGCCTTGTCTTAAGTGCTCTTTTCATGAGCAGTTCAGCAGGTGTGATCCCAGTGAGTGAGTGGGGTCTCGTGTGGTAGCTAAGCAGGACTCGAGATAGGCGAATCCGCAGTGAGACTTCAGTTACCCTCTTCAAGCCTTGCTTGATGGTTTGCACTGCTCTCTCTGCCTGACCATTGGACGCTGGTTTAAACGGGGCAGATGTGACATGTTTGATCCCGTTAAGAGTCATGAATTCTTTGAACTCAGCACTGGTAAAACATGGCCGGTTGTCGCTCACCAGGACATCGGGTAAGCCGTGAGCGTCAAACATGGCCCAGAGACTTTCAGTAGTGGCAGCGGACATGCTAGCCGACATTATCTCACATTCAATCCACTTGGAGTATGCGTCTACAACCACAAGGAACATTTTACCCAAGAACGGGCCTGCATAGTCGACGTGTACCCTAGACCACGGATTGGAGGGTCAAGACCATAAACTTAGCGGCACCTCCTTGGGTACAATGCTTAACTGCGAGTATGTATTACATCTGTGCACGCATCGATACCGGGCCACCATACGTGGGATTTTGCTATCGCTTTCATCATTACGATGCCTGGGTGGGTACTGTGGAGGTCATTGATGAAGGTGTCTCTGCCCTTCTTGGAGACCACTACTCGATTGCCCCACAGAAGGCAGTCTGCCTATATCGACATTTCATCTTTGCATCGCTGGAACGGCTTTATCTCTTCCTGCATTTCCACAGGGACACTGGACCAGCTCCCGTGAAGCACACAGCTTTTGACTAGAGATAATAAAGGGTCCTGGCTTGTCCAGGTTTTGATCTGTCGGGTAGTGACGGTTGATTGCTCACTCTCAAATGCTTCTATAAGCATGGCTAGATCTGCGGGCTGTGCCATTTCCACCCCTGTGGTGGGCAATGGCAGCCTACTGAGAGCATCGGCGCAGTTTTCTGTGCCTGGCCTGTGGCGGATGGCGTAGTTGTATGCGGACAACGTGAGCGCCCATCTCTGGATGCGGGCTGATGCGTTGGTATTTATCCCGTTACTCTCGGAAAACAGGGATATAAGTGGCTTATGGTCAGATTCCAATTCGAATTTTAGCCCAAACAGATATTGATGCATTTTCTTTACCCCATAGACACATGCTAACGCTTCTTTTTCAATCATGCTGTAGGCTCTCTCAGCCTGAGATGGACTCCAGGATGCATAAGCAACCGGTTGCAGTTTCCCGAAATCATTAGCTTGTTGCAATACACACCCGACGCCATATGACGACGCATCACATGCTAGTATCAAATGCTTATATGGATCATACAACACAAGCAATTTATTTGAGCATAACAATTTTCTCGCTTTTACAAAGGCATTTTCTAGACCTTTGCCCCAAACACATTCGCCCCCCTTTTCATAGTAAGACATGTAATGGTTCTAGCAGTGTGCTGAGACCCGGTAAGAAGTTACCAAAGTAGTTCAAGAGTCCCAGAGACGACCGCAGCTCCGTCACGTTCTGTGGCCTTGGTGCATTCTCGATTTCCTCTGTCTTCGTGTTGGTGGGCCGAATGCCGTCCGCCGCAATCCTCTTTCCCAAGAACTCCACTTCAGGTGCCAGGAAAACGCACTTCAAGCGTTTTAACCTGAGCCTGACGCGGTTGAGTCGACTAAGAACCTCCTCCAGGTTCTGAAGGTGCTTGACTGTGTTCCGACCTGTGACCAAGATGTCATCCTGGATGGCGACGGTGTGCGGGACTGACTTCAATAAACTTTCCATGTTTCTCTGGAATATCGCTGCCGCTGATCGGATTTCAAATGGGCATCTGTTATAAACAATAAGACCTTTGTGCGTGTTGATGCAGGTGAGGGCCTTCGATGATTCTTCCAGTTCCTGCGTCATGTAGGCTGAAGTCAGATCTAGCTTTGTGAACATCTTTCCTGCTGCCAGCATTGCAAAGAGGTCGTCAGACTTTGGTAGTGGGTATTGGTCCTGCAAGGAGAAATGATTGATGGTTACTTTGGAATCGCCACAGATTCTGACGGTGCCATCTCCCTTAATCACTGGGACAATAGGATTGGCCCTCTCGCTGAACTCGATCGGTGAAATGATGCCCTCTCTTTGCAGCCAGTCTAGCTCAATCTCTACTCTTTCTCTCATCATGTACTGGTTCGAACAGGGAAAGAAATTTGTTTAAGACCTGGGCACACAAAGTCTCGTCAGCGGGCGATAGCTCTCGGACGTCGTCCCAGTTCCAGCGTATCTTTCCCAGCCAGCTCCTGCCGAGCAGTGTGGGACCATCGTCCGGTACCACCCAGAGTGGTAGCTTGTGCACCGCTCCATCGTAAGAGACCTTTACAGCAGCACTGCCGATTTCAGGAATCAGTTCTTTCGTGTAAGTTCTTAGTTTCGTGTGAACCGGAGTTAAGACTGGCCTTGAGGCCTTGTTGCACCATAACCTTTCGAAAGTCTTTTTGCCCATGATGGACTGGCTCATGCCCGTGTCCAGCTCCATTGACACCGGGAGTCCATGTAGTTCAACATTCAGCATTATCGTGGGATAATTCATGGTGAATGTGTGCACCCCATGTACCTCTGCCTCCTGGATCCAAGGCTCTGGTTCATCATGATCCTCGGTGGATCTGTTCTCCTCTGCAATATAGTGGTTTGCATGTTTAACAGGCTTTGCAGCTCGCCTGCACACTCGTTGGAGGTGTCCCATTGTTCCACAGCCCTTGCAAACGTACTCTTTGAATCGGCATGAATGGAAATGATGATCACCCCCGCAGCGCCAACAAGGTGTTAATGGCCTTGCATTCATCACCCTTGATGGTGGACTCTGAGACATCTGCGGACGTGCAGCTGCAGGTATGTGTGACTTGCCCTGTACGTTACGATTCGAAAACAATATCATTTTGTTCACAGTACTTGTAAAAGCACTTGTGTGCTGACAGATTTGCTTCGTATTGTCACTGGTGGCAATGAACGCCTGGGCTATTGCTATGGCCTTACTCGGTTGGGGTCTCTACAGTCAAAAGTTTGCGAAGTATGGTTTGTGGCCAATGCCAAGTACGAAGAAGTCTTTGAGCATATGCTCCAAATGTCCTTCAAATTCGTAATGTCCTGCAAGGCATCTTAGCTCAGCGACATACTCGCCACTTCCTGGCCTTCAGACCTTTTGTAGGTGTAGAACCAGTACCTCGCCATCAGAACGCTTTCCTTCGGGTTCAAATGCTCTCGGACCAGTGTGCACAAATCATCGTACGATTTCTCCGTGGGTTTCGCTGGAGTGTGCAGATTCTTCATGAGGTCATATGTTGGTGCCCCACAGGTGCTGAGGAGGATCGCCCTCCGTTTGGCAGTGCACTCTTCCCCATCTAGCTCGTTAGCCATGAAGTATTGGTCGAGTCGCTCTACAAAAGTTTCCCAATCATCTGCCTCCAAAAATTCCTCCAGGATGCCCACAGTTCTCTGCATCTCTGGTTTCGCTATCTGTATCTCGTTGCCAGTTGCTGTGTATGGAGAAAGAGTCAGACTGAACATGGTGAGCTCAAAGTAAAGTGTGACCTTAGTCTTTTATTGCAGGTCTCCAGAGAGCCTCTCCAACCTATGAAGCCTCCTTAAATACCTGTGCTCCCAAGCGATTATGGGATCCCATGGAACTCCGGGGATTGAGCCCACTGGTGGCTGTACAGAATAAATACAAGTCCACATATATAACAAATACATTATCCCCAATCCCATATGCCTTAATTTTACACAATAATCTCTTTTGTGGGACCTTGTCCAAAGCCTTTTGGAAGTCCAAATACACCACATCCACTGGTTCTCCCTTCTCCACTCTACTACTTACATCATCAAAAAATTTTAGAAGATTTGTCAAGCATGATTTCTCTTTCATAAATCCATGCTGACTTTGGACCAATCCTGTCACTGCTTTCCAAATGCGCTGCTATTACATCTTTAATAATTGATTCCAGCATTTTCCCCACTACCGATGTCAGGTCTATAATTCCCTGTTTTCTCTCTTCCTCCTTTTTTAAAAAGTGCGGTTATATTAGCTACCCTCCAATCCATAGGAACTGTTCCAGACTCCATGGAAGGTTCAAAAATAACTAGCAATGCATCTACTATTTCTAGGGCCACTTCCTTAAGTACTCTGGGATGCAGACTATCAGGCCCTGGGGATTTATCGGCCTTCAATCCCATCAATTTCCCTGACACCATTTCTGGACTAATAAGGATTTCCCTCAGTTCCCTCAGTTCCTCCTTTTCGCTAGACCCTCGGTCCCCTAGTATTTTCAAGAGGTTATTCGTGTCTTCCTGAGTGAAGACAAAACAACGTATTTGTTCAATTGGACTGCCATTTCCTGTTCCCCATTATGAATTCACCTGATTCTGATTGCAAGGGACCTGCATTAGTCTTCACGAATCATTTTCTCTTCACATATCTATAGAAGCTTCTGCAGTCAGTTTTTATGTTCCCTGCAAGCTTACTCTCACAGTCTATTTTCACCCTCCGAATTAAACCCTTAGTCCTTCTCTGCTGAATTCTAAATTTCTCCCAGTCCTCAGGTTTGCTGCTTTTTCTGGCCAATTTTTATGCCTCTTCCTTGGATTTAACACTATCCCTAATTTCCTTTGTTAGCCACGGTTGAGCCACCTTCCCCGTTTTCTTTTTATGCCAGACAGGGATGTACATTTGTTATCGTTCATCGATGCGATCTTTAAATGTCTGCCATTGCCTATACACCGTCAACCCTTTAAGTGTCATTCGCCAGTCTATCCTAGCCAATTCACGTCCCATACCATTGAAGTTACCTTTCTTTAAGTTCAGGACACAATCTCTGAATTAACTATGCCACTCTCCATCTTAATGAATAATTCTATTATATTATGGTTACTCTTCCCCAAGGGGCCTCGCACGACATGATTGCTAATTAATCCTCTCTCATTACACAAGACCCAGTCTAGGATGGCCTGCTCTCTAGTTGGTTCCTCGACATATTGGTCTAGAAAACCATCCCTTATACACTCCAGGAAATCCTCCTCCACGGTATTGCTACCAGTTTGGTTAGCCCAACTAGATGTAAATTATAGTCATCCATGATAACTGCTGTACATTTATTACATGCATCCCTAATTTCCTGTTTGATGCCATCCCCAATCTCCTACTACTGTTTGGTGGTCTGTACACAACTCCCACTAACATTTTCTGCCCTTTGGTGTTTCGCAGCTCGACCCATATAGATTCCACATCATCCACGCTAATGTCCTTCCTTATTATTGCATTTTTAATTTTCTCTTTAACTTGTAATGCTACCCCACCTCCCTTTTCTTTCTGTCTATCCTTCCAGAATATTGAATACCATTGGATGTTGAGTTCCCAGCCTTGGTCACCCTGGAGCCATGTCTCCGTAATCCCAATTACATCATATCCATTAACAGCTATCTGCACAGAAAGTTAATGAGCTGAATGACCTGCATGATAGAAATGCAATCAGCTTTTAGATAATATGAAAGATAATTTCAGTGAGGCAATCAGAAGACTTTAAAAGGAAATGCAAATAGCAAAGAGAGTTAAAAGGCACTGGGAAAGGCCACCAAAAGAAGAAAATATTTTCTGTTTTTTTTTAATGGATTTCCAATATTTTTCTCCATTTACTACAATTATGGGTTCAATTATGCCCAAGCCCATTTCCTGGCATATTGCCAGAGTTACACCCGTTTTTCTAGGCCAGAAATGCAGCAGAGATATTTTGCCAAAGTTTCCCCGATGTATAATTCAAATTTGGCGCCGCGCAGCATGTCCAGTCGCCTCAGTGGGTGAAGCCTGCTGTCTGCACCGAAAAAACGATGCCGCACCTTCTGCACATGCGCGACAAAAAAAGTGCCGTTTTTAACGTTATTTCAATGGGCGCACATGCTCAGTACAGCTCCAGGTTGGCAATCACCCATTTTTAAAGAGCCAGTTGTGTGAGAAGGAGTGTTGTGTGAGAGCATTGGAAAAATCGAATCTGTATCAAAACAAGATGCAACACAATGCAAGGACCAAGAATTTCTTACAGGAAGAAGTGGAGACACTAGTTACTGTGATTGAGACCAAATGGCAGGAGTTGGACACCAGCAGAGGTCACATAAAAGTTCCACCCAAAGAAATGAAGAAACGCTGGAACCAAGTTGCAGAAGATTACTGTGCAATGGTGACCACCACGAGATCTGGAGGCCAGTGTAAAAAGAAATGGCAGGGCCTTGGTCAAGTAGTGTGTAAGTAATATTTTCATTTCTTCAATGGAATTGCAATTGCAAATGTGACCATCTGTATATGTCCCACCCAGCAGAAAGACTCCCTCTCTCAAAAGTTGCATTTTCATCTTTGCAGAAGAAGGTGGCACATAATAAAAGGGAAAGAACTCCAACAGGAGGAGGCCCGGCAAGTCTGCAGCCACTGACACCATTGGAAGACAGGATCGCTGCTTTGCTGAATCCTGCCTGGAGAAAAGCAACCACCACTGCATAAGCTGGGCCCTCTCAAGGGAGAGGGTAAGTCCTGCAAAATCCATAGTCTGGCTTTGCTAAAGTACTGCACGAACTAGCCATGCTTCAAGTCCTGGGGATGTCGCCATAAGCTACGCTTCGGTTGATATCATTCATCGTAGTCCTTCAAATCAGCGCTGTGTGAGCCTACTCATGCCACCCACCCTGCCCTCTACTCTGCTGCTAACCATTTGTCTGTGTTCTGTTATATTTTGCAGAACTTGAGGCCGACCCTGACGATGCAGAAGATTCAGCCGAGGATGAGCCTGAAGAGGAGAACATTTTCCAATCCCACCCTCCAGACCAAGAGCATGGGGGTGAGGGGGAGGAAGAGGGGGAGATGTAGGGGATGGAGATGGATGAAGCCCCCACTGTTTTACTGACTTCGGTGGAGGTGCAGGTGCTGCCCATTGAGTAGCCAGCCCCTTCCGTGACTACTGGTTTGAATGTTGGTGGGACATTCCATGGTTTCCTAACATCCAAGGCTGCGGGTCCCAGTGGTGGGGTGCAGCGAGGTTCATCCAGGGCCCCATCTTCTGAGGCTGAGGGTCTCAGTGTTGGGGTGCATCGAGGCAAACCCAGGGCCCCACCTTCCAAGGCTGCAGCTTCCAATAGTGGGATGTGAGCCATACCTGTGGGGAGGAGGGGAAGGAGAGCTCGACTGCACTTTCGTGAGGTGCAGGATCTAACAGATGTGGTTCAGATGATGGTAATGAGTGGGGAGACTATTGACCTTACGTGATTACTCCTGGACACCATCAGTGGGGTGGGTGATGAGGTCACGGGACTGTCGGGAGAAGTAACAGTAATCTCACGGGAAGTGGGAGCACTGTCCAGGACCATGAGGGAATATCTCAGTCAACTGAAATCATGTCAGTGACCATCAGGGAGGGAATGTCACAGGTAGTTGAGACAGTTTTGCTCAACATGAGGGAGGAAATCTTGCAGGTCGTTGAGACACTGTCAGGGCACATGAGGGACGGCATATTCGCTGCTGCAATAAGGGAACATGCTCAGACCCCACGCCCGTTGACAAAATCAACTGCCACTCCCACTGCAATCCCCACACCAGCCTCTGAAGAGCCCCAAGCCGGGCCCTCCACATTGCCGCCTGGGCCCTCCACATTGCCGCCTGGGCCCTCCACATTGCCGCCTGGGCCTTCCACATTGCCGCCTGGGCCCTCCACATTGCCGCCTGGGCCCTCCACATTGCCGCCTGGGCCCTCCACATTGCCGCCTGGGCCCTCCACATTGCCGCCTGGGCCCTCCACATTGCCGCCTGGGCCCTCCACATTGCCGCCTGGGCCCTCCACATTGCCGCCTGGGCCCTCCACATAGCTGCCTGGGCCCTCCACATTGCTGCCTGGGCCCTCCACATTGCCGCCTGGGCCCTCCACATTGCCACCTGGGCCCTTCACATTGCCGCCTGGGCCCTCCACATTGCTGCCTGGGCCCTCCACATTGCTGCCTGGGCCCTCCACATTGCCTCCTGGGTCCTCCACATTGCTGCCTGGGCCCTCCACATTGCCGTCTGGGCCCTCCACATTGCTGCCTGGGCCCTCCACATTGCTGCCTGGGCCCTCCACATTGCGGCCTACCACCTCCCCCAACCCCCCCCCCCCCCCCAACAGGTGCGCACCGCCCAAGATCTTAGAAAGAATAAGCTTGGTACAAACCCCAGAAACACTGCGCCACCGCCTGTGGGCAGGGCTGGTGTAGTCACCAAGAACAAGCGCGGCAGGCGGTCTGAGAATAAGATGGAGGAGAGGTGGGTGCAGCCTTTCTTTGCTGCTGCTGTTGTTATTGTTGTTTTTATTGTTATTATTGTTACTGTTGTAACATTTGTTCTCAAATTAAAAGATTTTTGTAAGTTATGTAAATTTACAAGTTTAAAAGTTAGTAAGTGATCCTAAAGTTTTTAAGTGATATTAGAGTTTCTAAGTGATCTTAAAGTTTGTAAGTGATCGTAACTGAAAACTTTAAAGTTTGATACAAGAATAATTTTATAAAAGTTAAATTAAGAACTTTTTTGTTAAACTTTTGAATAAAATATATTTTACATTAAATCTGAATCATTTTCATTATTTGTTCCATTATTAACACAACTTTTGGAACTCAAGAAGAATTATTTCCATTATTTGTACAATTATTAACAAATTTTGAAGTAAACAAGAATTATTTCCAGCATTTTTTCCATTAACACAACACAACATTACAGAACAGGTCCAAACAATAAACATAGTTGTCGCTGAGCCTTCAGGCAGCAAAACGTTCATAGATGAATCCCATCCTTGTCGCCAAATTATGTTGTGTATGTGTAAATAACTGACAAACTGAACCAAGAGTAAAGTAACTTAACCTCATTCTGTTTTATACAATCCAAAATGGAGTCCCCAAACCGGCATGAGCCAGAATGAATACAGTGGTTGTGAATAGCTCCTGCAGGGTCCTAATGCCCGTCTAGTGAGCTGCAACAAATAAATAGAGTAGGAATACAACAAGCTGCTGGCGCAAGGCTCGAGCAATCGTTAAAGGGGCACAATGGCCTGCTTTCCTCTGCCGTCATGCTCCAGGTTTGCACGCTTGCATGGCTTCCTCATCCTCGTCCTCATCCTCCTGCTCGTCATCTGCATCTTCCTCATCGTTATCATCAGTCACTCTCACCGCAGGTGGGTCTTCTCCTACCAGCTGCTGCTGCCTCATGATGGCTAAGTTATGCAGCATTCAGCGCACAACAGTGAACTGACCGACAATCTCAGGGGAGTTTAGCAAGTAGCCTCCGGAATGGTCCAGGCATCGGAAACGCTGTTTCAAGATGCCAATGGTCCTCTTTATGATGCTGCGAGTCGCAATGTGAGACACGTTGTATTCCCGGTCAGTTCCGCCCAGGATACGTGTATGGGGCGTCATGAGCCAGGTAGCGAGGCTGTACCCTTTGTCTCCCAGTAACCAGCTCTGCCCTTCTGGCTCTGCTGAAACATGGAAGATATAATGCTGTCGCGTAGGATGAATGCATCATGGGTGCTCTCAGGGTATCTTGCATTGACTGACATGGTATGATGCATGAGCTGTAGATTAATGGAGTGGAAGCCTTTTCTGTTCCTGTACATCTCGGAATCCTTCAAAGTACGTAGAAGGCTAGTGCAGCAGTAACCTTCACCTCAACGGACAGTACGGTTCTGATGGTGCTGGAAGGCTGCAGATCACCCTTGACGAGTTGACATATCTCATCCATGACCTCTTTCCGGAATTGCAGCCTCCTAAGACAAGCATTTTCAGACAAGTGCAGGTAGGATTGCTTCTCCAAGTACCTTCGTTGGCTATATGGTCTCTCTTCTGTCTTCGTCTCCGTCTACGCATTACTGTGCCACCACTTCGATTGATCCTTTCAGTAACCAGTGTGTGAGCAATTAAAGGTAGGGAAAGCATAGGCACCATAATCACTATCAATATCAATAATTACTTTCACTGATTTCAATACTCTCTGCACTCTATCGCCTCTAATCTCTGTAGTCTGCCCTCTCTGCTCTCTCTAAGCTGCATACCAGTCAGTTTGATAAGCACCAACAATATCATTAAATAACTTCACTATGTAAAAGCTATTTACTAAATAATTCCAATATATGAGATCTATTTAACATAAATAAGTTGATAATACCTATTTATTTTCCCTGTCCCAAATTTCTGAGTACAATTTGCTTCAATTTTACTCTCTAAATAACTCAGAATTAATTCTCCACCCTTCCTCAGAAGCTAAAAATGGCATCCATAGTGCCCATTTCCCTCTCTAAGGCCTTGAAAAAGCAACTATTTTTGAGCACTCTTTTGGGCCTTGCATTAGCCGAGTGAAGTGCATGCTAGGTGCCGAAATTTGGGATGGGCCTTGTGTGGGCGATCATTTGGGCGATCATCTTGGCGATCAAAGTGGAAACTTGGGAGCCTATATTTTCGGCGATGTTTTAGGTCTAGTTTCCACTTTTTTCTCAAAATGGGTGATAGAGGTCCATTTTGGGCGATAGATGGGCCTTAGATGGGCGATGTGAAGTGGAAAGTCTAGCCCTCGGGTCCTGAACTTAAAGAAAGGTAACTTCGATGTTATGAGACGGGAATTGGCTAGGATAGACTGCTGAATGATACTTAAAGGGTTAACGGTGGATAGGCAATGGCAGACATTTAAAGATTGCATTGATGAACTTCAACAATTGCACATCTATGGCTTAAAAAGAAAATGGGGAAGGTGGCTCAACCGTGGCTAACAAAGGAAATTAGGAATAGTGTTAAATCCAAGGAAGAGGCATAAAAATTGGCCAGAAAAAGCACCAAACCTGAGGACTGGGAGAAATTTAGAATTCAGCAGAAGAGGACAAAGGGTTTAATTAGGAGGGGGAAAATAGAGTATGAAAGGAAGCTTGCAGGGAACATAAAAACTGACTGCAAAAGCTTCGATAGATATGTGAAGAGAAAACGATTAGTGAAGAAAAATGTAGGTCCCTTGCATTTAGAATCAGGTGAATTTATAATGGGGAACAAAGAAATGGCAGACCAATTGAACAAATACTTTGGTTCTGTCTTCACTAAGGAAGACACAAATAACCTTACGGAAATACTAAGGGACTCAGGGTCTAGCGAGAAGGAGGAACTGAAGGAAATCCTTATTAGTCAGGAACTTGTGTTAGGGAAATTGATGGGATTGACAGCCAACAAATCCCCAGGGCCTGATAGTCTGCATCCTAGAGTACTTAAGGAAGTGGCCCTCGAAATAGTGGATGCATTGGTGGTCATTTTCCAACATTCTATAGACTCTGGATCATTTCCTATGGACTGGAGGGTAGCTAATGTGACACCACTTTTTTAAAAAGGAGGGAGAGAGAAAACAGAGATACCACGTTAGCCTGACATCGGTAGTGGGGAAAATGTTTGAATCAATTATTAAAGATGTAATAGCAGCGCATTTGGAAAGCTGTGACAGGATCGGTCCAAGTCAGCATAGATTTATGAAAGGGAAATTCTGCTTGACAAATCTTCTAGAATTTCTTGAGGATGTAACTAGTAGAGTGGACAAGGGAGAACCGGTAGATGTGGTGTATTTGGACTTTCAAAAGACTTTTGACAAGGTCCCACACAAGAGAATAGTGTGCAAAATTAAGGCACATGCTATTGGGGGTAATTTATTAACGTGGATAGAGAACTGGTTGGCAGACAGGAAGCAAAGAGTAGGAATAAATGGGTCCTTTTCAGAATGGCAAGCAGTGACTAATGGGGTACCATGTGAACTCTCCATTGTGGCCGGTTAAGAAACCGGACAACTCCTGGAGAGCCACGGTGGACTATCGAGCACTCAACCGTAACATCCCCACCTGTGCACCCACTGTTGCTGCTGTCGCCGACCTCATTGGAAGTATCCCAGCCTCCGCAACCACCTTCACGGTGCTGGATATTTCCAACGGGTTCTGGTTCATACCTTTAAGAAGGGAAGACCAGTACAAGTTTGTTTTTACTTTTAAAGGACATCAGAACACTTGGAACTGTCTCCCTCAGGACTTCCACAACAACCCCAGTATTTTCCATCAGTATATGGCCAACTGTTTAAAGAGCTTCAGCAGACCACAGCAGCTTGTCCAGTATGTGGATGACCTGCTCCTGTTCACCGATGAGGGGGAGGAGCATGGATCACTGCTGGCTGAGCTGCTGGAGCTGCTGAAAGAAGAGGGATTTAAAGTAAACCCCAAGAAGACACAGATCAGCCTGAAGGAAGTAAAATTCCTGGGACTGGCTGTGCGCGCTGGGGAAAGAGCCATTGACAAAGCTAGAAGGGAAGCAGTGCAGAAGTTACCCACCCCCAACACAGTGACAGGAGTAAGATCTTTTCTAGGGCTAACCGGGTACTGCAGAAATTTAATTGAGGATTATACAGCCACAGCAGGCCCTCTGCTCCGACTCCTACACAAGGGAGTGAAGTGGGAATGGGACGAAGGTTGCGAGGCAGCATTTATCCAACTCAAGAAAGACCTGCAGACCGCGCCAGTTCTGGGGGCCATCGATGGGGGTAAAGAGTTTTTCCTGGAGGTAGCAGCCAGTGGGGACAGCCTGAGTGCAGTTCTGCTCTAAGAGCGGCATGGCCGGCTGAGACCAGTGGTCTACTCCTCCAGGATACTCACGGATGTGGAGAAGGGATATTCCAATTTGTGAGCGGCACCTCCTAGCCACTCACTGGGCTGTGAAAAGATCACTGATCTTCACAGCGGGGTTCCCTATCACGCTCCTTAACCACCATACACCCACCCAAATGCTCCTGGACGGGAGAATTAAAGACAGGACAGTGAGCAGTGCCCACATTGCTTGCTGGACCCTGCTCCTCTCCCAAATGGACCTAAGGGTAAAGGGTCTCTGCGAGCCTAGACTCGCAGCCAACATGATTTATCCAGGGACAGCCCACCAGTGTTCCGTAGAAGGGGTATGGGAAATTAACATAGGCTTTCGGGCTGGGTTACACCCCACAGGCCGAGAGACCTATGTGGAAGGTTCAAGCATGATATCTGCGGGTGAGTGACTCACAGGCTGCGGAGTTTATGACCCCGAGGCAGGCATTGCCCTGGCGATTAAACTCCCCAGTACTATGAGCGCCCAGCACGCTGAACTGTCTGCGATGATTTATGTAGTCACACACCCCGAAGAATTACCTACCCCATACACGATTTGCTCGGATAGCATGTTCACATGCAATTCGTATACGGAGTACCTGGCTATTTGGTCCCACCACGGATACACATCCGCAGACAGGAAACACCTGGCAATGAAGCCCCTACTGAAAAAGATCATGAAAGCCATAGGGGAGGAAGGGAATATCTATATACATAAGGTGATGACACATTCCACCACTGAGCCCCGTAGCGAGGGAAACCAGCGGGCTGACATGTTGGCCAAGCAAGGTGAACGCACGGGCAAGCTCTGGACAACCCAGGACCCATTGCAGCAGTCAGGGGCAGGATGGGGACTGCACGGAAGGCAGGGTCAGCTTTGCCCCCGGACCTAAAAATGGTCCAGACCCAAGACCCCATCCTCAAAACTATCCTGAATACGCTAGCTAAAGGGGGAAGGATGGACGGCCCGTACGGCACCGCAGCAATTTCCATTAAAGAATACATACTGTTCAGGGGGGAGCAATGGGTAGTACCGCAACAACACCGGAGAGAATGCCTCCAGCTGGCCCACGAGGGTCCAGGAGCAGGACACCCCGTGCCTGAGACCACTTGGCAATGAGTGGAACAGGCAGGGTGGTGGCCAGGACTCAGGGAAGACGTCTGCGAGTTCTGTGCTGACTGTCTGGTGTGCACGACCAATAACCTCGACACCAAGAAAAGAAAGGTGTCGATGGGACATATCAGGAGGGTAGCGGGACCCTGGCAGTTGATCCAAATCGATTACATCGGGCCCCTACCCACTGCCCAGAGAGGCTACAAGTACTGCCTAGTATTGATGGATGTATTCACCACATGGGTGGAAGCCTTCCCATGCCTAACAGCCACTGCCCTGGGAACAGCTAGAATCCTGGTCAGAGAAGTGTTCTCCCGATGGGGTTGACCACAATATGTGGAGTCTGACCAAGGAAGTCACTTCACCGGGCAGGTGTTCGGTGTTATGTATTGTCCATGTACATTAAATGTATAGTTACAATGGTGCGCCACAAGGGGCACTGTCGTGGGAGACCCGAAAGTACCTGCGAGACAGAGTATAAAAGGCTGCCCACCACACCTGAAGGGCACTCTGGAGTTACACAATAAAGGACCGAGGTCACAGCAGTTACTACAACACCAGACTGTGTGGAGTCAGTGATTTGAGTGCTACATACATCACAAATTGGCGACAAGGACACGGGCAAGCTCTACACGCAACTATGGCTACTTTGGGCACGCTAAAGGATTTCACAGAGGGTAATGACTGGAATACCTTTACGGAAAGGCTCGAGTACTATTTTATAGCAAACGACCTGACAGGGAACACGAACGCACTGATAGAGAAGCGTAAGGCAATATTGCTGTCCAGTTGTGGCGATGAGGTTTACCATCTCGTCAGGGATTTGCTGGCACTCGTGAGCGCCAAGGGCAAGTCATATGAGGAGCTGATTGAACTCATTCGTGACCAACTGAAACCGAAGGAGAGCATCCTCACAGCCAGGCACAAATTCTACCACCACTGCAGACCTGAGGGCCAGGGTGTCACAAAATATGCTGCGGACATCAGGAGAGTTGCGGCGCCGTGCGATTTTGGCACACACTTTGACGAGGCGTTGCGAGACGTCTTTGTTATGGGGATTGGCCATGAGGGTCTCCTTCACAAGCTGCTATCTACTGAACCTACAGTCAGCCTGCAGCAGACCATCAACATCAGCCGGGCATTTATGACCTCGACTTGCAGCACCAAGCAGATGATCCACACGGTCTCGAACCCGGCAGGTACTATTCACAGGATAGCGCCCATCACGGACAAAACTGCAGAACGTGGCTTTGCCCAGGGCAGAGAGCACGGACCTCAGGGTCCTGGAACTCAGAGTCCACCGAGGGGGGCTGATCGAGTAGCACCATACTGGCGCTGCGGAGGAAGCCATGCGGCTCACCGGTGCAGGTTTGCGGAGTATACGTGCAATACCTGCCACACGAAAGGCCACCTTCAGCATATGTGTAAAAGAAACACGACTCACCGTGTGGCTGAGGAGATAGTAGATGATCGGCTGTCCAGTGAGGAGCATTGCGGTTTGGCTCGACGGGCAGCCCAGCCCCAGGTAGAAGAAGATGATGCGTTTGGACTGTATACGTGTACCGACGATTCGGCCCCAGTGATTATGGAAGTCAAGATTAACGGAGTTCCTGTGAGTATGGAAGTGGACACGGGGTCGGGTCAGTCGCTGATGAGTCAGGAAACTTTTGATAAACTGTGGATCAACCCAGCTGCACGACCCAAGCTGGTCCCGGTCACGGCGAAGCTGCGCCCTACACCAAGGAACTGATACCTGTTCTTGGCAGAGCGAATGTGCAGGTATCTCACGGTGGCGAGACGCACGGTTTACCTTTGTGGGTCATTGCAGGTGATGGGCCGACGCTACTCGGCAGGAGATGGATGGGGAAGGTCCGTGGGAGCTGGGAAGACTTCATTCCTCCACAGACCGCTGTCCCCCGTGTTCACAGGCAGAGCAGGCCTCCACCTTGGGATCGGATGGCAGTGAAGGAAGCGTGTGTGGGGCTGGGCAGAACAGCGGCGGCCGTCGACTCTCCCCCGCAAAGTCTGAGAGTGAGAAAGAGGCGCGGGAACCAGCAGCAGCGCCGACCGAGCTGGAGAAGAGAGAGGGACAGCAGGCAGCAGCTCGGTGGATTTCTGGCAGCGGTGGATCTCCCTCAGAGCCACGGTGCCGGGTCTGCAACGATGAGGCTTCTTCACTCCGCCCGTGGCCGGAGCGCTCTTCCAGGCCGCTTTGGTCGCCAGCTGTTGCGGGGAGAGAGAGAGAGGGAGAGCAGGCAGCAGCACAGCGAGTTCTGCAGAGAGAGGCAGGCAGGCACCAGCAGAGCACCTAAAATGGAGGCACCCAGTAGAAACCTCGTGGAAAAATCAAAATGGCGTCTTAAAAGGGAAATGTACCCGGGAGTCTTAAAGGAGCCTTACACCATTGGCGGTCACCACAAAGAGACTTTTGTAAGGGCAAGAGTGAGTCAAAATGATTACTGTGATTTGTATGATGACGTGATTTATGACAAGAGTTAATATTTTGATGCTAAAATGATTACTGTGATTAAAATGATTGAGATGATTGGTGAAAAGAGTTAATATCACAATGCACAGTTAAAAGGGTTAATGGATCTGTGACTAACATGGGTAATGGATGAATGCGATTTCTGATTTTATGTGATTTATGCAATTGTTCAGCGGCTGCAGACAAGCCGCAGAGGCAACTATTTTCTGAGAACAGAGGCAATGCACCAGTTGCCATACCCTGTCTCAGCGCAGCCCATTACCTCGGGCAAAAAGGGGCAGTATGCCACCACCATACCTCACCCAGTGGAGCTGGGATTTAATAACTGTTCAGTGTACCTGCAACCTTTTGATATAACTCTTCAACGCATCCATACGTATCATACAACTGTACTGTCTAAGTGTACCTGCTTTCTACTGGAGATTATGTTTGTGTACTTGTATCACCCATGTAAGGACTGCTAATACCACATGCTTGCACCGGATCGCAAACATAATCTCTACATGGAGGGGGGGGGGAGGGAAGTGGATGGTCATGGACTCACACTCACAAATCAACCAGGACGAACAAGGCCGAGGTTACCGGCAATTTGCTTTTGGAACTGGGGGGCGGGGGGAGTGAGATGTTATGTATTGTCCATGTACATTAAATGTTTAGTTACAATGATGCGCCACAAGGGGCACTGTCATGGGAGACCCAAAAGCACCTGCGAGACAGAGTATAAAAGGCTGCCCACCACACCTGAAGGGCACTCTGGAGTTACACAGTAAAGGACCAAGGTCACAGCAGTTACTACAACACCAGACTGTGTGGAGTCAGTGATTTGAGTGCTACATACATCACACTCGGCATCAAAGGAAAATGGCATGTCTCCCACAACCTGCAGTTATCCGGGCCTGTGGAGCCTTTAAACTGCACTATCAAAGAAAGGCTGCGCAAAGGGACAGGGGACTCACCCAAAGGGAGGGTAGAGGTCCTACCACTGGTCCTCATGGGGACCTGGGCCAGCCAGTCAAAGAGCACGGGGTACTCCCCGTACGAGCTCATGACTGGCAGAGCCATGCGAACCCTCACCCATGTGTTAGCCCCGGTACTCACAGAAGGTCAGCTTAGGGAAGCGAACCGGGACAGCTTTGTCAGGAATCTGTTTGAACACCTTAAACAGATTCACTGGCAGGCTGCTAACAACATGGGAAAACAGCATCGGAGCAACCAACTGCTGCTAGAACCCCGCAAGCACCACGAATGGGAGATAGGGAACCAAGTCATGGTAAGGAACTACGCTGGCGTAGACATATTTGAGGCACTGTATATGGGACTGTACCACATCGCCGACAAGGCAAGCCCCATGGTCTATGCCATAAAATTGCCCCGCCGAACAAAGTGGTTCCACATAAATCAGTGCAAACTTTTCAACAAGGGCAGCAGCAAAACGTAAGGGACAGCCAAAAACTGTAAACTGTACTAAAGACAGGGACCCCCAGACAGCAGCCCCCGACTGTGGAAATCCCACAAGGGATGTGGCAGATCCACAGACTGCACCTAGAGGGGCGGTGGACTGTGTTACTGGAGGATCTGTCCCCGTAATCATTTGGGACTTGGGCACACCCCCAGCAGCCGGAGCCTTAAGAAGGACTCCCCGCACACCACGGCCAAAGACACCGTGGTCACCAGCGCTCCAATTTAAATGGTTCAGCCCCAGGAAAAGGACCAGCCACAAAAGGGTACCTAAGGTCAGAGACCAGCCCGCGACAGGGACACCCAGCTGGTAGCTCCAGAGATAGCGGTGGACCAGCCATCAAGTGAGAGCCCCCAGCCCGTAGCCCTCGACCAGGCAGAACAATCCCCAGTGGAAGAAACGAACCAGGCAGCCACCCCCAAAGGAGCGGTGTGCAGCAGCACCGGAGGGGACATTCCCCTGATAGTGTGGGACTAAAACCCACGTCCGGTCAGGACATTCCGAGTCGAGCGGTGCAGACCGACCTATTACCGACCTCGCTGGACAGCCAGCAGGAGAAGAAGAAAGAAAGAAGGCAGGAATTAACCTGGCCACCTGGAGACGGGTGGCAGATGTACATATATAGTAATATGAGTTTAAAAAGGATTAGTGGTAATTTAGAGTGGTGTAAGATTATCTGTGTCATGATAAGAATATATGTATTAGAAACTGGGGTAAGGAAAAGAACCTACCTATGCAGCTATTTAAAGAGACACAGGCCGGGTAATCACCGGGAGTAAGAAGAATCTACTGGTATGACTATTAAGGAAGCACCGGTGAGATAAGAGCAAAACGGCTGTGGGATAAAAGTTAGAAGCAGACATCAGTCCACAAGGAACTGAATAAGACAGCCAGTCGATTAAAGATTATACTATGTCTGAAACAAAGAGAGCCCAATTTGGAACTCGGTCACCTTTGCCAAGCCAGAGAGCCTTCTCAGGGCTAGACAATCTGTTTTGTGTGAAAGAGAGCAACATGAGAAGGGTCCTGTTCCTGCTCGCCCTGATAAGGATGAGCAGCAGCGACCGAGGAGACGTGGAAGAATCCCTCATTTGCGGGTGTTCAGGAGGAAGAGCACCGATCGTAACCGCCGGGGGTGGCACCCCAGGCGTGGAAGAACTCGCCGTTTACGCCCATGAGGGAAGGTGGCCAGGGTGGCTGGGATCTAATTCTACCCGATTCTCCAGCCAGGAAGATTTTACCTATGGGGAGGCCTCAGTTCCATGCCCCCGGATACGAATCATCGCTGCCCGAGTCAGTGTTACAGAGGGAAAACGTGTGTGTTTGACTTGCAAAGGGAACATTCCCCTGGGAAGATGGTGGTGGCTCAGAAAACTCAGTAAGGAAGCATAGGACCAGGAATCAGACCGGGAAGACTCGGTAATGATACGTACCGCACCATCACGGGGACACGGGGAGGAGTAAAAGTGTGTTGGGACAAATGGGGGGAATCTGAACAAGGAATTTACGTTTGCATGTGGGGATCAGAGAATATTTGTCCCGCAGGCATATTGATCGCCTTCGCCAGGCAATGGCAAGATGAAGGGGAAAGGATGGGGTGGGATTCTAGCCTACACGGGTGCGCGGTCCCACACTCCCCACTCCCAATTAACGCCATTGAACTAAGAGCACACATTAAGAAACCCCTGCCCACAACCCCGCCAATACGCACAGTAATAGAAAGGTGCCCTACCACCACCAAGGGAACTGGGAACGGATTAGTATTGGTACCGACCGAAAAGGTGTTATACCAGGGGGTACATTATGCAGTAACTTCAGTAATATTAAACCTTACCAAGGTACACCTACCTGCATGGTGCCTGAAGGAAACAGAGCTGCTATACCAGCCCCTACTTAGAGAAATGTTCAAGAAATGTTATGAGTTAGACTTTGCAAATGTAGACAAAGCAGAGCTATATACCCTAAATGCTAGGAACATCGTGGGCTCGGGGAGACCGAGAAGGGGAATCATAAAAGACATTTTCACTGCCTACAATACAGGATCCTCTGTAATAAATAACCTAGATGACATAGCACTGCAAACACAGATAAACGGTTCAAAGAACTAATTGAGGAAAATCCTGAAACAGGAGAACACAGTAGTAGGCTCAGAACTACACGAGGACCAGACTATGACTGTCCATTTAAAAGAAATCGTGGCTGAGCTGGAATAACATGCACAGACAGTGAATGCACTCATACGGGAGGATAGAAACGCTTCTGACCAGGCTGCACAGAACAAGGTGTGCGTATTGTATGGGGCATGGTTGTTGGGTGAGGGCCGCAACAACCTGGAGGATTTAAAACAAAGTTTAGTCCCCTCCTGAATCAGGAACAAGCAACTCGCAGCCCTCCACCCGTACAGTAATTCACTAAGCCCGTGCCAGCTCCGCCTAGCCTCTGAAGCCTACCCTGTCCCAGTAGACTGTGGGAAATCTAACCACACCATTATGGGAATCGTACTAAGGATGTCGGTCATGGGTGGAACATTAGAGTTATTCAGGGAGGTGCACACATTAGTTTCGCAGCGGTCCCACCCTATGTCATAAAGTGGGAGCACGCTGTAATGGGTACTGACCTCTCCGGGTGCCGGAGCCGGCGTGCACACGTAATACTGTGTCCCCAGTACTTGAGTGCCCATTCAAAGTCACAGTATGGGTTTAAAGCTGCTGGCGCACAGCCTATTAACTGCACCATGGAGGTAATGGAACAAGGCCAGGTTCCTCCACAGATAGCATACATAGCGGGTGGGACATATTGTGTCACCACCAGTGCGCCCCACTACCAACATGGACATTTCTGGTGTCCGGTGAGTGACAGCAGTTTTTGCTTCAAACCTGAGGCATTGGTTCAAGTGGCCCAGGAACGGATTGTCCCCATTCCTGAACCCTCCACTGTCCACCTCACTGTGAAGGAAAACATTACAAACCTGCAGGATTATGTTGTACATTTTGGCTACGCAATTCCCCCTCTACCCAAACATCTTACCGCTCTGCTAAAAGCTGTAATTATCTCACAAAAACACTTCTACACTCTAGAACAGAAAACAATTGAGATAGGGAGAAAAATTCTTGAGATCACCATTCCGCCTTGGTGGGACCTTTTCAGAAATATAGAGGTCCTAGTCTGGATCCAAATCGCTTCCCACACTTTAGTTACCTGTCAACTCGCGATTATTCTTTACTTTTGGTGTCTCACTTGCCGAGTGAAACGCAGAGGCCGTCAGGTCAGGCACCAAAGGGTGCTGTACGCTTCTTGGCCGAACTTAGGAATCGCGCAGGGAGGGGGTGACACCATGTTTAATTTGTGTTTGATGTTATCTGCTGTAAACCGCAAAATATCAAGTGTTGTAAGAGAGTTACTTAAAATGTGTTTGAATATGGACCTTTATGTTACTTGAGAATGTGTTTTGACTATGTGCTGTTATTTTACTGGGAAAACCGAGTAAAGGAGGGGCATTGTACTGTCTCTTTGCTGTAAATGAATTTTAGTGATTGTATTCGCCTGTAAATTGCATTGCATTTCAACGGGGGATACACGTTAATGTTTAGCTAGTATAAATGCAGGAAAGGTTGACTCTCGGGAGCAGGAATTTTGTTTACCTTGATTGACACTCAAGAATGTGGAATGTCAACAGGGGGGAACTGAAGGAGGTGTAAAATTCACAAGAACCCCGCCGCCCCCACCCCTCCCCACCCCCGCAGTGTTTGGGCTCATTCGAAAGGAAATTTGATTTGGGACTATCTACCAAAAAGCTTGCAATCCTAAAGTGCTCATGGAAGAAACAACAAACTTTAATCGAATTTTGGACTGTTACAAGACAAATTCAAGCCTGTAGGCAGACCTAGGGAACAAAAAAAGCCCACTTGGTTGTTAGAACTGTCTAGGTGTTGAGACTAAGTTAACTTTTCTGGAGGAATGGACATTCGAAAACCCTTCTCCACAAAAGACATTTACATTACAACAATAACTCAGAGATGGCCAGCCATCAAACCAAACTGAGAAAAGCCATCTTCAACATGAATAAGAACAAAGGGCCCACTACAGCCTGTATGCGAAAAACCAAGCACAAAAGAACATTGCAGTTAGCAAGCTAATATTTCCATCAGGAAATAGATTTAGAAATGCAACCCAACCAAGACATATTAACTTTTAACAAGCCCGCCAAAATATTACAAAGAAAAGTCAAACCCGCCAAATTTATACAAAGAGTCCTGGACTGATTTGGTGCAAAGATTAGAACAGCTCAAACCGTATAACTGACCCCTGTTTTAACAGAGGTTAGGTTGTTAGGTAGCTACAAGGTTGCTACTACCTCAGATGACACACTTTGCCATACAACCGAGACCAGGTTGATGTCATCAAGAAGGGAGAGAAACCAACGCGATATTTGTAAACTAACTTATCCAGCCTCGAAGTCCTGAAGGAAGGAAGAACATCACCATCGCCGCAGCAACCGACCACAGCCAACGTGGTCCCAACAAAAAAATTATTATGCCAGAAAAAACGGCGCGTGCCAAAAAAAACGCACAAATAACCCGGGACAATTGAGTCCTATGAATCCAGTTTTAGGGCTCCAAGATCATTTGGTTATTAACCAGGGCAATTTTCTTCATGGTGATCATTTCCCTTCTTGAACATCTTCGTCATTTTAAATATAATATAACTGCAATAGGTTATAGTCACTGCTTCTTCAACCCCATGTAGAGTCCAAGAGGAAGCCGAATTCAGTGAATATCCATCGGTTCATTTTACTGGAAGCAAAGGAGCAATCAGAAGGCACAATGCAAAACATCATTCTGTGTTGTTGGTGAATCCCTCTCATTCTCTGGTGAACAGTTAAGAGAGAACATATAATTAAGCAAATCCCCAATTGAAAAACTATTCATGCTGAGTCATCAATTGTCTACTTTCTGCAGACATCCCAAATTACAGATCATGAGACTAGTCTGACTTGTCTTGCTGAGTTCCTCCTTCGCAAACGGATAGACAAGGTCATCGCATTTCTATCCAGTTCTTGAGAGAAAACATGCCAATTGTATCAATACGGAACATGCAACAAGCTGACAACAAGCAGTTACTCACTAATGGAAGAAGGGAATAATTGTTATTAAGAAAAAAGAGAGTAGGTGCAAGCATGCCTTTAAAAATATTTAGTCGGTTATTGTTGAACATGCTCAGTCTAAAGTATGTTTCTCTCTAAATGAATAAAGAACACAATGCATTTTGTACAGAAAATTCTATGCTTGGTATGGCTTTAGTTACCATGGACTAAAAATTGCACACCGCCCCATTTGGGGCAATAACTTTTGCGAGAGCACAAAAGTATCGCCAGGCTCTACACAATTCAATCTGACGTGAACTTCCAGTTTAGCATTCTAGGAGGGAATTGGAGTGCTAATTCAAGCACTACCACTTACCTTGGAGCGCTAAATGGAGCAAGAGGGGCGGTAGCGACAAAGCGCTGCACAATATCCCATGCACTGTTGCCAGATTCACAGGCTCCTTCACTCCCTTAAAGGGAAAGGCCAATGCTGAGGTGATTTCAAGGTTAGGCTGGGAATGTTGGGGGACAGCACCTGTGATCCACAAAGAGCAGCCCCAAACACAGGGCTACTCAATCAGGGCAAAGAAAACATTGAAAGTTTCCTCCTGGTATCTGCTTTAGTTACGATTTTTCTACGTTAGGATTTTTTGACATTCCCTCATGTCTGTGCCAGTTTTCAGCATTTTTCGCAGTGTGCCCAAAAATCTTTTATCCCAGGTCAGCGTATCTGGCCACTCCTGAAAAACCTTCTAGTGAGTTAACAGAGAGCAGTGCACATTGAAAAATCGGCACTGAAAGATGCCATTGTTTCTCATCCAAGTTTTAGGAGGGAGTATCTAACACTTGAAATATCTATAATAAAGTTTAACTTTTTTTACCTTTCAACAGCATACATGGAAGTTTCTTGGATTTCTGAAGTTTTCATTTTTTTTTTATTCACACGCCACCACTGAACTTCTTCAAGCAGGACTGCAGGGCGGTCGTAACGTCGGCCAATAGAATCGGACCCGTACCCAGATACAGGGGTTTGGGGCTCGGCTGGAAAACAAGCCCGGGGGGTGGGGAAGGAGGGAGGGGGCAATCGGAAGGCTTCAGCACAGAGCCTGGGGAGGGAGGTGCCGATCAGAAGGCTGCTGCACTCGGCACAAGACTGCAATGAGTTTGGAGGAGGGGGGGAGAAGGGGAGAAGTCAGAAGACTGCAATTAGTTGGGGAGGAGGGGTTGCAGAGGGAGGAGAAGTCACAAGACCTGGGTGCGGTCCATCCATATAGACCTTGGGAAAAGAGAACAAAGAACCTGTCCTGCCTTCCTGCCATTTTAAGCTTCTGGCAAAGGTAAAATTTAACCATGGGGGCAATACTGACAGTGCCATACCTTGTGCGAGCCTTCTGCATCATGGTGCTATGTAGAAGACAATTGATTCAACGTCATCGCATGAGGGACATCTGTTTTGATCAATAATAATAGACCCAGGTTCGGGATCTGGATGAATGTTAAATAAGTAAAATGAAGTAAAGAATAAAACACCGTTTACTGAGAGAAAAGAAACATTAATAATACAGTTTACAAAGAAAAGAGAAGTACGATAAGATGCAACAACGCTCACGGCCTTCCGCCCGTCGGGAACTCCACAAGCGACGGCTGGTCTGGAGCATTGGGGGTCCCGGCACCGCTCGCGAATCACGGTCCAAGGTGAAGTTCAAAGAGCTACAGGACAGTGCTGTACCTTTATACTATCAAATAAACATACTATTGAACAAAGCATGGGTGCATGTGGCTTATGGCCAACTCCTAATCTGTAAGGCCCCAGGTGCTCGTCCACAAAGCATGAGACCTCGAGCCGCGGACCGTCTCATAACAAGCTGGTGTGCATCTCAAGGTTGCTTTTCCTCTCTCTCTCTAGCAACATCCACGAAGCATGGAGCAGAGACACACTGCGAATGACTAAATATCATAATTAACCCTATGTGATTAACCCTATACAATACAATCCACCCTTGATATTTAGACATTCTAAGTAATATAATCAAGTTGAAGGCATAATGCATCAGTTACACGTTGAGTATGCGCAAACAACGCCCGCAATCTACACCTAAGAATACATACATGCAGTAATATCAGTAATAACGTGATGAGTGAAACAACAATCAGTGTTAGCTTTTAGAAATTGAGCTAAGCGAGTTAGGTCTACAGTGGGAGGAAGGTTAGTAATTGTCTTGCGTATGATCAGTGTCAGCTAACCGCCACCCTATACGGCCATCCCATGCTGTGTTTGAGGATGGAAGTAGCACAGTCACAGATAACGAGACACAGAGACTTGCCAGCACGAGTTGATAAGTCGCCATTTTGGGCAGAATTCCTGTGGGAGGAAGCATAGGTATGTTAATTCAGCCCCGTTTAGTCAATTTACCCTTGTCAACACAGAGAAGCATATCTTGACCAGTCAGGAGCACCCAATAAGTGTTTCCTTCTCCTTTCGCTAAGATTTTCCCTGCTTGTAAGGGTTTCTGGGGGTACTGCACCCACACTTTTCCTCCTTCACAAACTGTGTCCTGAGTCTGATTTTCTTTTTCAATAGTAGGGACACTAACTTTGCCTAACATGTGGCTTATGGGAGTTCCCTCCCGCAATGGTCGGTGATTCAGATTGCACACTGCTTGTGGTAAGACCTTTAACCACCCTTGCAATGTGTTAGTGGGAGTTAATATTTTAATCTGTTGCTTAAGTAATCCATTCATGCGTTCTATTAACCCTGCAGCTTGCAGATATTAAGGTATGCGAAACATCCAATAGATCCCGTTGTCTACCGCCCACTGTTGCACTGTTTGACCTGTGAAGTGCGACCCATTATCAGACTGTACTTCTGCTGGCTCACCGTAGTATGTGATTAAATTCTCCAGTCCTTTAATCGTACTTTGTTGATGCGCTTTAATCACTGGATAAGCTATCAAAAGTCCAGAATAGGTATCAACAGCAGTGAACAAATATTGGAACCGTTGTTGCAATGGTAAAGGTCCTACATAATCAACTTGCCATATTTGTGCTGTTGAGTCCCTCTCTTAATATGGGCACCAGTTTGTTGTTGTCGGGGAAAATGCTTCACCTTTTGACAAATTTCACAGGTGTTTATGACCTGTTTCACACAGTCCGTAGTCAAATGTAACCCCCTATTTCGTGCCCATTGTATCGTACCCTGAATGCCCAAATGTCCAAATTTGTGGTGGGCCCACTTGCCTATGCCATATTCTGCCTCTTCCGCCTCTTAGACAGCCCGTACCCGGGCTATATTATCAATGGTGTTATTATATTCAGAGGTCTTTGAAGTGTTTTTCATGTGAGCGTCCACATGATATACAGTTATTTTCACCTTCTGGGCTTTGGACCATATTTGTTCCCATAGGTGCTTTCCCCACAAGTCTTTCCCAGTTATTTGCCAGTTATGTTCATGCCAGTTTCGCATCCAGCTCGCCATGCCATTGGCTACTGCCCGTGAGTCAGTATATATGTGTACTTGTTGCTGTTCCTCTTTTAACGCAAGGACTACAGCTGCTAGTTCTGCTAGCTGGCTGGAGCCTCCCACGCCCTCACCATGCACAATTGTCTGGGTTTCTGGATTGAAGGCAGCGGCTCGCCATCGCCGAAGGCCGTTTCCCCAGACCGCTGAGCCATCTGTGAACCAGGCATGGCTACGTTCTTCAGGTGTTAACTGTTCAAAAGACACGCCCCAGGAGATCGGTGACTCTTGGGTTAAACTGACAGATGACTGTGTAAGTTCACTCTCAGCTGTTTGTGGGTATTCAGCCACATGCTCATGTAGTCGGGTGATTCCTTCTTTTCCTTTACTTGCTCTGTCTGCGATATACCATTTCCAGCGCACTATGGAGCTTTGCTGTGCTCGCCCGACCTTGTGTGTCTCATTGGCCAGGTCGATTACCGCATACCACTCCGCACCTTCTTCAGACAGCCGGTCTGTTATAGTTACTACATCTGGGACAACGCTTGCCAGGGGAGGGACAAATTTGTTTAGTTGTCGGTAATCCACAGTCATCCTCCAACTTTTGTCGGGTTTCTGCACAGGCCAAGTAGGGGGACACCACATGTCTAATGATACCCGCCCCCACGAGCCCTTGTATGGCTTCCCCTGTAAGGTTCACACTTTCTGAAGACTTCCCACATACAGGACAACACTACAAAGGGCTAAAAAAAACCTTCACTCTGTTTGAAAAAGTGGGTGGAGCTAAAACAAACAGGCAGCTCCACTATTTTTCCAAACAGGCTTTCAGACACATGAAAAATTCATTCCGCAGTCAAAAAAATCACAAAAGCGCTTTCATTCACAAAGTCTTTCTTCATTTAACAAAGCTTATTATGGTTACTCCCCTGCCAGGTAAGTAATTGGAATGTGTGGCCTCAGATCCCTGGGAACTTGGGTTGATGTGGTTCTAACGGGGGGTGCACACGGATCCTGGACACACCCCTAGTCGAGGGGGTTTTCTACATTCTCTAACTGTCCTAACAATAGGCAAGCGTGCCCCACCTGCTGCCCTTGGGCTGGTCCCAATAATGCGAGTAGCGCACCCCTCATCATAGGAGGGCCACTCTTCATCAGCCTGCTCCGCATTCCTGTTGTAAAGAGCTCCTGATCTGGCCCCCCCATATGGTTGGTGATATAATCCTCCCTGTGTTGCCATGTCGCGCAACTGTATCGCACCCTCCGCCATAGTATTCCAAGGTTTTACCTCCCTTTCCCAATCAATGGCAGAGGGATAATTTTGCCGGACCCCTATAGTAACCATTTCTTGTAACTCACTAGTGGTGAAGTCATACACCCCTCTAGTGGTTACCGGCTGTTCCCCATCTTGCTGTTTCGTCTTATTTGTCATAAGGGGTCTAGCTTCCATGCTTGGAGCATATGGGGGAGGATCTTTAGTTTCCTCCCGTTCCCCCCCCCTCCATTTTTTCCAGCTTGTATACATTCCCCACATGATTTTGCATGGGCTTTTAAACACTTACTGGGATCGGATTGAGCAAGCCCATACCACATGCAGCAGCAAATACAAAAGATATATTTCAAATCCAGTTGTAATTTCCGTCGTCTAGCTTTCTTTTTATTTTGTGCTTTCGGCAGACGGCATATTAAAGTTTCTGATTGTTCATTGACCTTGTCAGCCCGTTCTTGTGCAGTGCAGACTGCTTCAGTCAGGGTCGAGTTTTGACTTTCCAAACCTGATCAGCTGCTTTTAACTGTAGGTTTTCTGCCTCACTTCCCTTAAGTTGTTTACACATTGCCCTTAAGGCTATCAACAAAATCCATCCCATTTGTGGGGACTATTTTTCTCCTGTGGGAAGCCCACTTCCTCCAGGAAAGACAGTACCGCGTGGGGTACGGCTCTATCTTTGCTCTGTTCCAATAACGGCGTATCCCCATGTTGCGGGGGTCCAAACTGGGCTCGCACCTTGGCAAGAGAGCCAAAACCCTCATCCCTCGTGCCCCACCCTGGTATTCTATACTTCTCTCCCGCAGGAGGAGACTGCTTCTTGTCTTTTCTCTTAAATATTTTACCAGATCCTGTTCGTGACGCCAAAATGTTTTGGATCAATAATAATAGACCCAGGTTCGGGATCTGGATGAATGTTAAATAAGAGACAAGACAAATGAAGTAAAGAATAAAACACCGTTTACTGAGAGAAAAGAAACATTAATAATACAGTTTACAAAGAAAAGAGAAGTATGATAAGATGCAACAACGCTCACGGCCTTCCGCCCGTCGGGAACTCCACAAGCGACGGCTTGTCTGGAGCATTGGGGGTCCCGGCACCGCTCGCGAATCACGGTCCAAGGTGAAGTTCAAAGAGCTACGGGACAGTACTGTACCTTTATACTATTAAACAAACATACTATTGAATAAAACATGGGTGCATGTGGCTTATGGCCAACTCCTAATCTATGAGGCCCCAGGTGCTTGTCCACAAAGCATGAGACCTCGAGCTGCGGACCATCTCATAACAAGCTGGTCTCAAGGTTGCTTTTCCTCTCTCTCTCTAGCAACAACATCCACGAAGCATGGAGCAGAGACACACTGTGATTGACTAAATATCATAATTAACCCTATGTGATTAACCCTATACAATACAACATCAGAGCCCATAGGCAAAATGAAGAAAAACCTGGGGAGGAGTTGTGCTAAATAGCTGAATATTCCGTACTGTGCAAAACACAAATTGAGTGCTTACCATGAAATTGATGTCATTCTCTCATATGTATAATGTAAGTGGATGGGTTAATGTTGATCCAAAGAGAAAGAAGATGTTGGAATCACTTAAGTAGTTTGCTGAACTAATGCAACTTGAATCTGTTGAGTTTGAGATTTTGGACACTTTGCTGCTTGAATGCTGAGTAATGCCATGGGCTGGAATGCAAATGGTGAGCTGGGAGAGAGGACAAGCACAAACTTCAACTATAGACCCAAATGGCTATAACACTACATTCTGTGTGTCTATACCCATAAGTTTTCTGCTACTATATGTTGAAGGCCACAGGAACAAAGGTAATATAAAAACAGATAGCAAGAGTTTCTATAGGTATATAAAAAGGAAAAGAGTGGCTAAAGTAAATGTTGGTCCCTTAGAGGACGAGACCGGGAATTAGTAATGGGGATTATGGAGATGGCAGAAACTCTGAACAAATATTTTGTATCAGTTTTTACGGTAGAGTACACTAACAATATCCCATAGATGGATAGTCAACGGGCATTAGGGGGGGCTGAACTTAAGACAATTATAATCACTAAGGAGGTGATACTCAATAAGATAATGGGACTAAAGGCAGATAAATCCTCTGGACCTGATGGCTTGCATCCTAGGGTCTTAAGAGAAGTAGCGGCAGGGATAGTGGATGCATTGGTTGTAATTTGCCAAAATTCCCTGGAATCTGGGGAGGTCCAAGCAAATTGGAAAACAGCAAATGTAATGCCCCTATTTAAAAGAGGAGACAGACAAAAAGCAGGAAACTATAGACGAGTTAGCCGAACATCTGTGGTTGGGATAATGTTGGAATCCATTATTAAAGAAGCATTAACCTGTAGCAGGACATTTGGAAAAGCTTAATTAAGTCAGCCAGAGTCAGCATGGATTTATGAAAGGGAAGTCATGTTTGATAAATTTGCTGGAATTCTTTGAGGGTGTAATGAATAGGGTGGATAAAGGGGAACAAGTGGATGTGGTGTATTTGGACTTCCAGAAGGCATTTGACAAGGTGCCACATAAAAGGTTACTGCACAAGATAATAGTTCATGGAGTTGGGGGTAATATATTAGCATGGATAGAGGATTGGCCAACTGACAGAAAACAGAGCGTCGGGATAAATGGTTCATTCTCGGGTTGGCAATCAGTAACTAGTGGGGTGCCGCAGGGATCAGTGCTGGGACCCCAACTATTTACAATCTATATTAATGACTTGGAAGAAGGGACCGAGTGTAACATAGTCAACGGGCATTAGGGGGGGCTGAACTTAAGACAATTATAATCACTAAGGAGGTGGGAGGAAAAGCAATGTGTGATGAGGACACAAAAAATCTACAAAAGAACATAGACAGGCTAAGTGAGTGAGTAAAAAATTGGCAGAAGGAGCATAATGTTGGAAAGTGTGAGGTTATGCACTTTGGCAGAAAAAAAATCAAAGAGCAAGTTATTATTTAAAAGGAGAAAAATTGCAAAGT
Organism: Pristiophorus japonicus; assembly: GCF_044704955.1. Classification (NCBI taxonomy): domain Eukaryota; kingdom Metazoa; phylum Chordata; class Chondrichthyes; family Pristiophoridae; genus Pristiophorus; species Pristiophorus japonicus. The sequence continues at coordinate 54,851,572 of NC_091986.1, read as the reverse complement.
GCTACGCTACAGTACAGCGGGACCTGGGGTTACTTGTGCATGAAACACAAAAGGTTAGTATGTAGGTACAGCAAGTGATCAGGAAAGCCAATGGAATCTTGGCCTTTATTGCAAAGGGGATGGAGTATAAAAACAGGGAAGTCTTGCTACAGTTATACAGGGTATTGGTGAGGCTTACAGTTTTTGTTTCGATATTTATGAAAGGATATACTTGCTTTGGAGGCTGTTCAGAGAAGGTTCACTAGGTTAATTCTGGAGATGAGGGGTTTAACTTATGAGGAAAGGTTGAGTAGGTTGGGTCTCTACTCATTGGAATTCAGAAAAATGAGAGGTGATCTTATCGAAATGTATAAGATTATGAGGGGGCTTGACAAAGTGGATGCAGAGAGGATGTTGCCACTGATAGGGGAGACTAGAACTAGAGGGCCTGATCTTAGAATAAGGGGCCGCCCATTTAAAACTGAGATGAGGAGAAATTTTTTCTCTTCGAGGGTTGTGGATCTGTGGAATTCGTTGCCTCAGAGAGCTGTGGAAGCTGGGACATTGAATAAATTTAAGACAGAGACAAACAGTTTCTTAACCGATATGGGAATAAGGGGAGTGGGCAGGGAAGTGGACCTGAGTCCATGATCGGATCAGCCATGATCGTATTAAATGGCAGAGCAGGCTCGAGGGGCCGTATGGCCTACCACTGCTCCTATTTTTTATGTTCTAATGTTTTGTTTTCAGTTATTTGATGGTTTAGAGGGAGTGGGAAGGAATTATGTCTTGATTCCTGAACATAAGAACATAAGGAATAGGAACAGGAGTAGGCCATACGGCCCCTCGAGCCTGCTCCGCCATTCAATAAGTCAAGTTGGTCCACTCTTTGCTGGTCTACTGTTGATATACCTAGGTTTCATCCTCAGCATGGCAAAGACATAGGTTTTGCTCATCCTAAAGCTATATTCCAAGAACAATTTTTTAAAAAGATCATGACTTCAAATCCTACCAGGTCAAATTTTCAAATTGAGCTCAATAAATTTAGTAATACGAAGAAAGGCACCAGAAAAAATTACCATAAATCTGCCAGATTGTCATAAAACCCCAACTGGTTCACCAACATCCTTCAGGAAATTGAGTCTGTCTGCCCTACTCTCTGGCTTACATGTGATTTCACATGCACAATAAATAGATGCCCTGAAGTAGTCTAGCTAGCCACTTCGTTGTCGGGGAACTAGGGATGGGCAATAAATGTGGCCCTGCCAGCACTAGCCATATCCTGAGAAAAATATGCTTGGTAAATGAAGCAACTTATCTTTTGTCCAGTGGCTAGCTTCTGTTACTTATTTTATTCCCAATTGTAGGGTAAAACTGAAGTGTGCTGCGCATCAAGTACACCAGACAAGGTAAGGGCCTACCACATATTCTTTCTTTCTTGTTTCGCTACTCCAGTCCACTTTTCTATGGCAGAACTTTGACAGTAAATGGATCATGCTTTAATGTTCAAATAAACAAGTATGTGTGCTGCAGTTGATAAGTACATGCAACACCTTGGGCTAGATTTTTGGTTGTCTGTAGCCTCAGTCAGTGGCCAGAGGGGTCGTTAATGCAAACGTTGGAGCTTACCGACTGGACACGCAGCTTTTAGCATCCCAACGGAAAATTCATCAGAGGTTTACCGGGGGTGCAAACCATTATCGCCTGGCTGCTGATGATCAGTCCAATCGTAACATCAGTCCTGGTGCAATGCCCACACTTGCGCCCCGTTTGCTAAATTAGCTGCTGCCGCCTCATTTAGCATCCGCCAATAATCACATCTGAGAAAACAGTTGGTACAGGCTTCCAGAGGTGTTAACTGTGGTTACCTAAAGGCATGAGGAAGCGCTTTCCTCGGAGGTCACAGTCAATGCAATGTTTACACAGAGCATGGTGCGTGAGCCTCCGAGTTTGCAGCTTGAGAAAAAAATCATTTTGAAAACTTTAATGGGGGCATTACAAGTTCACCAGCATCACATTCTGCATGCTCTAGGTGTCAAGAGAGAAGGGCTGTTGGCCATGTTGGTGGCCAAAGGAAGAGAGCCTCTAGACGTCGGAGAAGGAGGCCTTAATCCAAGGCTTTACCTGTCTGAGAAGCAGTATGTCGAAAAGGAAGTAGTTACAGCGATATACCATCTCACATTGGCACCAGGACTGCGCTGCCTGTCGCAGTGAAGGTCACGGTGGCACTCAACTTCTCTGCCTCTGGCTCCTTCCAGGCTGCATCAAGGGACATATGCAATGTCTCACAATTCACAGCACATCGCTGCAACCGCGACATCACACAGGCTCTCTGCACATATAGAATGGACTGCATTCCCTTCCCGATAACCAGGGAGAAACAGGATGAGCGTGCATGTGGGTTTGCCAGGACAGTGGGCTTCCCAAGGGTGCAATTGATTGCACACATATGGCCTTGCGAGCACCATTCCAAAATGCAGAATTATTCAGAAACAGAAAGGGATACCACTCCCTAAATGTATAGCTGGTGTGCGACCACACGGAGCGCATCTTCGCAGTCACGCTCGCTATCCTGGAAGCACACATGATGCATTTATCCTTCGGGAGAGCACTGTGCCTTGACTGTTTCAGCCACCACAGGAAGGCCGAGGCTGGCTGCTTGGGGACAAGGGATACGGCTAGACAACTGGATAATGACGCCCCCCCTCTGCAAGCCCACCACAGAGCCGGAGGAACGCTACAATGAGAGCCATGCCGCCACTCACAACATCATGGAGCAGACAATAGGGCTGCTGAAGCAGCGATTCTGATGTCTGGGCCGCTCTGGAGGCAGCCTTCAATAGTCCCCTCAACAGGTATTCATTGTGGTGTGCTGCATGCTGCACAACGTGGCCATCATGAAGACCCAGGCCTTGTCAGTGGGGCTCACAGGGTCTCCTCAAGAGGAGAAGGATGAGTGGGAGGAGGAGAAGGAAGAGGAATAAGAGCCTGGTGATGCCCTGAATGTCCAACAACACAACGAGGACCAGCAGCAGCTACAGAGGAGCCAGCGTTCAAATGTTAGCGGTGGCAGGGCTATTCGGCGGCAGCTTGTAAGGTTAAGTTTGCTTAAATGAAGGAAGCTGAGGGATGTAGCTAATATTGACAACGCATTGTGCCATGATAATGCCACATCTCCGACAAGTCCACAGTCATATACCAGAGGCTGGAGGAGACAGTCAAAGTAACAGTTTATTTTTCACATATCGCTCAAATAAGCCCCAAAACCCCACACCCTCAAATAAAACAACATGGAACGCCTGCCCCTTCAAAGAAAACAAACAAAGATAAGACTTCATAACATTTCTACAGAAGTGCCAGACCCTCAAATAAAACAAAATGGAGCACCCGCCTCTTCAAAGAACACAATCAAAGATGAGACTTCATTACATTTCCCATGGGGAGACATTTGCTCAGTGGTTCTTATGCTGGATTTCCCACCCCACTGCCTCACCCCACTCCCACACTGACTGCTCCTCTTCAATGTCACCTCAGTGCCTGCAGCAAGGTCACTTGAGGGCTGCTGTGCATCTGAGGCAGTCAGGTCAGACAATCTACCTGGATGCCCTGGACCAGCTACGGCTATGGAAGACTCAACTGCTAAATGCACCGCCTCAGGATGGGTGTCAGCAGTGTGGGATGGCTGGGGTGCAGGCAGTGGCGGGTGAGGAGTCGGACTGGCACTGGCGGGAGCCAGAATGCTGTTATCATGAGGAAGGACGACATCTTCCATTTCCTGCGGCACACTAGCAGTCCTCCGGGACAGTGCCAGAACATCAAGAGCAATTTGTGCAACCACAGATTGCTGACCTGCTGCGGCACTGTCTGTTCCCCGTCCGACTGTGGGGATGACAGAGAGGATAGCGGCAGACACTGTTTGCATGGCATCACTCTGAGACTGCATAAACGCAGGGACCGCTTGAAACGCTGCTGTCTGAGATTGCATGCCAGCAACCAGTGTCTGCATGACATCACGAAGACCTTGTGTGGCTTCGGCCTGTGATGTCATGGCTGCTGTCACATCAAGCATGGCATGCGTTATCACCTCTGGGATGGGTGAGTGGGGTGCTTGGGTTGTCGTGCGCTCCTTCCACTCTTTGCGCTTGGCTTCCTCATGCTTCCGGCGAAGAGAGTCAAGGTGTTCAGTGCCTTCCTGGATGCTTTGGTAGCAATGGCTGAAAAGTGGACAGTGCAGGACATGAGCAGGAGTAGAAAAACCTTGAAATAAATATGATCCTGATTTATGTCAGGCGATAAATTAAATGTAGCTACTCGTGTGCCACATGTGTCTGCAGTTAGTGTCTCGATACTAATGTCGCGAGGTGTGAATCACTGCATTTCAGCCTGCGTGGCAGTGCACGGTCGATGTGTCAAAGGTGGGATTTGGGGACAAAGAGCTATGAGTAGGTATGAAGCTGTAGGCCTGTGACCGCATATGGAGAGTAAAAAGGTGTTGGTGGGTGTCCCCAGGCAGAGTTGGGAGCTACAAGGTGAGAGACGCTTGGATGGGCAGGGCGTGTCTGGTGAGGGGATAGAGAGGTTTTAGGGTGCCTCCAGCAATGAGGAGCATGGCCTTGGACACATAGAAAAGGGGTGAGTAGTCTAAAGCCTTTACAATGTGTAAAACAGTGAGGCTCACATGAACGCATTGCAAGGTTAATGTAAAGGGTACTCAGCCTGACGACCCTATTGAGGTCGATGTATTTCTTGTGACATTGTGTCACTGTCCTCAGCACCGTGTCGCGGGCAGAGACGTGCTGGGCCACCTCCCTCCACAACCTCCTGAGCACCCTTCGTCCCCCTCCAGGATATAGGACATTGTTGTGCTTCTCCGCAGCCTCCAACAAGGCCTCAAGGGCTGTGGCTCAGAAGCTTTCTGTCTTCCTCCCTGCTCCTCCATTTTCCAACTCTAAGGTCAGTGAGGAGGTGGTGCTGCGCATGTGCATGCTGCCCTTGCCGCGCCTTTAAGAGTTGGCTTTTCCCAGGATCGGAATCGGAGATTTGAGCATGTGCAATGGTTCGGAAAAATTTAGCGCCATCATTTTCGTTAGCGCCACCCCAGGTAATGTGTGTAATGGCTGATTTTGTACAACTTTCAGCTCTTCGTCGCATTCCAACAAATGTCTCGGCAGGAGGTGCAAACTTTTTCAAGGCGCTAAAATTACCATTCCATCTCAACAGAGGCGTGACCGAATTTCCACCCCCTTCCATTTATATAACCCCTTTCACTTGGAACAATGTTCCAAGGCACTTCACAGTGGTGTAATCAGACAAACATTGATGCTGAGCCAAAGGAGATATTAGGAGGGATGACCAAAAGCTTATCTAAGAGGTTAGTTTGAAAAATAATCTTAAAGGAAGAGAGGGAGATAGAGAGGTGGAGCGGTGTAGGGCCCTAGGTGGCAGAAGAGCAAGGTATTCTCAAGAGGCCACAGTCAGAGCAACGGGGAGTTCTGATGGCCTTGACCCGACTATGAATAAAAAGCCTGGTGAATCAATTCCACCAACGACCTTGAATTTTACTGTATCGTACGGTGGCAATGGATGAATAGTGGTCAGTGCAGGACATGAGCATGAGTAGAACAACCTTGAAACAGATACGATCCTGATTTATGTCAGGCGATAGATTAAATTGTTCACATAGTACAGGATACTGCACAGTAAGAGAATCCTCACAGTGCACAATACATCATTATGAAATAAAAACAGATAATGCAAAGTCGACCTGCATCTGAAGGAGTGATATTTGAAATGTTAATGTTTCATTAGAACTGAGTTCCCAAGAGTCTTGCCCATTTTTCTCTTTTAGATGCTAATTTGCCTGTTGTGTGTTTTCAGCATTTCTGTTTTAATTTCTGATTTCTACCATTTGTCCTTTGCTTTTCACTGCAGTTGCAAGATTCGTTTTTTTTGATAAGCTGGAGTGTAAGTGCAACTGAAAACAAATTGTTTCTCAGAAATCAAAGCAAGATTTTTGTCCTCTCAGGTGGATGTAAAAGATCCAAATGCATTATTTCAAAGAAGTGCATGGGAGTTCTGCCTGGTATCCTGGCCAATACTTATTTCTTAACCAACATCACTAAAACATTATCTGTTCATTATCACATTGCTGTTTGTGGGATCGTGCTGTACATAAATTGACTGCCACATTTCCTTCATTACAACAGTGACTACAATTCGAAAGTACTTCCTTGTAAAGCGCTTTGCAACACCCTGAGATTGTGAAAGGTGCTATAAGAATTCAAGTCTTTACAGTGCTTTACAGTATTTCTGGATTAAACCATTAGATGCTTTAAAGTTGCAGCCATATCATAATTCTTGGAGTTGTAAAGTTTTTTTACCTGCCTAGGAGATGGCATTAGGAAGAAAGACTTGAATTCATATAGCACCTTTCACAATCTCAGGGTGTTGCAAAGCGCTTTACAAGGAAGTACTTTCGAATTGTAGTCACTGTTGTAATGAAGGAAATGTGGCAGTCAATTTATGTACAGCACGATCCCACAAACAGCAATGTGATAATGAACAGATAATGTTTTAGTGATGTTGGTTAAGAAATAAATATTGGCCAGGATACCAGGCAGAACTCCCATGCACTTCTTTGAAATAATGCATTTGGATCTTTTACATCCACCTGAGAGGACAAAAATCTTGCTTTGACGTCTCATCCGAAAGATGGCACCTCCAACAGTGCAATACTTGAAACCACAACTCTTTTGGGGGGGCACAAAATAAACAGTTAAATCAAGTGCCCCCCGATCTGGGGGACACTCCAGAAACTTTTCAACTGCCCTTTTTTTATTTTTTTTGTTATTATTTGTATTTTTTTGTGGGCTTTTTTGTGATTTTTCTGGGCATTAAAATCATATATTTTACAAGTGCCCCCTATAAAAGGGGAGGGGGACACTAAAACCGGCAATTAGAACAAATTAAACTTTAAAACATATAAAATCAAATTAAAATTTGGTTGCCGGGGTAATGATGCACTCCAGTTCCTCTCGAACTTGAAACCACAACTCTATTTGGGTAAACAAAATTAAACACTAAATCAAGTGCCCCCCGATCTGGGGGACACTCCAAACACTTTTCACAAGCTTTTTTTTTGTTTTTTTTTGGTGATTTTTGTGTTTTTTGGGGGGGTTTTTTGGGGCAGTAAAACCATAATTTACAAGTGCCCCCTATAAAAGGGGAGGGGTCACTAAAACCGGCAGTTAAAACAAATTAAACTTTAAAACACATAAAATCTAATTAAAATTTGGTTGCCGGGGGTAACGATGCACTCCAGTCCCTCCGGCGTCCACCTTTCGTACATGAAACCACAACTCTTTCGGAGTAAACAAAATAAACATTAATTCAAGTGCTCCCTGATCTGGGGGACACTCCAAACACTTTTCAACTGCCCTTTTTTCCTTTTTTTTTGTTTTTTGTTTTTTTGTGTGTTTTTTTTTGTGGATTTTTTTTGGGCTTTAAAAGCATAAATTATTACAAGTGCCCCCTATAAAAGGGGAGGGGGACACTAAAACCGTCAGTTAAAACAAATTAAACTTTAAAACTTTTCAAATCAAATTAAAATTTGGTTGTCGGGGGTAACGATGCACTCCAGTCCCTCCGGTGTCCACCTCTCGTACTTGAAACCACAACTCTTTTGATTGGAGAAAAATAAACATTAACTCAAGTGCCCCCTGATCTGGGGGACACTCCAAACACTTTCAAACAAGTGCCCTTTTTTTTGTGTTTTTGTGTTTTTTTTGGGCACTAAAACCATAAATTTACAAGTGCCCCCAATAAAAGGGGAGGGGCTACTTGAAACCACAACTCTTTTGGTTGGAAAACAAAACAGTTAAGTCAAGTGCCCTCCAATTTGGGGGACACTCCAAACATTTTTCAACTGCCCTTTTTTTTTAAACTTTTTTTTTTGTTTTTTTTGTGATTTTTTTGGGCAATAAAATCATAAATTTTACAAGTGCTCCCTATAAAAGGGGAGAGGCTACTTGAAACCACAACTCTTTTTGGGGGGGAACAAAATAAACATTAGATCAAGTGCCCCCCGATCTGGGGGACACTCCAGACACTTATCCAACAGCTCTTCAACTCTTTTGGTTGGAAAACAAAACAGTTAAGTCAAGTGCCCTCCAATCTGGGGGACACTCCAAACATTTTTCAACTGCCCTTTTTTTTTTTTACTTTTTTTTGTGATTTTTTTTTTTGGGCAATAAAATCATACATTTTACAAGTGCCCCCTATAAAAGGGGAGGGGCTACTTGAAACCACAACCTTCTAACTTGAGGCAAGAGTGCTACCACTGATTAGGGAGGGTGGATTGTTCAATGAAATCAGGTGAACACTCAATTGGACCTGATAGTCCTTTCTGGTTTTGTAGCTAACCAAACTCTAATTTGATTTAAGTTACTGGCAAAAATTTAATTTGATTAATGTGTCATTTTTAGTGCTCCCCCCCCCCCTTTTAATAAGGGAGCACTTGTATTAAAGTTTGTCATCTAATTTACCCCTTTAAAACTCATTTTGGAGTTCACCTGCAAAACATAAAACATTAAACGGTGCCACCCGACCTGGGTGACACTCCAGACATTTACAAGGCCCTTTTTTTCCCCCCCCTTTTTTTTTTGTGTTTTTCTTTTTTTTTTGGGGCACTAAAATCACAATTTTCCCCAGTGCCCCCTATAAAAGGGAAGGGGGACACTAAAAGCACCGGCAATTAAAACAAATTAAACTTAAAAACGTAAAATCAAATTAAAATTTGTACCCCTTTAATAAGGGGGCATTTGATTTACAGGTGCAACTAAAATAGTTGTAGCTTAGTTCTGCTGAGCTCTGTTTTTTAGTGCAATTATGTAAAATACCAATAATCATTTTAATTAAGTTGTTAACCTCTTTTAAACTAGATAAATTAAAGCACATCGGAATTTTACATGAGCATGTTAACCAGTGCACCGAAAGTCACATCAAGCAGAAATTCACCTCAATAGGCCAGAGTCCAAAGATACCGGGATAACTGTCTTCAGACCAGAAACTGATGCCTCACATGCAGATCAGAAGCTGCCGTGAAAATCAGCCAGGCCTGTGGGGAACCCATTCTCTCGGGGTTCGCAATCACCTCGGAGCCCCCCTGCCCCCAACCCATCTTCCTCCTTAAAATCCAGACTCTGCTTCTGCTACATAATCCTAAACCACTCTTCTCCCTCCCATATTTGAAAAATGCAGTGGTCCAATTTTCAATAACAGCGCACATCGGGCGGGTGGTTGACAGAGGGCCCGCACAGCCTGCCCATTGGCACTAGCGAGACACCTGAACCATTTGAATGGTATGGCCTGATTTGAATTTGTTCGTCGAAGTGGAAACGCTCGGTGAGCATTGACAGTGGGGAAATGGGAAATCTGATAGCTTTTCCATGGAGGTTAATCCTTAAAAGGTGGGGGGAGGCAATCTTTGAGGGGGGAGGATATGCGAGGCTGGCGGTTGAGGGGGGTGGGGTACTGACCAGCCAATAGTGGGCATGAAGCCTTTCGTGGTACCAGGCCTCCTGGCCCCACAAAACTCAGTTGCATATGAGGTTCTTGACATATTTTTGGAGGGGCCTGCAGCAGGCCATTTAATGATCACTACTTAGGCCACTATCTGTCAGTTATCACTGGGTGGAAAGTGTGTGGCACATGCTCGGCCCATTGGTACCTGAAAATGGAGCAGGAATCCTACAACTGATGTAGGACCACAATTTAAACATTTAAATAAGGCCTGTTTCAGGCGGTAACACTGGCTGCCCTTTTAAAGCCCACATGAAAATGAAGTCAGGTGGGCCTCGGGCAACCAATATGCAGTAAGATTTTTAGAAACATTTACATCTGCCGACCACCCCATTATCAGCTTAAACAGGCATGTGGGCAGATGAAAATCACCCTGACTATTTTCCCCAAAACAATATACAGAAATCTGCAATGTCTAACAACATCCTTCCCAACCTCTTTTTTCACTGTGAGAAAAGTACAGAGAACAATGCAGTGGAGTGGTGCTATCTTTCCTCTAGCTTTGATTTTCTTGCTTGTTTTGTGCTTCATGATGCTGGTGATTGAGTGCCAGATTGTTGTTACATTGTTGACTGTAATGGAAACTCTGGAATAGAGTATGTGAAAAATTTCCAGTGCAAAACTAAGGACTGGATCGTGCAATTTCTATTTTTTTAGGCAAATCTGATGCATTTTTCTTGCACTAAAACTTTCCCATGAGTTCTTGGTAGGTAAGTATCCAATTAAAACAAAGAAGAAAAGGGAAGAATTTTTCTTCTGATCACCCTGAATATTTGGCTGCACTGTGGCATCCACTGCATGGGGAGCATTCATGGTCTCATAGTCTTAGCTTCACTTTGTTTTTTTGAAATTTCATCTGTTGAAGGAAAATGGATGTGAGCAGTCATGGTCTATCACAACTAAACAATGGATGAAAGATTACCCCAACTGGATTTCCAAGTGAGTATTGGCAGATCATTTGACTGTAAGGGGCACCACAGCTAAATCACCACATTACATACTGGGACTGGATGCAGTGGCACCATTGGGCAGCAATGACTATGGTCTGAATTCTCTGGGGGGGGTCAGCGGGCGGGATCGGTGGCGGGTAGGCTGGAAAAGTGTTTTTTTTTAAATCGGTTTGGTACCTCGCTATCAACCTGCTGCCACACACCTTTCCCGATGTCAGGTCGGTCAACGCTGAGCAGAACTGACGGGCAGCGGCAGGGGACCAAATTAAAATGATTAGCATTTAATTGCCAGATGCTTAACAGACTTTCTTCACTTACTTTTTATCTTTAACGTCATGACCATGGGATCCCCGCTGTGCGCAGACCATGGCTGTCAAGCTGATGCGGGAGTTGAGTGGCCATTGCTCCAGCTGATTACTTGACAGCTTCAAATATACATAAAAGCTCCCACCTGACTAATATTCATTTTCCTCAGGCAGGACCTGGTGGTACTTGTGCATGAAACACAAAAGGATAGTATGCAAGTACAGCAAGTGATCAGGAAGGCCAATGGTATCTTGGCCTTTATTGTTAATGGGACGGAGTATAAAGGGGAGTCTTGCTGCAGCTATGCAGCGTCAAGAGAGGCAGGAGTCGTCGAGAGAGGCAGTGGCCTATAAAGGCTCAGCAGTCGGGTAGTCCGGGGAGCGTCGAGAGAGGCGGGAGTCGGGGAGAGGCAGCGGCCTATAAAGGCTGGGCAGTCCGGGGAGCGTCGAGAGAGGCGGGAGTCGGGGAGAGGCAGCGGCCTATAAAGGCTCAGCAGTCGGGCAGTCCGGGGAGTGTCGAGAGAGGCGGGAGTCGGGGAGAGGCAGCGGCCTATAAAGGCTCAGCAGTCGGGCAGTCCGGGGAGCGTCGAGAGAGACGGGAGTCGGCGAGAGGCAGCGGCCTATAAAGGCTCAGCAGTCGGGCAGTCCGGGGAGCGTCGAGAGAGGCGGGAGTCGGCGAGAGGCAGCGGCCTATAAAGGCTCAGCAGTCGGACAGTCCGGGGAGCGACGAGAGAGGCAGGAGTCGGCGAGAGGCAGCGGCCTATAAAGGCTCAGCAGTCGGACAGTCCGGGGAGCGTCGAGAGAGGCAGGAGTCGGCGAGAGGCAGCGGCCTATAAAGGCTCAGCAGTCGGGCAGTCCGGGGAGCGTCGAAAGAGGCGTGGCTTGTACAGCTCCAGCTGGGAGAGAAGGCAAAAAAGAATTAGAAAGAAATCAAAAGGTGACTTCACAGCCAAGGGGGTAAGTGATTGGCTGGTGTTTGGTGAGTAGCTTTTCTTTTTCTTTTTTATATCAGTCAGTAACTTTTAACATTGTTGTTGCCAATTTAAGTGTATCTAAGGGTTAAGTCATGGCAGGAGAGCTCGGTCACGTGATATGCTCCTCCTGTACCATGTGGGAACTCGGGGACACTTCCGGTGTCCCTGACGACTACATCTGCGGGAAGTGTATCCGCCTCCAGGTCCTGACGGACCGCATCGTGGAGTTGGAGCTGAGGGTGGATTCACTCTGGAGCATCCACGATGCTGAGAATGACGTGAGTAGCACGTGTAGCAAGTTGGTCTTATCGCAGGTGAAGGGTCCACAGCCAGATAGGGAATGGAAGACCAGCAGGAAGAGCAGTGCAAGGAAGGTAGTGCAGGGATCCCCTGCGGTCATCCCCCTGCAAAACAGATACACCGTTCATGGCACCGTGGCTGGCTCTGTTGCACAGGTGGGCAGGAAAAAGAGTGGGAGAGCGATAGTGATAGGGGATTCAATTGTGAGGGGAATAGATAGGCGTTTCTGCGGCCGCAACCGAGACTCCAGGATGGTATGTTGCCTCCCTGGTGCAAGGGTCAAGGATGTCTCGGAGCAGGTGCAGGACATTCTAAAAAGGGAGGGAGAACAGCCAGTTGTCGTGGTGCACATTGGTACCAACGACATAGGTAAAAAAAGGGATGAGGTCCTACAAAACGAATTTAAGGAGCTAGGAGCTAAATTTAAAAAGTAGGACCTCAAAAGTAGTAATCTCGGGATTGCTACAGGTGCCACGTGCTAGTCAGAGTAGGAATCGCAGGATAGCGCAGATGGATACGTGGCTTGAGCAGTGGCGCAGCAGGGAGGGATTCAAATTCTTGGGGCATTGGAACCGGTTCTGGGGGAGGTGGGACCAGTACAAACCGGACGGTTTGCACCTGGGCAGGACCGGAACCAATGTCCTAGGGGGAGTGTTTGCTAATGCTGTTGGGGAGGAGTTAAACTAATATGGCAGGGAGATGGGAACCTATGCAAGGAGATGGAGGGAAACAAAAAGGCGACAAAAGCAAAAGACAGAAAGGAGATGAGGAAAAGTGGAAGGCAGAGAAACCCAAGGCAAAGAACAAAAAGGGCCACTGTACAGCAAAATTCTAAAAGGACAAAGGGTGTTTAAAAAAAAGAAGCCTGAAGGCTTTGTGTCTCAATGCAAGGAATATCCGTAATAAGGTGGATGAATTAACTGTACAAATAGATGTTCACAAATATGATGTGATCGGGATTACGGAGACGTGGCTCCAGGATGATCAGGGCTGGGAACTCAACATCCAGGGGTATTTAACATTCAGGAAGGATAGAATAAAAGGAAAAGGAGGTGGGGTAGCATTGCTGGTTAAAGAGGAGATTAATGCAATAGTTAGGAAGGACATTAGCTTGGATGATGTAGAATCTATATGGATAGAGCTGCAGAACACCAAAGGGCAAAAAACGTTAGTGGGAGTTGTGTACAGACCTCCAAACAGTAGTAGTGATGTTGGGGAGGGCATCAAACAGGAAATTAGGGGTGCATGCAATAAAGGTGTAGCAGTTATAATGGTTGACTTTAATATGCACATAGATTTGGCTAGCCAAACTGGAAGCAATACGGTAGAGGAGGATTTCCTGGAGTGCATAAGGGATGGTTTTTGAGACCAATATGTCAAGGAACCAACTAGGGGAGAGGCCATCTTTGACTGGGTGCTGTGTAATGAGAGAGGATTAATTAGCAATCTCGTTGTGCGAGGCCCCTTGGGGAAGAGTGACCATAATATGGTGGAATTCTGCATTAGGATGAAGAATGAAAGTTATTTCAGAGACCATGGTCCAGAACTTAAAGAAGGGTAACTTTGAAGGTATGAGGCGTGAATTGGCTAGGACAGATTGGCAAATGATACTTAAGGGGTTGACTGTGGATGCGCAATGGCAGACATTTAGAGACCGCATGGATGAAAAACAACAATTGTACATTCCTGTCTGGCGTAAAAATAAAAATGGGAAGGTGGCTCAACCGTGGCTATCAAGGGAAATCAGGGATAGTATTAAAGCCAAGGAAGTGGCATACAAATTGGCCAGACATAGCAGCGAACCCGGGGACTGGGAGAAATTTAGAACTCAGCAGAGGAGGACAAAGGGTTTGATTAGGGCAGGGAAAATGGAGTACGAGAAGAAGCTTGCAGGGAACATTAAGACGGATTGCAAACGTTTCTATAGATATGTAAAGAGAAAAAGGTTAGTAAAGACAAACATAGGTCCCCTGCAGTCAGAATCAGGGGAAGTCATAACGGGGAACAAAGAAATGGCAGACCAATTGAACAAGTACTTTGGTTCGGTATTCGCTAAGGAGGACACAAACAACTTTCCGGCTATAAAAAGGGTCAGAGGGTCTAGTAAGGAGGAGGAACTGAGGGAAATCCTTATTAGTCAGGAAATTGTGTTGGGGAAATTGATGGGATTGAAGGCCGATAAATCCCCAGGGCCTGATGGACTGCATCCCAGAGTACTTAAGGAGGTGGCCTTGGAAATAGCGGATGCATTGACAGTCATTTTCCAACATTCCATTGACTCTGGATCAGTTCCTATCGAGTGGAGGGTAGCCAATGTAACCCCACTTTTTAAAAAAGGAGGGAGAGAAAACAGGGAATTATAGACCGGTCAGCCTGACCTCAGTAGTGGGTAAAATGATGGAATCAATTATTAAGGGTGTCATAGCAGCGCATTTGGAAAGAGGTGACATGATAGGTCCAAATCAGCATGGATTTGTGAAATGGAAATCATGCTTGACAAATCTTCTGGAATTTTTTGAAGATGTTTCCAGTAGAGTGGACAAGGGAGAACCAGTTGCTGTGGTATATTTGGACTTTCAGAAGGCTTTCGACAAGGTCCCACACAAGAGATTAATGTGCAAAGTTAAAGCACATGGGATTAGGGGTAGTGTGCTGACATGGATTGACAACTGGTTGTCAGACAGGAAGCAAAGAGTAGGAGTAAATGGGTACTTTTCAGAATGGCAGGCAGTGACTAGTGGGGTACCGCAAGGTTCTGTGCTGGGGCCTCAGCTGTTTATACTGTACATTAATGATTTAGACGAGGGGATTAAATGTTATCTCCAAATTTGCGGATGACACTAAGTTGGGTGGCAGTGTGAGCTGCAAGGAGGATGCTATGAGGCTGCAGAGTGACTTGAATAGGTTAGGTGAGTGGGCAAATGCATGGCAGATGAAGTATAATGTGGATAAATGCGAGGTTATCCACTTTGGTGGTAAAAACAGAGACAGACTATTATCTGAATGATGACAGATTAGGAAACGGGGAGGTGCAACGAGACCTGGGTGTCATGGTACATCAGTCATTGAAGGTTGGCTTGCAGGTACAGCAGGTGGTTAAGAAAGCAAATGGCATGTTGGCCTTCATAGCGAGGGGATTTGAGTACAGGGGCAGGGAGGTGTTGCTACAGTTGTACAGGGCCTTGGTGAGGCCACACCTGGAGTACAGTTTTGGTCTCCTAACTTGAGTAAGGACATTCTTGCTATTGAGGGAATGCAACGAAGGTTCACCAGACTGATTCCCGGGATGGTGGGACTGACCTATCAAGAAAGACTGGATCAACTGGGCTTGTTTTCACTGGAGTTCAGAAGAATGAGAGGGGACCTCATAGAAACGTTTAAAATTCTGACGGGTTTAGACAGGTTGGATGCAGGAAGAATGTTCCCAATGTTGGGGAAGTCCAGAACTAGGGGTCACAGTCTCAGGATAAGGGGTAAGCCATTTAGGACCGAGATGAGGAGAAACTTCTTCACCCAGAGAGTGGTGAACCTGTGGAATTCTCTACCACAGAAAGTTGTTGAGGACAATTCACTAAATATATTCAAAAGGGAGTTAGATGAAGTCCTTACAACTAGGGGGATCAAAGGGTATGGCGAGAAAGCAGGAAGCGGGTACTGAAATTGCATGTTCAGCCATGAACTCATTGAATGGCGGTGCAGGCTAGAAGGGCCGAATGGCCTACTCCTGCACCTATTTTCTATGTTTCTATATAAAGTACTGGTGAGGCCACACCTGGAATACTACGCGCAGTTTTGGTTTCCATATTTACGAAAGGATGTACTTGTTTTGGAGGCAGTTCAGAGAGGTTCACTAGGTTGATTCCAGAGATGAGGGGGTTGACTTTTGAGGAACGGCTGAGTAGGTTGGGCCTCTACTCATTGCAATTCAGAAGAATGAGAGGTAATATTATCGAAACGTATCAGATTATGAGGGGGCTTGACAAGGTGAATGCAGAGAGGATGTTTCCACTGATGGGGGAGACTAGAACTAGAGGGCATAATCTTAGAATAAGCGGCCACCCATTTAAAACTGAGATAAGGAGAAATTTCTTCTCTCAGAGGGTTGTAAATCTGTGGAATTCGCTGTCTCGGAGAGCTGTGGAAGCTGGAACATTGAATAAATTTAAGACAGAAACAGACAGTTTCTTAAACGATAAGAGGTTATGGGGAGTGGATGGGGAAGTGGAGCTGAGTCCATGATCGGATCAGCCATGATCTTATTGAATGGCGGAGCAGGTTCAAGGGGCGGTATGGCCTAATTCTGTTCCTATTTCTTATGTTTTTATGTTTAGAACCTTTCTGTCACTCCATTTCCAACACACATTCTGCAGGCTTTCCACTTTCCACACTCAACACTTTCACATCATTGGAAGAACTGTCTTACCATTGACAGAATGCTTCTTTTATCTCTACTTCACCTGCCATCTATTCCATCAACATGGGTGCCCTTTTAATTCTCTCAACTTGGTCCTCAGAATCCCACCACGATCAGCCCCAACACCAGCAGCACCAGGCACACAAGCAGCACGAACAACAACACCGACCTTTTCAATCAACTAATGCTGCACAGGGCAGAGGACATCAGCACCCGACCACATTGTTGCCCGAAAGGCCAGGAATAGCCTCACCATAGTCAGCTGTATATCCTGGCTGCCACATGGTGCACCAGGTACTTCCAAAGTTGCAAACAATCTGTCCAAGAATGTGAAGTATTGAAAATAAAGGTTTCAACATTTCACACCACATTAACAGAAACTTTGGGAAAATGTTAGTGTCCATTATTAAAGAAGCAGTAGCAGGACATTTGGAAAAGCATAATTCGGTCAGGCAGAGTCGTCATGGATTTATGAAGAGGAAGTCATGTGTGACAAATTTGCTGGAATTCTTTGAAGATGTAACGAAGTGGGTGGATAAAGGGGAACCAGTGGATGTGATGGTATTTGGACTTCCAGAAGGCATTTGACAAGATGCCACATAAAAGGTTACTGAACAAGATAAAAGTTCACAGGGTTGGAGGTAATATATTAGCATGGATACAGGATTGGTTAGCAAACAGAAAACAGAGAGTCAGGATAAATGGTTCATTCTCCGGTTGGCAATCAGTAACTAGTGGGGTGCCACAGGGATCAGTGCTAGGATCCCAATTATTTACAATCTATATTAATGACTTGGAAGAAGGGACCGAGTGTAACATAGCCAAGTTTGCTGATGATACAAAGATGGGAGGAAAAGCAATGTGTGAGGAGGACACAAAAAATCTGCTAAAAATTTGGCAGATGGAGTATAATGTTGGAAAATGTGAGGCACTTCGGCAGAAAAAATCAAAGAGCAAGTTATTATTTAATTGGAGAAAGATTGCAAAGTGCTGCAGTACAGCGGGACCTCGGGGTACTTGTGCATGAAACACAAAAGGTTAGTATGCAGGTACAGCAAGTGATTCGGAAGGCCAATGTAATCTTGGCCTTTATTGCAAAGAGGATGGAGTAAAAAGCAGTGAAGTCTTGCTACAGTTATATAGGGTATTGGTGAAGCCACACCTGGAATACTGCGTGCAGTTTTGGTTTCCATATTTACGAACGGATATACTTGCTTTGGAAGCAGTTCAGAGAAGGTTCACAAGGTTGATTCCAGAGATGAGGGGATTGACTTATGAGGAAAGGCTGAGTAGGTTAGGCCTCTACTCATTGGAATTCAGAAGAATGAGAGGTAATCTTATCAAAACGTATAAGATTATGAGGGGGCTTGACAAGGTGGATGCAGATAGAATGTTTCCACTGATGGGGGAGATTAGAACTTGGGGGCATAATCTTAGAATAAGGGGCCACCCATTTAAAGCTGAGATGAGGAGAAATTTATTTTCTCAGTGGGTTGTATATCTGTGGAATTCGCTGCCTCAGAGAGCTGTGGAAGCTGGGACATTGAATAAATTTAAGACAGAGATAGACAATTTCTCAACCGATATGGGAATAAGGGGTTATGGGGAGTGGGCAGGAAATTGGACCTGAGTCCTTGATCGGACCAGCCATGATCGTATTAAATGGTGGAGCAGGCTCAATCTTATGTTCTTATGAACATTGGATAAAACACCCCTTGTGTGTTGTTAGTTGGTGTTGTAGGCATTAGGCACCCTAGGGCAACGGCACCTGTAGTATAAGGTTAGAACTATATGTAACTTGAATCATAAAATGGCTACCAGTGAAGCCTCATGGGATTTCTGTTAGCTGTATTAGACCACATTCCTGGAAACTGATAATTGTTGTTTCCCACACACAGGACTAACAAGCAAATTCTGCAGGTGTCTTTAATCAGCCAGGCCTCAGGACTAAATGTTCTGGTGGAAGTAAGGACAATACGACTCTGTAACAGGATTAAGATAAGGAGGCTACCAAAGACAGCACCCAAGGACAGTAAGATAAAGGGGGGCCTGGAACATGAGTCGTTCCTAGCAACACATCTCTTAGCAACACATCTCTTGGCAACACATGAGCCACTTTACGTTTAGAGACTAACTCTATCTATTGGTCTAATGTAACTGTAGTAAACTGTTGTATGTAACTGTAGTAAACTGTTGTAAAACATATAAAGATCCATGAAACCCTTTGTTCTGCGGAGTGAAGTGCCTGGATCCAGTCCTGAGGCTTCCTCCCTGCTGGCGTTAATAAAGGCTGCATTGGCGTTGGAACCGACTGAGTGTTGAGTGATTCTTCTGATAAAACACTAACACTAACAGTGGCAGGATTTCCCAGAGTCGCTGGACGCCCTTGGAAAAACCCGGGTGAGTATAAAAAAAAAAAACAATTTTTAATTATAAAGGGTGCGGAAGGTGGAAGCCAGTTGGTCGACACGAGGAGGCGGCCTAATATCTCAAACGCCTAGCCTGAGCCTGAATTAAGAGGACTTTTGTCCCACGTGACGGCCAGGAACCAAGTAGGCGTAGGGAACACACTTAGACCGTGGGATCGTGATACCGAGAGACATCTTCCGGACCCAGTAGTGTGATTTGAAATATACCCCGGGGGAGAACCAAGCGGTGTACAATGGCTAACGGAATCCAAACCTGTGAACAGGGTCGGACCAACGGGCAGAGCGGTGGTAGGTAATCGTTAAGGATACGTAGAGTGCTGCGGGAATTGCTTAAACGCGTTTTAAGAATTGTATAAGTTTGTGTAACAGCAGACTTGTGACCTGACAGCAGCCCAGAGATGGTCTACTACAAGTTGTGCGAGGTAAAATACAAACCTCTGAGAGTAGATTCCTAACGGTTCTAGTCCTACCCAGGAATGGCCATGAAAGCAGGTAAACTCGAGTGGGAATCAGAAGGGTCCATTACCCGCCATCTGGCGGAAAAGCAAAAGAATCTAATCAAGAAAATGATTAGAGCAGGGTGGGATCCTCAGGATCTGCCAACAGCCCAACAGGAATGGTGGGTGAAGGAACGGAAAAACCAATACCGGTAGTCCACTACAAAAGTTATGTGAGGAAATATTTAGATAAAACTACGAATTCCCTGAAAGCTCATGGATCTAAAAATAGAGCTGGCCAAAACAATTAATAGGAAAGAAGAGAGACTGTTGTAAATGTCTGGTCGTTGAGTGAGAGTCCCTGTGTGATTTTGTGACTGCGGAATGAATTTTTATGTCATGTTTCTGAAAGCCTGGTTGGAAGAGGAATGCAAGTGTCTGTTTATTTTAGCTAACCCTTTGTAGTATGTGGGAAGTTTTAAGACATTTTAACTTAGAAACGCAGGTGTGGATTTATTCGGATGATAAGTTACGGAGCTAGGAAATGTACAAAGGATAGGTTTGTTGAGCTAAAGATAAAAAATGCATGGTCCCGGTGGTTAAAAAAAAAAGAATTTACTTGTCGAAAGAAAACATGCAATGATTGATTACATTGGATTGAAAGACATAAATTTAGTCTCGGAATGAGATAAAGAATGCTTTTTTAAAAAAAAAAGCTTCTAGCAAAAAAAAAAAGTTTTAAATAAAGATTGAAATTACAAAGTTTGAATTGGGATTTTGAGATACTCAGAGAAGACACAGAAAATACTGAGATGGATTAAAAAAAATATATTAAATTAAATCTGATCAGGTCAAACTCCTGGGCGAGTGGCAAGCTATCTGCGAAGGTGTAAAAGGAACTTTTGGAAAATGTTAAAAACAGCAAGCTTTAGCAGTTTAGAAGAGACATTTTAACGACTTTGAAACTGGAGCATTTTGAGATAACGAAAAGCAGCCCTCAAACCCTCAAAGCTGGACTCCATTCCAGTTATGGAGAAAAGAAAAAGATAAAGACGCCACTTTGAAAGTAAATAAATGATTTTAAATTAACAAATGTGTTTGTGATGGAAAAAGACATAACTTACCAAATACTAGTTGATGTTTGCTGTGAAAAAGATATTGGTTTAATTAGAAGAAAAAAAATTGGAAGAGGTAAAAAAAATACTCTACATGGATTCGAATTTTAAATTATGAGAAAGTTTCAATGCAGTTTGAAAAGATTTCCAAAATGGAACTGGCACAGAAGTTTAGATTTTGTGCTGAGAGAGAGAAATTAAAAAAAAAATTGAAATTCAGTAAACAAAATTGCTATTAAAAATGTGTGGTCTCGTTTTAAATCAATTAAAAAAAAAAAAAAATTATTTGGCAAGTACTTGAATTAGAAGCTAAGAAAACATTGGAGTTTACTCTAAAATGCCGTCTTCCCTGAAGAGAAGATTTTTATTATGACCACTTTACTAATTTATGCTGTTTAACGGATTCCTAATTTCTAAGCAAGTTTTGAAGGCACAAAGACTTAAAAAAAAAAGAATTTTTCGGATGATTACGTGAAGTCACATAATGACATCAGGCTTTCTTACAAACCTGTAAAGGAGTTAACCCTTTCCATTGACAGTTGGACATTATTAATTTGGATTTCTTAATAAAATAAAGAAGACTCACCTGACAGACAGAGGAAATGGTGGGATATTCAGAATAAAAATAAAACGGAACTAGCTGGTCAAGAGTTAAAAGCTAAGATAAACAGGCTGGAAGAAATGTTTTAAAAAAAAAAAAAAACGGGACTAGACGGATAGTGCAGTGCGCAGCCATAGCACCATCACCTATGGCAATAGAGCCAATGTACCCCACGGTGGGTAGGTGTAGTCCACAAACCCAACTTAACGGTAAAGCAGACAGTGATATTTGGAGGAATAATGGTGGCATTGGTGTTGATTGGAGTTTGGATAATATTTAGATGGGTCATCGTGCAGGCTTGAGCACAGCAGGCTCAAACGCAAAACCGACGGCAGCCCAGACAGGGACATGAAGTGATAGAGATGGTACGACTATAAAGAATATGGTTAACCTAATCCTTACCTCCGATTCCACAGAGTGACAGCGACACAATAGACCAGAACCTAACACCTGGCTATCTGTTTAAAATTTTCAGATAAAACACTCACCAAGATGGGACTGCAGTGGTGACTCCGACTCTGGGGACTCATAATACTGGGTACCTCAAGACCCACGCAAACACTGGATGATACCAACGGATTGCAGCGCACTCAGGAAATAAACAACTACATGAACTATGGAGTCTTGTTTAATTTAACGGATGGAATGTGCATCCCAGCAGCCAAGGATTGGAGCGAGGACAGGACTTATTTTAATGCATGGTTACAAGTAAATCCTAATAAGAACCGGGTATGTGTACAGTGCTCCATGGGTGTAAGGAGCAGCTGCATTAAACGGAGGGATGTCAAAGGGCCCAATGAATGTACTTTCGGCATAATTTGCGCGCCTCCGGGACAGTCCCAGCAATCAGTCATCCGCAAAAAGGGAGTGGGGCTGTGTGGGTACTACGAGGAGGTGGGGGTGGCTGCAATATCATTGTATGTATGCTTCTCACCCCCTCCGACACCGTGCCCCATAAGAACCACTACATTGCCCGAGGAACTGCCTTGTCCCATAACTACTCAGGGACCAGAAAATGGGATTGTAATGTACAACGAAGGGGAATTATTGTATGATAATGTTAAACATGAAATTGTGCCTGTCCTGATCAATATTTCAGGCATCCAGATGCCGGAATACTGTACAGAACAGTCAAGGAAAATGTACAATGTATTAAGTAAAGTTGTAATGCAGCAGGCTGCCGATGCAATGGGTGCCAGTAGATTCCGAGGACAGGGGTCAGCCCCCAGGATAGAGAGGGTAATAGTTAATGATATTGCCACCGTTTTCAATACAGGGACCTCCGTAGTAAACTCAATAGATATACAAGGGTTAAATGAGAGGGTGGAACAGCTTAGAGGGGTGATGAAGGGGTTATTAGAGAGAGTGGAGAAAAACCAGGAAGACCAAGCCAACCTAGGAAAGGAGGGTGCCGAAATCCAGTTGGATGGCATCTCAGTCCTGGAAGCTCACGCCAAAACCATTAATCACCTCATTGATAGAGAAAAAGAAGATACAGGAAAGCAAAGACAGGGGCAACTCTGTCACGCTTATGGTCTGTGGATGGTGGGACAGATCCGCCACAATCTCGACCAGATCCAACGTGGGGAAGTACCCGATTGGATAGACAGTTCATATTTGGCTCAGTTGGCAAACCAGAGGGGGACTTTGGATAACTGTACTCTGAAGGGACTGACCCGAGCATACCCAGCAATTCCAGACTGCCAGATGGGAAGGAATACTGGGATAGGGATAGTCCTGATGATCCCTATAGCCACGCCGGACTCAGGACCGTTCCCCCTGTACCAACTAGAGAATATTGAAGTAATACAGGAAAATCACATGAACTATGGAGTTCTATCTGACCACCACCTCCGCCGTTCGTTGAAACAACATACTTACCGAGATTTCCCTAACAGATTGCAAGCAAAGGGGGGAGATCACAGTATGCCCTCACCCGGTAGGCCGAGGTGAGCTAGACGAGTGCGGGTTTAACCGAACCGACGGGTGTGTACTAGAAATAGTGCCCGCACACAGGCACTTCGCGAGGTCAGGCTATGGAGGGAAGGGAAGATACTGCATCTCTACCACAGAGCGTTCATACCAGTATAATGACCTGCAGTGCCCTATACCACAGCCAAACTTTTGCTTTACGCCACTACGATCTGTCACGATCGGGCAAGCGCATATCACCCAGGTTAGGCGCCGGAAGTCCAAAGTTATTGAGGTAACCGATCAGCTCCATGATCATTTGCAGGATTATGACGAGCCAGATCAGGTCCCTATCCCACATCTAACCGAAGTATTACGAGAATTGAGGCTCAGGGTGGGTCAATCCGTAAAGCTCTACCACCAACTGCAAACTAAAATCAAAGTACTGGAAGAAGATATCGATATAGACTTACAAAGTCAGAGTTGGTGGAGAAAGGTCTGGGACTGGGGAATAAATGTGAACATCCATCCTTGGATTCGAATAATTTCACACATACTGGTCGGGATACAATAACATGGGGCATAATGGCCTGCCAGGCATGCAGGCACCATGCACAACGAAGAGGGATCCATGACCGGTCCCCAAATACTAAACAAGCCTATTAATAAAGGGGAAGAAGGATTTGACCTTTGTCAATTTGATCTAAGTAACCGGGACTCCTGAAACTGCGTGACTGGCCAGCACGTTGAGGCAGGGAGTACCGGGCCGTGCACAAAAACTAACAAGTGTAGGGCGGTCGGTTAAAGGGGGACTAGGACCAAAAGGAGGGAATTGTTGTAGGCATTAGGCACCTGTAGTATAAGGTTAGAACTATATGTAACTTGAATCATAAAATGGCTACCAGTGAAGCCTCAAGGGATTTCTGTTAGCTGAATTAGACCGCATTCCTGGAAACTGATAATTGTTGTTTCCCACACACAGGACTAACAAGCAAATTCTGCAGGTGTCTTTAATCAGCCAGGCCTCAGGACTAAATGTTCTGGTGGAAGTAAGGACAACACGACTCTGTAACAAGATTAAGATAAGGAGGCTACCAAAGACAGCACCCAAGGACAGTAAGATAAAGGGGGGCCTGGAACATGAGTCGTTCCTAGCAACACACCTCTTAGCAACACATCCCTTAGCAATACATCTCTTGGCAACACATGAGCCACTTTACGTTTAGAGACTAACTCTATCTATTGGTCTAATGTAACTGTAGTAAACTGTTGTATGTAACTGTAGTAAACTGTTGTAAAGCATATAAAGATCCATGAAACCCTTTGTTCTGCGGAGTGAAGTGCCTGGATCCAGTCCTGAGGCTTCTTCCCCCCTGGCGTTAATAAAGGCCGCATTGGTGTTGGAACCGATTCTGAGTGTTGAGTGATTCTTCTGATAAAACACTAACACTAACAGTTGGTATGGTTGCACTAGGACGAGGGTGAGTGTGAGGAGTAGCTAGTGCGATGGGGATATGATAATATAGATAGAGGAATGGGTGCAGGTGCAGGGTTTGTGTTGTGAGTAAGGGTGTGCAGGAGTAGGGTAGGGAAGGCAGAGGGATGGGGATGCGATGAGAGGCACAGCAGGATGGGGTTCAGTGTGACTTAGTATTACCGTTTCATGAACAATGAAGATCATTGAAACATTTGCGCCACTGCATCCAGGTCCTCCTGACCACATCCCTGCTTGTGTCTTCCTGTGCAATGTGCAACCAGGCTGTGTTGATCTCTTGGAGGAGGTCTCTTCCACCCATGGGAAGGAATGAGGACCTCCCTGCATGCTGTGACTCCCTCCATAAGCATATAGAGGGGGTCATGGGAGAGCCTGGGTGCAGCTCTGTGCCTTTGTGCAGTCATGGTCAGTGTTTGCAACACCTCAACACTGACCAACACAAATGGGAAAATAAATTTGGACATGGTCACATAAAAGAAACTGGCTGATGACGTGTCATCAAATGATGTCACCAGACCTAATTGGCCGGGAAATGCGCTGGGTGTGCTTAATAAGCTCTATTAATGGAAATTCATTTCACAGAGCAGTTCTGGTAACCTAGGCATAAGGGAAACATCCAGACTTCAGAGCGATGCAGACAAGAGACATAAAGCTGCTTGCTTTTGCAGAGGACTGATTTAGGAAGAAAGGTTAGAAAGGAGGAGAATGAGAGCGAACCATGTAGAGATTAATCCTGAGCACAGTTTCAAGTTAAACAACGAACAAGAGGGTAAAGGTAAGTTTAGAACTAAGGTCACAAACCATTTCCCTACATAGAAAATTAATAATACCTGGAACAGTCTTTGGATACAGAAATGGATACAACACTTGGGAATCATTCAAGAGGCAGTTAGATGCTGTGGTGGAAGAGGAATGCATGAAGAATGAACTAAATAGTTTAATGGCTTCCTTTATTTGTACTTATCTTAGTGGCATCCATAATTCCCGCAGGGGTTCATTGAATAGTGATCAGATGCAGGAATCCAACCAATATTTCCTCTATCTAACACAGGTCTCTCAGATTTAGTGCCCCATCCACTGAGATTGGTTAATTTAGCACAAATCAGAGATGGAACCTTCCTGGTCGATATGACTCAGCAGCTCACTGGATAACCTCACTGAGCTATTCGGTCAAATGTTAAAGGACTCATTGTATTAATCTTAGATAACATCTAATCTTAGAGGGTCAAGGGAATTCCAGCTGACCTTACATTCATGCAGTATGGTGCTGAAACAAACATTCACACTTCAGTAATAAAGTTAACAAACTAGTCAGGCATAGTTCTTTTATTGTAATATATTAACCCTAAACTAGTTAAAACTAATTACTGTTTTACACTATTTTTTTAATTGCTTTTTCCTTGTTATTATTTAAAGCTAAAGTTTAAACGAATGGAAAGATTCTGAAGTCTGATTCAGTTGTGTCATAAGACAATCTATACCCAAACTATTATAACCTTCTGCCAAGGGCTTCATAGCCATATTTGCCCAGGCAAGAAATTTCATCTACAGGAACAACACTTGAATGGTTAAGAACATAAACACATAATGAGAAAAGGTAACCTATCATTCCTTCATTAGACTATGTCGAATTTATTCCATCAAGGCCCCACTTCTCATCTCTTATGAAAAGCCTCGCTAAAGTTTTTAAGCCCCCGCCCCACAAAGTGCATTAGAACATCTATCTAAATTTACAATCTACCTTATTCAAATTTGGCAAATTACTTTGCAGGTTATGACAATTCCATGGCCCAGTAACTCAGGAGCTCCCATATTCCATTAGGTTATATATATTTTAATGAAAAATGTGTCCCCCTAATCCTCTGACATTTTCTCCTCCTTTGAGCATCTCACCTTCTTCCACCCCTCTCACCTCTCATTTACAATTCTTATTCTCTACCATCCACCCAAATACCATCAAAATTTTCTCAATGCGTTTCCTCACTCAGCAATGTATTGAGTGACTTCTCATCCTCGGTGATTTCAACCTCCCTCTTAATTCATCATGCTCTCTCTCCTCTGCCCACCTATCCTCCCTTAATCTCTCCCTCCTTGTAAACTCCCCAATACAAATTCACAGCCACACCCTTGACCTTGCAATCTCATGTGGCCTTGCTACTCTCATCGTGTCAATCAGAGATAATGCTATCTCTCATCACTGCCTTGTATCGCTCTCCACTGACATCCCCTTTCCTGTCCCACCAACCCAACCCTACTTCCCTCTCCCAACTGTCCAGCCTTTGGCCCTCCATTCACCATGATATTTCTGCAACTGCTGATCTGATCAACCACACCTTCACCAGCACCTTTGATGCTCTAGGCCCTATTAAAACCATTACTCTCTCTTTTATCCTGGACGTTTCCCCTGATATAGCCCTGATCTTTGCTCCCTTAAGTCCAAGGGATGCAGATTTGAAAGGATATGGTGAACCTTGTTTATCCATTTACCACCAGATCTGGCTGGACCACATGAAAAACATTATTTGGTCCTACTCCCGTCTGCCAAAATTGCTCACTATTCCAGGATAATTATGGAATGCAAAGATAACGCCCAGCTTCTTTTCTCTAGGGCAAACCATCATCTTTAACCCATCTCCCCTGTCTCTTCCACCCTCAGCTCCAACAACAAGTGCAAGGAGCTCATTGTCTTCTTTGTCTCTAAGATTGAGAACATTTGATCAGCTATCTCTGCCACTACCCTTCCTTCCCCTAGCCCATCGGGCCAAACTTCTTCCAAGATTTCTCCCTGCCCTAGCCCTGAACTCGCACCTTTCTCCAGTTTCACTCCAATCTCCCCTCCTGAGCTCTCCGTACCGATCATGTCCACTTCCTGCTCCCTCGAGCCTATTCCCACTAAACTGCTGACCACCCAACTTCCTTTTCTGGCTCCCATGTTAGTTGATATTGTTAACTGTTCTCTCCCCTCAGGTACCGTCCTTCTCTCCTTCAAATCTGCCATCATCACCGCTCTCTTCAAAACCCAACCCTTGACCCCAGCATCCTTGCAAACTATTGCAAAACCCAACCTCCCTTTCCTTTCCAAAGTCCTTGAACATGTTGTCATCTCCCAAATCAGTGCCCATTTTCCTGGAACTCCATGTTTGAGTCTGTCCAATCAGGTTTCTGCCCCTACCACAGTACTGGAATGGTTCTTATCAAAGTCACAAATGACATGTGATTTTGACAAAGGTAAGCTATCCCTCTTCCTCCTTCTCAACCTGTCCGCAGCCTTTGACATGGTCTACCACTCCATCCTCCTCCAACACTTCTCCAGTGTCATCCTGGACTGCACTCGCCTGGTTCCATTCTTATCCATCTATTTGGAACCAGGGAATAATCTGCAATGGCTTCTCTTCCTGCTCCTGCATTGTAACCTCTGGTGACCCCCAGGGATCTATTCTTGGCCCCCTCCTATTTCTCAATTACATGCTGCCCCTTGACAACATCATCCGAAAACACTGTGCCAGTTTCCACGTGTACGCTGATGACACACAGCTCTACCTCACCATCACTTCTCTTGACCCCTCCAGTGTCTCTAAATTGTCAGGCTGCTTGTCCAACATCCAGTACTGGTTAAGCAGAAATTTCCTCCAATTAAATATTGCGAAGACCGAAGTTACTGTCTTCGGACCCCGCCACAAACACCGTTTCCTAGCCACCCAACTCCATCTCTCTCTCTCGCATCCTTGAGGCTGAACCAGACAGTTTACAACCTTAGTGTCAAATTTGACCCTGAAATCAGCTTCCTACTACATATCTATAGCATAACTAAGACCGCATATTTCCATTTCCGTAACCTTCCCAACTCATCCCCTGCCTCAGTTCACCTGCTGCTGAAGCTCTCAACCATGCCTTTGTTGCTTTTAGACTTGAATATTCCAATACACTCCTAGCCGGCCTCCCACGTTCTACCCCACGTAAACTTGAGGTCATTCAAAACTCTGCTGCCTGTGTCCTAACTCGCACCAAGTCTTGTTCACCCATCACCCCCCTGTGCTCACTGACCTAGATTGGTTCCCTGTTAAGCAACGCCTCGATTTTAAAATTCTCATCCTTGTTTTCAAATCCCTCCATGACCTCGCCCCTCCCTATCTCTGTAATCTCCTCCAGCCCCACAACCCCCCGAGATATCTCCACTCCTCTAATTCTAGCACCTTAAGCATCCCTGATTGTATTTGCTCAATCATTGATGGCCTTGCCCTCAGCTGCCTAAGCCCTAAGCTCGAGAATTCCCTCCCTAAACATAAGAACATAAGAACATAAGAATTAGCTGCATGTGGAAATATCAGAAAGAATTAAGAAGTTCGTTCAGACCTGGGGTCTAAAACCAATAAACTCTCTTGCACAAAAAATAAGCATGCATTGACCTCAGGGTGAAGGAGATAAAGGAAGGAGGTAAGGTTGTAAAGCTGCAGGATAATAAAGCCAAATTCAAAGGAGTCACCCTGGGTAAGATATAGTGTGCAAATACTGAATTCCAATTAACAGAGTTCCGGCAATTGATAATGACCAAACAAAAGGTCAGGTGTAGGAATAGCAGAATGAAGGCCAATGGACAGGAGGGAGTTACCGTAACAGAACCAGCTGTGGGAAACAGCAGGGGGGGTGGGAAAGGATGAAAAGACTTAATTGATCAAGATAAGGTTTACACACGGTAACGAAGATTCCAACTTGGTAATAACTCTTGGAGGCAAGAGACAGGTTCCGATACAGCAGACTGTCTCTGTACTTCTTGTATAATCAAGCAGGCAATTAATAGCAACCGACACATGGTTAACTGAGAGAAGAAAGGGTATAAAGATAGACAAGTTCGGACAGTCCAGAGCAAGAACCTAGGAGCCACACTCAGCAGGCGTAGATACCAGGGGAGAGACCCTTGAAGGAACAGTGTCAGGACTGGACTGATCACCCGGGGACGTATTGGGTAACTATAGAGTATAAGTAGTGAGCCTTGTACTTCTTCTGTATTAAACAAACATGAACGGTACCACCATTGTCTAGTGTGTCATTTAATATTTAACTCAAGAACCATCGCAGGCAACTACTAGTCACACGACTAGCGAAATTGCCGTTTGTGCAACATTGGTGACCCAGATGGGACGATTCTGAGTTAAAATAAATTAAAATAAGAAAGACATAGGGGAAATGGCAGGAAAAGGTGGGAAGAGCAGTTTAACCAGACCTTGACCGAAAATGTCAAGGGATGGCTTGAAATAATGAGCTCACCCGGATTTTCCGGAGGAGACTCATTCTTCGACAAAACTAACGTGACATAACACCAGTGGAAGCGACTTTCCAGTCCTGTGAGAAGAATCTTCTCAGGGTCTTTTGAGCGGTACATAAATTCTCCCCCATAATTGGACTTAGCCCCCTTATTATCTTAACGCCACACACCTCCATCAAAATGCTGATGGACGGAAATCTCAAGGAAGGCTCAGTCAGTTCCCAGCGAATCGCACGATGGACCCTCCTTCTCCAAGGATGGGACAATACAGTCCAGTACCAGCCAAAGACCACTAATCTAGCTCACAACATGTTGTACCCCGGCGACCTACATCAGTGCGAGATTCTGACTTCAGGTACCTTAAATCAGTCAGAAAGGGAGGGAGGAAGAGACAACAGTCACGAAGCTGAATCTAAAACTCACGTTTATGTGGACGACTCTTTCGCACTTATAAGCGGACAGCAGCGCACAGGATTCTCAGTAATAAAAATGACCCCAGATGGCAAACAGGCTTTAGAACAGTTGCCAATTAAATTAGAAGGCAGTAAAGGAGCTCAAATTGCAGAACTAAGCGCGATCGCCTACGTCGTCATGCACCCAGAAACTACCCGATGCCTTTCCAAATTTATTCCGACAGCAGTTACACATGTAACAGTCTGACTGACTTAATTGATATTTGTTAGAGCCACCTCAAACCAAGGTTCGTACATCATAACCAAAGTCAAAGCGCATGCTAAGACTACCCACTTAGGGAACCGAATGGCGGACAAACTAGCAAAAGAAGCAGCCCGTACAGGTTTCCAATAGGACCCCTTGGAAAACGTAAAAACCACACCAATGGCACCAGTTGCTGGTACTCGCCTAATACTGGACTTGGCAGCCAGTCAGGCTACAGACCCTGATCTTAAAACATACAAGTAGGTAGCCCATGTCCCAAACCATACCGAGGACAAAATGTACAGCTCCACGACGGAGTAGTACTTAAAGACAGCAAATATGTAGTCCTGGTGTCAGAAAGGGGAGAATTGATTTACCAATGCCACGATATCAATTGGCATCAAGGAATAGATAAGACCATTGAAGGAGCTATGCTGGTGGCCTGGAATACAGCAAGAAGTGGAAGGGTATGTTAAAACTGTCTGATATGTGCTCAGAACAATCCAACACAATACAAAAGCCAGGCAGAATTAGGACATACTAGACAGGGCAAGGGCCCTTGTACTCAACTTCAGATAGGCTATGTACCACCTGTCCCAGTGGTAAGAAATACATCCTAGTAGTGCTGGACGTATTCTCCAAATGGATCGAAGCATTTCCAACTAAAAATAATTCAGCTGCCACAACTGCAAAAATACTTATGGAAGAAATGTTCTCCAGATGGGGATTGCCAGAGGGCATCGTTTCTGACCAGGGAACACATTTCATGGGACAAGTTATGCAGCAGGTCATGCAATTGGCAGAGGTAAAACAAAAACTCCATATCACCTACCACCTGAAATAAAGTGGAGTGATAGAGCGCATGATTCAGACATTAAAAACAATGTTACGAAAATTAGTACAGCAGAACCACACGTCCTGGAACAAGGTCCTCCCTTATGTATAAATGGCCATCCAAAACACAGTGGTAGCCTCTAAAGGCTATTCACCCCACCAGCTAATGACCGGAAGAAGCATGAGAGGTGTTCAAGCCTTCATGGGATTAGATTTGAATGAGATCCAGAAAACTTCCCTGTCCTCAGAGAAATACATGTCATCTTGATCAAGTATTTGGAAGCGGCTAGAATAGCTGCCGCAGTGAAATTGGGAAACATAGATCAACAAAGTAAGGCCTACTTTGATGGGAAGGTACACCCATGGGAACTAAAAATTGGGGACGAAGTAATGGTAAAAATCCAGAAGGAGGGAACTTTTCTTGCCCCTAAATATGCAGGACCATTTAGTATAATGGAAAAAGCAAGTGACTCAGTGTTCAAAGTCATGGATGGCCAAGGGAAATATAAGTGGCACCACCTCAACCAGCTAAAACCCTCTGGGAAAATAAACAGTCACATGTAGCACGTCATGTTAGATTCAGGGGAGACCGGGCTCGCCCCATC
Source organism: Pristiophorus japonicus (assembly GCF_044704955.1). Taxonomy (NCBI): domain Eukaryota; kingdom Metazoa; phylum Chordata; class Chondrichthyes; family Pristiophoridae; genus Pristiophorus; species Pristiophorus japonicus. The sequence continues at coordinate 54,819,724 of NC_091986.1, read as the reverse complement.
CAACCCAGCAGCTAAGCCGATCCCAAGGTATAGTACCCATCTTGCCGCCTACCCCAAATTTAGAGGCCGCAAGAAGTTCAGAGGAAGTCACCACAGAAGGAGGTAGTAATTCAGAAGATGACCAGATACCCGAACCAGGGACACCTGACGAAGTCCGTGCCTCCTACAATGAAACGGCACCAAGTCCAACGGACGGCTTGTCACAGAGTTTCGAAGCTATGTGTCTCACACCTCGAGCCACCCCCCTGGCCAGGAAAAGGAAACAAGGACGACGGGTCCTAGGGAGAGAAAGGAACACAGTCGCATGGACTGGAACCCATCCAATAACTTTGCCTGGCTCTGCCCCGGGTTCGAGGAGATTGAGACCTACTCCATAAGGAGAGCAATTGACACTATGTTTTATTATCCTACAGGGTGGACCTATATGCCAAAAGTAATCCCATACCACGAATCAGAACATTTTCAGGGCCTACCCAACGAATGGAGTAATCAGCTGAACTATGGACTAATGATTTGGTGTTGTGCGTGTTTGTTTAGTATTGTAATCTGCATTGTAATATATCATTGTGTAAGAGGTCGTCAGGACTCAGAGAAAGAAGACGGACGGAGATAGTAGAAATAGTAACAAGGAGGTAATCATGGAGAGACTAATTCTAGTAATCATCCTCGCCAGAGCAGCAAAGACCCAAGATAACACTTCTAGTCCTCCAGTACAGCTATTTTATTATGCCAATGGTACTGGGGAGACACAGTCCACAAACTGTACTAATGCGGCAAGCAATTGGGAGGCCCCGACTAACGGGAATAATATATGTGTCTGTAATGGTACAGCAAAAATGTGCCACAGACTAGCCTGGATGGTAACCTAACCAAGATATGCATTAGGTGCAACCATGTGACCAGCCAACGACGTTACCCCATTTGGCAGGCCATGGTTAGTAGCCATTTCACAGGCCAAGAATGGTACCACACAGTCTCCTTGGCCGACAACCCCTCGACAGGGCTTAAGTATACTCTGACCGGAAAGGAAATATCTGGTTATATTAAGAAAGGTAATGGTCAAATGCAGTTGTTTATGGGGTGTGGTAGTAATGCCTCGGTGCTAAACTCAACCAGCAATTTCTGGACCAACACAAAGCCCAACTGTTCATGTGTCACATGACTAGCAAAATTGCCATTTGTGCAACAGTGCAGGAGTAGCCATACAGCCCCTCGAGCCAGCTCCTCCATTCAATGTTACGGCTGATCTTCGAACTCAACTCCATTTTCCCGCCCGATCTACATATCCCTTGATTCCCCTAGAGTCCAGTAAGGGGGCTTGGTAATGGAGATGATATGGGGTCAGAAGCTCAGCTCAACATCAAATAAAACACAAAGATTGTGAACAGTCTGCTTTAGCCTCAGACAGTGCCGAGACAGAGGAATGGACTCGGCGGCCAGGAAACAGAGTTTGAGGCAGTGACTGGCTTCAGTCTTCCCAATATTTAATTGTAGGACATCTTTGCTCATCCAATACTGAATGTTGGACAAGTAATGTGACAAATTGGAGGCAGTGGAGGAGTCGAGAGAGGTGGTGGTGAAGTGAAACAGCATATATGTCATCAGCGTACATGTGGAACCTGATGTTGTGTTTTTGGATACTGTCGCCAAATTAGTCAGTTTACATTGTAAATGTGGACACAGGAATTTATATTGCAAAAGTTAAAAGGAAGTGCACACAGAAATAGGAGTTTTCATAAATTATAGATTTATTCTACATTTCTATAGAGATGTAGAGGCCTCCTTTGTGCTATAAAATTTTAAGACTGTATGAATAATAATCGAAATAACTAATGTTAGTTGATTCCTGACAAATGGATAATTGGCTAGTTGTTCACTTTTTTCATGCGCGAATTAAGATATCTGCATTAAAGATACTTCTACATTGAATGTACGGCATAGAAATAAGCCATTTGGCCCAAATTGTGTTCAGCCATGAACTCATTGAATGGCGGTGCAGGCTAGAAGGGCCGAATGGCCTACTCCTGCACCTATTTTCTATGTTTCTATGTATGCTCCACACGAGCCTCTTCACACCCTACTTCATCTAACCCTATCAGCATTTCTTTCTATTCCTTTCTTCCTCGTGTACTTTTCTAGCTTCCTCTTAAATGCATCTGTGCTATTCGCCTCAACCACCCCTTGTGGTAATGAGTTCCACATTCTCACCACTCTTCTGTCTCGAAACCTTCCTTTGTTCGTTCCTTCCTTCCTTCCCTCCATTCATAAGTTGCTGACTCAGTTCCACGGTACCTTACCCAGGCACGTCCGTCCTTCATGCGACAATATAGGTGCGCTCCAGTTCTTCCAGCTGTTTAACTGTGGGGTGCAGACCCAGACGCTCCTCACCTGCGATTGGGGAGTGGAAACACCAATCTGGCGCCTCTTCCCCCCCGCCCCCCGCATCATCTGAAATTTCCTCGGAGGGTTCCCTGATCATCCATTGTAACTTTGGCTAAATCCCTGGATACACTTCAAAGTTACAGTGGACAATTAAGAGAACCCCTGAGGGTGTTGAGGCATATATTTCGATTCTTGTTTCCATTTACCATGGAGTACACTGGGCCGATAAACTGCCTTCGAAAATGCCACCTTTAGTAACTTAAAAAACAATTCTGTTTGATTGCTGCTGTGTATTTTTGTAGCATTGATACATGCATTTGTTTCATAACATAGCCTTTCTGCCTCTCTTCCAGGTTCCCTCAGGCAGTTCCAATGTTAGATATCCCTTCCCTCAGCCCTTTTCTCCTCATAGGTTCTGACTTCAGCTGTGGCCCAATCCTAACTTGCAAATAAATGCATGCTGAACAACTGAAGGCATAGATCAGAATGAATGTTACATCCTGACCATACATGAGTAAGTACCACTAGCCCTGTGTAATTATTTGCATCATTTTAACTAATTTTCATAGAAAACATGAGTTCCTGACACAAAAACATGCAATCTGCAGTTTCATAAAATAAAATTTGAGTCCAGATCTGAAGGGGATAAACTGTATGGTTTTATCTCTATACACATGTGATAGAACATATACTGTACTTGTACAGGGTGCCTAATAGGGTGCACACACAGTGAATTCCTGTATAACAAATAAATTAAATATAAATTGACTTTCAGTGTATGGTAACAGCAGAATGTAATAGGTGTAAATGGATCTAGTTTGTCATGCTATTAATGATCTGACTCGAGATGAAATGAAGATGGCAAGCCTTAAAAAGACTAATACTAATTCCTGATTAGAATCATCTGTCTCTGAAATTTTGAAAAGCAAATAAATGTTGTTGATGCAACATGACCTGAGCTCAGAGTGCACCTGAAATTCAGCAAAACAACCCTTGGGCTGAGATTTTGGAGGACAAGGGTGGAGCTTATGGAAACCTATGATTTAGGAAGTGGCAAAGCTTTCTCGGCGAAGAGTCACCACACATGGGGCTCAATTTTTCCCAGTGCCGTTTTTTTGGCGTATTGCCAGAGTTACGACCGTTTTTTTCTGGTCCCAATTACTCCAAAAAAATAATTACCAAGTTTCCCCGTTCTATTTTTTGAAATTGGCACTGTGCAGCCTATCCTTTAGCTTCGGGGGGGTGGAGCCTAATGTCGGCAGCGAAAAAACGATGCCCCCCCCTCTTCTGCGCATGTGCGAAAAAAAAGGTCGTTTTTGACATGATTGCTATGGGCACGCATGTCCGAGTACAGCTCACGGTCTGCATTCAGCCATTTTTAAAGAGCCAGTTGTGTGTGAGAACTTTAATTCTTATTGGAAAAATCGGAGCTGCAATACAAGATGCAACACGGCTCAAAGACCAAGAATTTCTTACAGGATGAAGTGGAGGCCCGGGTTACTATAATTGAGGCCATATGGCACGAGCTGAAAACTAGCAGAGGTCACGTAAAAGTTTCACCAAAAGAAATGAAGAAACACTGGAAGCAACTTGCAGAAGATTATTGTGTAATGGTGACCACCCCGAGGCCTGAATGCCAGTGTGAAAAGAAGTGGCAGGACCTTGGTCAAGCAGTAAGTAATATTTTCATTTATTCAGTGTAATTGCAATTGTAAATATGACCAGCTGTATATGTCCCACCCAGAAGAAAGATACCCTCCCTAAAACGTTGCATTTTCATCTTTTCAGAGGAAGGTGGCACACAACAAAAGGGGAAAAACTTGAACAGGAGGAGGCCCGGTAAATCTGCACTCACTGACACCCTTGGAAGAGAGGGTCGCTGCTTTGATGGGTCCTGCCTGAAGAAAAGATGTTCTCCTCTTTAGGCTCGTCCGTGTCTGAATCTTCTTCTGCATTGTCAGGGTTGGCCTCAACTTCTGCAAAATATAACAGAACAGACAAATGGTTAGCAGCAGAGGAAGGAGCACCAGCTGGGCCCATACTCAAGGGAGAGGGTAAGTCCTGCAAATTCCACAGTCTGGCTTTGCTAAATGTTAAGTACTGCACGGGCTAGCCATGCTTCGGTTCATGGGGATGTCTCCATTAGCTATGCTTCAGTTGATGCAATGTGCTATCTTTCATTGTGGTCCTTCAAATGAGCTGCTGCCTACACTGTGTGAGCCTACTCATGCCATCCACCCTGCCCCCTCCTCTGCTACTGACCATTTGTCTGTTCTGTTCTGTTCAACATCCAGGGGTATTCAACATTCAGGAAGGATAGAATAAAAGGAAAAGGAGGTGGGGTAGCATTGCTGGTTAAAGAGGAGATTAATGCAATAGTTAGGAAGGACATTAGCTTGGATGATGTGGAATCTATATGGGTAGAGCTGCAGAACACCAAAGGGCAAAAAACGTTAGTAGGAGTTGTGTACAGACCTCTAAACAGTAGTAGTGATGTTGGGGAGGGCATCAAACAGGAAATTAGGAGTGCATGCAATAAAGGTGCAGCAGTTATAATGGGTGACTTTAATGTGCACATAGATTGGGCTAACCAAACTGGAAGCAATACGGTGGAGGAGGATTTCCTGGAGTGCATAAGAGATGGTTTTCTCGACCAATATGTCGAGGAACCAACTAGGGGGAAGGCCATCTTGGACTGGGTGTTGTGTAATGAGAGAGGATTAATTAGCAATCTCGTTGTGCGAGGCCCCTTGGGGAAGAGTGACCATAATATGGTAGAATTCTGCATTAGGATGGAGAATGAAACAGTTAATTCAGAGACCATGGTCCAGAACTTAAAGAAGGGTAACTTTGAAGGTATGAGGCGTGAATTGGCTAGGATAGATTGGAGAATGATACTTAAGGGGTTGACTGTGGATGGGCAATTTGGAGACCGCATGGATGAACTACAACAATTGTACATTCCTGTCTGGCGTAAAAATAAAAAAGGGAAGGTGGCTCAACCGTGGCTATCAAGGGAAATTAGGGATAGTATTAAAGCCAAGGAAGTGGCATACAAATTGGCCAGAAATAGCAGCGAACCCAGGGACTGGGAGAAATTTAGAACTCAGCAGAGGAGGACAAAGGGTTTGATTAGGGCAGGGAAAATGGAGTACGAGAAGAAGCTTGCAGGGAACATTAAGGTGGATTGCAAAAGTTTCGACAGATATGTAAAGAGAAAAAGGTTAGTAAAGACAAACGTAGGTCCCCTGCAGTCAGAATCAGGGGAAGTCATAACAGGGAACAAAGAAATGGCAGACCAATTGAACAAGTACTTTGGTTCGGTATTCACTAAGGAGGACACAAACAACCTTCCGGATATAAAAGGGGTCAGAGGGTCTAGTAAGGAGGAGGAACTGAGGGAAATCCTTATTAGTCGGGAAATTGTGTTGGGGAAATTGATGGGATTGAAGGCCGATAAATCCCCATTTATCTGCATCCCAGAGTACTTAAGGTCGTGGCATTGGAAATAGCGGATGCATTGACAGTCATTTTCCAACATTCCATTGACTCTGAATCAGTTCCTATCGAGTGGAGGGTAGCCAATGTAATCCCACTTTTAAAAAAAGGAGGGAGAGAGAAAACAGGGAATTATAGACCGGTCAGCCTGACCTCAGTAGTGGGTAAAATGATGGAATCAATTATTAAGGATGTCATAGCAGCGCATTTGGAAAATGGTGACATGATAGGTCCAAGTCAGCATGGATTTGTGAAAGGGAAATCATGCTTGACAAATCTTCTGGAATTTTTTGAGGATGTTTCCAGTAGTGTGGACAAGGGAGAACCAGTTGATTTGGTATATTTGGACTTTCAGAAGGCTTTCGACAAGGTCCCACACAAGAGATTAATGTGCAAAGTTAAAGCACATGGGATTGGGGGTAGTGTGCTGACATGGATTGCCAACTGGTTGTCAGACAGGAAGCAAAAAGTCGGAGTAAATGGGTACTTTTCAGAATGGCAGGCAGTGACTAGTGGGGTACCGCAAGGTTCTGTGCTGGGGCCCCAGCTGTTTACACTGTACATTAATGATTTAGACGAGGGGATTAAATGTAGTATCTCCAAATTTGCGGATGACACTAAGTTAGGTGGCAGTGTGACCTGCAAGGAGGATGCTATGAGGCTGTAGAGTGACTTGGATAGGTTAGGTGAGTGGGAAAATGCATGGCAGATGAAGTATAATGTGGATAAATGTGAGGTTATCCACTTTGGTGGTAAAAACAGAGAGACAGACTATTATCTGAATGGTGACAGATTAAGAAAAGGGGAGGTGCAACGAGACCTGGGTGTCATGGTATATCAGTCATTGAAGGTTGGCATGCAGGTACAGCAGGCGGTTAAGAAAGCAAATGGCATGTTGGCCTTCATAGCGAGGGGATTTGAGTACAGGGGCAGGGAGGTGTTGCTGCAGTTGTACAGGGCCTTGGTGAGGCCACACCTGGAGTATTGTGTACAGTTTTGGTCTCCTATCTTGCCATTGAGGGAGTGCAGCGAAGATTCACCAGACTGATTCCCGGGATGGCGGGACTGACTTATCAAGAAAGACTGGATCAGCTGGGCTTGTATTCACTGGAGTTCAGAAGAATGAGAGGGGACCTCATAGAAACATTTAAAATTCTGATGGGTTCAGACAGCTTAGATGCAGGAAGAATGTTCCCAATGTTGGGGAAGTCCAGAACCAGGGGTCACAGTCTAAGGATAAGGGGTAAGCCATTTAGGACCGAGATGAGGAGAAACTTCTTCACCCAGAGAGTGGTGAACCTGTGGAATTCTCTACCACAGAAAGTTGTTGAGGCCAATTCACTAAATATATTCAAAAAGGAGTTAGATGAAGTCCTTACTACTCGGGGGATCAAGGGGTATGGCGAGAAATCAGGAATGGGGTACTGAAGTTGCATGTTCAGCCATGAACTCATTGAATGGCGGTGCAGGCTCAAAGGGCCTACTCCTGCACCTATTTTCTATGTTTCTATGTTCCTATGTTATATTTTGCAGAAGTTGAGGCCAACCCTGACAATGCAGGAGAAGATTCAGACACGGACGAGCCTAAAGAGGAGAACATATTTCAATCCTACCTTCCAGACCAAGAGCATGGGGGTGAGGGAATGGGGGTGGATGAAGCCCCTACTATTATATGCACTTTGGAAGAGGTGCAGGTGTCACCCATTAAGGTGTCAGCCCCTTTACTGAGTGGTATGAGTGTTGCTGGGACATTCCATGGTTTCCCACAGTCCGAGGCTGGGGATTCCAGTGGGGTGCAGCGAGGCACACCCAGGGCCCCACCATCCAAGGCTGTAGGTCCCAGTGGGATGCAGCGAGGCACACCCAGGGTGAGGAAGGGAAGAAGAGCTCGACAGCGCTCTCCTGAGGTGCAGGATCTAACACATGTGGTTCAGATGATGGCAATGAGTGTGGCGAGCATTGACCTTACACAATCACTCTTGGACACCATCGTGGGGTGGGTGAAGAGGTATCAGGACTGTCAGGAGAAGTAACAACACTCTCACGAGAAATGGGAACATTGTCCGGGAGGGAATGTCTCAGGCAGCATATACAATCAGGTAGCTGATACACTGTTGGCGAACATGAGGGAGGGAATGTTGCAGGTAGTTGACACACTGTCACGGCACTTGAGGGAGGGAATGCCGGAGTTAGTTGCTGCAATAAGGGAACACTCACAGATCCCGCGCCCATTGACAGAATCAACTGCCACTCCCACTCCAATCCCCAGACCAGCCTCTGAAGAGGCCCAAGCCAGGCCTTCCATATTACCGGCTGCCCCCCGCCCCATCAAGAAGCGGGCATTACCCGAGATGTTTGAAAGAATAAGCTTGGTATCAACCCGATAAACACTGCGCCACCGCCTGCGAGCAGGGGTGGAGTCAACAAGACCAAGTGCAGCGGGCAGTCTTAGAACAAGGTGGAGGAGAGTTGGGTGCAGCCTTTCTTTGCTATTGTTGTTGTTGTTCTTATTATTATTATTGTTACTGTTGTAACAGTTCTCAAATTAAAAGTTTTTTGTAAGTTATGTAAATTTACAAGTTTAAAAGTTTGTAAGTGATGTTAAATTTTTTAAGTGATCTTAGCATTTGTAAGTGAACTTCAAGTTTTTAAATGTTCTTCGAGTTTGTAAGTGATCTTCAAGTTTGAAAGTGATCTTAACTGAAAACTTTAAAGTTTGATACATGAATATTTTATTAAAGTTAAGTACAAACAAATGTTTGTCAAACTTTGGAATAAAATATATTTTAAATTATAACAAAATCCTTTCCATTATTTGTTCCATTAACACAACACAACATTACGGAACAGGTCCAAACAGTAAACATGATCCATTTGGAATAGTTGCCACTGAGCCTTCAGGCAGCAAAACGTTCACGGATGAGCTGTTGGCACAAGACTCAAGCAATCGTTAAAGGGGCACGATGGCCCGCCGTCCTCCGCCGTCAAGCTCTGGGTTCAGGTAGTTGCACGGCTTCCTCATACTCATCCTCAGCTTTGCCCTCCTCTTCCTCCTCGTCATCTGCATCTTCCTCATCATCATCAGTCACTCTCACTGCAGGTGGGTCTTCTACTAACAGCTGCTGCTGCCTCATGATGGCTAAGTTATGCAGCATGCAGCACACAGCAGTGAACTGACCAACAATCTCAGGGGAGTACAGCAAGTAGCCTCCAGAATGGTCCAGGCTTCGGAAACACTGTTTCAAGATGCCAATGGTCCTCTCTATTATGCTGCGAGTCGCAATGTGAGTCATGTTGTATTCCCGGTCAGTTTCCACCCAGGATACGTGTATGGGGTATCATGAGCCAGGTGGCGAGGCTGCACCCTTTGTCTCCCAGTAACCAGCTCTGCCCTTCTGGCTGCTGCTGAAACATGGCAGATATAACGCTGTCACATAGGATGAACGCATCATGGATGCTGCCAGGGTATCTTGCATCGACTGACATGATATGATGCATGTCGTCACACACGCGCTGTAGATTAATGGAGTGGAAGCCTTTTCTGTTCCTGTACACCTCGGAATCCTTTAAAGTTGCTCGCAAGGCGATCTGGGTACAATCAATGCAGCCCTTGGGAAGCCAGCAATCCTGGAAAAGCACACAGCCCTGTCACACATTGCTTGGGTGGTCATGGGGAATTTTATGTGTGACATGTTGTATTTCCGGTCAGCTTCCATCCAGGTTACGCATAGGGGCTTCATGAGCCAGATGGCGAGGCCATACCCTTTGTCTCCCAATAACCAGCTCTACCCTTCTGGCGGCTGCTGAAAAATGGCAGACATAGCGCTCTCGCATAGGATGAATGCATCATGGGTGCTCCCAGGGTAACTTGCATCAACTGACATAATGCGATGCATGTCATCACACACGAGTTGCACATTAATCGAATGGAAGCCTTTTCTGTTCCTGTACATTTCAGAATCCTCCAAAGATGCTCGCAAGGCGATGTGGGTGCAATCAATGCAGCCCTGTACCTTTGGGAAGCCAGCAATCCTGGAGAAGCCCATAGTCCTGTCACACATTGCCTCGGCGGTCATGGGGAACTTTATGCAGTCATTCCTCCGGGCATATAGTGCAGCAGTCACCTGCCAAATGCAGATATGTGTTGCATGTTGAGAAATGGCGCACACATCCCCAGTTATATCCAGATGCATAGAATGAAAGTGCAGCTGTAACCTTCACTTCAACTGACAAAGCAGTCCTCCTGATGCTTCTAGGTTGCAGGTCTGCTTTTACTAACTCACAGATTTCAGCTACAACTTCTTTGCGGGAATGCAGCCTTCTCAAACAGTTTGCATCACTCAGGTGCAGGTATGAATGCCTGTCTCGATATACCCGATGCGGGTAAGGCCTCCTGCCCAGCATCCTGCATGCTCTGAGGTTCCTCATGCGATAACGTTGAATTCATTGTCTTCTCCACAGTACTATCATGCAGAAGGTTTACACGTGGTATGGTTTTATCAGTATTACCCCTATGATCAAATTGTACCTTTCTAAGAAGCTCAAAATGGCAGGCAGGACAAACTTATTTGTTGTCTCTCTCCCTAAGTCGACACCCAGGTCGGATTTGCTTAGATCGGGAAACACCCGTCCCCAGGCTTCATTTGCTGCTGCTTGCTGCATAGTGGCATAGTGTAATGCTTCTCATGCCTTCAGTTTGGCTTCCACCCACCCACCGCCCACTCCCCCCCATCCATTCCCAGGCTTCATTTGATGCTCCTTGCTGCATAGTATAAGGCTTCTCATGCCTTCAGTTCAGCTTCCACATACCCCCCGGGTTTCTTTTGAAGCCAAGCCCCAAGCCCCTGTGTCCGGGTGAGGGACCAATTCTACAGGCCGATGCTCCGACCCTCGAGCCCGGTTTGGAGACGTTCGGTGGTGGTGTGGCACTTAAAAAAAAATCCAAACTTAAAGAATTGCAGAAAACTTCCAGTTTCTGCGTTTTCAGTTGGAAAAACTTAAGCTTGATGAAGCATATTTATGTGTTCTTGATTCCCTCCAAAACTTCGCCTAAAAAAAATTGAATCTTTTTGCGCCAATTTTTTGATGTGCGCTGGTTTTTCTTAAGTGCCCAGAAGGTTTTTTGGGAGTGTCACATATGCCGTCCTAGGAGAATTATAAGTTGGCCAAACTTGCATAAGTGTGAAAAACTGGTGCAAACATCAGGTGACGCAAAAAAAACCCAACCTAATAAAATCGTAGCTAACTGAGTTACGTTGGCGCACAATCTTTGGGGAAACTTGGATTTTAAAAGTTAGGCTTAAAAAAGCGGCACACGCCAAAAAGACGGCGCAAATCACTGGGGAAAATTGCCCTTGATTTATTGTGGGAAAGACAAGATTTCTGGTCCTTGCTGAAGAGCAGCATGATCCAGATATGTCTGAGTATTTTCTGTTTGATTTCTCTTCGGTGTCAACCACCAAGCTTCTTCCTATAGACCTGTCAAGTAGCTTTCAACCTGAGGATTTCAAATTGTCCAGTCAATTAATTCTCCATTGCATTGTACATTATTAGTAAATTACAGAGGCCTTCTGATAGAGATAGCAACCCTTATTCTAACTTGCTCAAATCTTGCTCTCCCATCACCTGTGTGCTTCTGACCTATTGGAATGATACCAGGACTAAAAGAGTTACAGTATGAGGACAGGTTGCATAGACGAGGCTTGTATTTCCTTGAGTATAGATGATTAAGGAACAATCTCATTGATGTTTAAGATGATTAGGATAGACAGAGAGTAACTATTTCCTCGAGTGGCATAGTCCAGAGCAAGAGGGCATAACTTTAAATTAGAGCTATGACATTCAGTGGTGATATCAGGAAGCACTTATTCACAAAAAGGGAAGTGAAAATCTGGAACCCTCTCCTCCAAAAATCTGTTGAGGCTGGGTTAATTGAAAAGTTCAAAACTGAAATTGATAGTTTTCTGTTAGGCAAGCAGGGTTAGGGAATGAAGGCAAGTTGATGGAGTTAAGATACAGATCTGCCATGATCTAATTGAATGGCAGAACACATCATCATCATCATAGGCAGTCTCTCGGAATCGAGGAAGACTTGCTTCCACTCTTAGCATGAGTTCTTAGGTGGCTGTACAGTCCAATACGAGAACCACAGTCTCTGTCACAGGTGGGACAGATAGTCGTTGAGGGAAAGGGTGGGCAGGGAGCCTGGTTTGCCGCACGCTCCTTCCGCTACCTGCGTTTGATTTCTGCATGCACTCGGCGACGATACTCGAGGAGCTCAGCGCCCTCCCAAATGCACTTCCTTCACTAAGAGCAGTCTATGGCCAGGGACTCCCAGGTGTCAGTGGGGATGTCGCACTTTATCAGGGAGGTTTTGAGGGCGTCCTTGTAACATTTTCTCTGACCGTCTTTGGCTCGTTTGCCGTGGACGAGTTCCGAGTAGAGCGCTTGCTTTGGGAGTCTCGTGTCTGGCATGCGAACAATGTGGCCTGCCCAGCGGAGCTGATCAAGTGTGATCAGTGTTTCAATGCTGGGGATGTTGGCCTGGACGAGGACCCTAATGTTTGTGCGTCTGTCCTCCCAGAGGATTTGCAGGATCTTGCGGAGACATCGCTATGGTATTTCTCCAGCGACTTGAGGTGTCTACTGTACATGGTGCACGTTTCTGAGCCATACAGGAGGGCGGGTATTACTACGGCCCTGTAGACCATGAGCTTGGTGACAGTTTTGAGGGACTGGTCTTCAATCACTCTTTTCCTCAGGCGGCCGAAGGCTGCACTGGCGCACTGGAGACTATGTTGGATCTCGTCGTCAATGCCTGCTCTTGTTGATAGGGGAAGTGGTCCATGGTGTCCAGGACCACACCATGGATCTTGATGTCTGGGGGGCAGTGCTGTGCGGCGAGGACAGGCTTGTGGAGGACTTTTGTCTTACTAATGTTTAGTGTAAGGCCCATGCTTTCATACGCCCCGGTAAATACGTCGACTATGTCCTGGAGTTCAGCCTCTGTATGTGCACAGACACAGGCGTCGTCTACGTACTGTAGCTCGAGGACAGAGCTTGGAGTGGTCTTGGACCTGGCCTGGAGACACCGAAGGTTGAACAGCTTCCCACTGGTTCTGTAGTTTAGTTCCACTCCAACAGGGAGCTTATCAACTGTGAGGTGGAGCATGGCAGTGAGGAAGATTGAGAAGAGGGTTGGGGGGATGACGCAGCCCTGCTTGGCCCCGGTCCAGATATGAATTGGGTCTGTGATGGATCCGTTGGTAAGAATCATGGCTTGCATGTCGTCATGGAGCAGGCGGAGGATGGTGACGTACTTTTGGGGGCATCCGAAACAGAGGACGGTCCATAGACCCTCGTGGTTGACAGTGTCAAAGGCCTTTGTAAGGTCGAAGAAGGCCATGTATAAGGGCTGGCACTGTTCCCTGCATTTTTCCTGTTGAAATGTTTTCCTCCTGTACCTATAATCCTGCAATGCCTCATGCCTCCCTATCTCTGTAGCCTTCTCCAGCCCTAACTGCACTGTTGACTGGGGCACACTTCAGCAGGGTACCCAAGATTTTTACTTGCTGGCAGTATTTAAAGCTAGCCTGCACAGCTTAAAGCTAGCCAACACCTCTTAAAGGGGAGGTGCGTGGCTGGAGCAGGTGCTGGACGCCCTTTGTGAGCTGATTCTGACCTGAGAAAAAGAGAAGAATGGCTGAAAATGGGAGAGCATACAGGTTTTCCGACACTGCACTGGAGGTCTTGGTGAAGGTGGACAGATGATTTGTATCTGCAGGAGCAGGAGGCCCTCCAGACACACGGCGAAAAGCAATGGAAGCAGACAGCCGTGGCGGTCAATGCCAGGAGTGCAGCCCCAAGGAGCTGGATGAAGTGTTGCAAGAAAATTAATAAGATCACACGAATGTTCAAGATCAGTGAATGCATATTCAAATGCCATATCCTACCAACCGCACCACTAGCCTCAGCCATGGCTCAAATCACTACACCCCCATTAATCACCGATCAATAATCTCTAGCAATCAGGACACATGCCTAACATTCATATGTTTCACCTCACCATCACATGCTTAGCACTGCTGCAAGTCTCACACTCACATCTCACAGCTTGCACACACTGCCAGCTATTCAACCATGACAGCCACATCATCCAAACATATTGCACGACACTTACTGGCACACTTCCTTCTCTCTCTTGCAAAGGAAAGTGGCACAAAACTGGAGGCAGCAGGAACTGTATGTCCTAGCACCATGGAGGAGATGGTGCTGGCTATCATCAGAAGGGCCATTGCTGAGGCCATGCTCAGCGACGGGCTGAATCCATTGAAGATGATGGCATCCTCATACCTAATTCTTCTCTCACATCCCACATCTCCCTCATCACACAATCTCTTTTGACTTACAAGCTGCAAACGGCATATGCATGCACCTCTTACTTTCCCTCTTCCCCTCACTACAACCTTACCCTTGTGCCTTTTCCTTTCAACTACCCAAGAAGTCCAACCTGACCAAACAGTGGAGGGTGACCTTGAAGACCTAGATGATGAAGACGCATTGACACTTGATTTCACACTCGTAGCCATCAGCTCAAATACTGACACTGAATGTATCTTAGAAGACAGCATTGAGATGGCATTTACATGTGGTGAGACACCAGGCACCAGTGGCCTGCAATCAAGATAGGGGGCAAGGATTGCACAGGTGTCAGCTCACCAGAGGGCGAGGTCACACACAAGTTCTCAGATGATTCAGATGAGGACTTCAATGGGCCAGGGTACAGAAGAAGGCTGGTGGGTGTACCTAACAAAATCCTTGGTGCTCCGGGGGAGTGGCAGTGTGTCCGTGGAGCATGAACCTGCTGTTCTCTCTCAGGATGACAGCATTCGTCCTCACACCAATGTCACTCCACCAGTGCCTTTGCTGTTGGTTGTCAGCCAGCCAGCCGAAACTGCTACCGCACATGCCGAGATGGTGCCATCTGAAGATTGGCCTTACAGGTCCAGAGCTGAGTCATTCTCCAAGGCAATCTACATTCTCTTACCATGCTGCAGCACTGCATAGGCGCACTAGGACAGGTACAGGCACACAGATGACAGGAACTATGGGAATGCATAAGGGTGATTATTTTAAGTTTGTAAGCAATATGGCATGATTTCATTTATAAATTTGGTTTTGAATTAATATTTTGTGTCGGCTTTTATTTTTGCATTGTGGCCAAGTGATGGTCAGTGGCAGAGGAAATTGCCTCGCAGTAACCTTTCGGGGCCAGGATATTTATCGCCCGGCCTGGAATTTCCGCCACTGGCGTGGAATTTGGCCCTTCCATCCCTCAACGGAGGCGGAGCACTATAGGAGGCGCTCCGCGTCTGTGGAGGGGTGTTCCCAGGGTGTTAGCGCGGCAGCTACACGGATGCTCTTTTAAGTGGTGGATGTCTGCCCACGAAGTTGCCGGTGACATCGGCCGGTGACATCTTCGCCACCCGCGGGGTAATTTCCCCCATGGGGCACAAAGGGTTCGGACTGGAGTGGTGAGGGGGCAACATGCCGCCGATGATGTCATCACCATGTGTGCGCCAGTCTGGGGTGCAAATCGCAGGGCGCAGCGCTACGGACACAACGCCCCCCCAAACCTCTGAGGCAATTTCCCTGTGTAATCTATATAGCTCCACCCAGTGGACTACTGTGGCATTGCAGCCATTGCAGTTTTACAAGAATAAACAGGTCAGATCACCTGACAGGCTTCCTGAAGTTATCAGCTATCTTAGAGCTGGTGTGTGTTTGTGATGTCGTACTGAAAACATAACATTGGCGATGGAGAATGGGATAATCGGATAACCTAGCTGTAATGTTTGTTATTGGATGATTTAGCTAACCAACAGATAGAATTTGAAAGCTTTTCTATTTTGATTAATAGTTAAAAATCCAAGTTAAGTTACAAGCACTCTTGTCTGAACTGCCAGAGTCCAGATGGCCGCGCCTATGGGAATAATAGGGCACTTGGGGCAATTGCAACGCGACCGTGCAAGTTTCCAGTGTGTATGTGGAGTGACTAGAAGTCCCCGATGATGAAATCCGGGCCATTTTCTTAACTGAAGTAGGGTCTGAGGTATATAAAACCCTGAAAAATTTGCTTGTGCCTGTCAAGCCAAAGGACACATCACTTAAGCAGATAAGTTAGAACAGCACGACAGTCCTGAGCCCCTGGAAATTGCTGAAAGTTATCATTTTGGAATACGAGATCAGTTAACCGATGAATGTATCAATGAGTACATTATAGCATTAAAAAAGCTATCTATTCACTGTAATTTCGGAAACTTACAGGACCGAGCATTGTGTGACCGCTTTGTTTGTGGGTTGAAAAATGATGCGATCAGAAGAAATTTATTGACAACTCCGAACTTAACTTTTGTTTTAGCTTGTCAGACAGCTATGTCAATGGACATGGCCAAACAATATTCCCGATAATTTTGTATCGTTTCCAGTCGTCAGACAACCGAGGTGAATCGCCTGCAGGTTAAACATAAAAGGCAGTTGGGCCCCAAGGTCTCAGCAACTGGCTAAGGTAACAGAGCATTGAAGTCATGCTATCGGTGCCTGGGACAAAGCATTGCTCAAAGTTGTCCGTATGTGAAGGCAGAGTGTTTCTTTTGCAGGAAAACTGGGCATCTTGCCGACTGAAGAGTAAACCAACTTTCAAAACTATAAGTAGAAATCCCCAGAGAATACAAAGCATGGAAGAAAAACAACAGGATGAAGAGATACACATCATCAGGAGCATGAGGGTAACTAACAGTGATTCAAAAAGTAACATAATCCATGTAGATGTTGCAGGAACCAAGGAACCCATGGAAATTGACACTGGTTCATCTGTGAATGTCGTACCAGAATTGCTCTATCTCATCAACTTGCATGATTTCCCATTAGAGAAATCCAAGATAGAGCTGCGAGGCTACTTGGGAGAGAACATTCCTTTGGTAGGTCGTATCACCGTATCGGTGAAATACAAGGATCAATTTCAGAGCTTGCCTCTCTTAGTAGTGGCAGGAGACACTTGGTTGAAATTGGTTGGGATCACTGAAGCTGGATTGGAGTGAGATTTTTTGTGTTGAAACGAAATTTGCATCAAAGGATGGTATCATCAAGAAGTATCCGAAGGTGTTCTGTGAAACAGGCAGTCCAATCCAATGCTTCAAGGCGAGTGTCAGTACAGAAGGACGCTAGGCCAGTTTACTGCAAGCCACATCCCGTACCATATGCACCCAAGGAGAAAGTTGAGCAAGAACTCAATAGACTAGAGACTGAGAACATTATTTCTAAGCTAGATCAATGTAATTGGGCTACACCCATTGTTGTTGTACCTAAGTCCGATGGTAAGGTAAGGTTGTGTGGTGATTATAAAATAACCGTAAACCAGGTTCTAGAGGGTAATCTTCCCCAATACATTGCCAAATGTAGAAGATTTGTTCACAACACTGACAGGTGGTCAGATATTCTCAAATTTGGATCTTACGAATGCCTACTAACAACTTGAACTAGATGAGGAGTCCAAGTCATGCATGACTATTAATACTCATCTAGGCCCATATCAATTTACTAGGCTACCATTTGGAGTGTCTTCTGCCCCTGCCAAGTGGTGATGAACCAGATTTTGCAAGGTATTGAAGGGGTAGTATGTTATTTGGATGACATACTAATTTCAGCACCAAACAGGCAAATTCATAATAACATATTGAATGAAGTCCTCAAACAGCTAGAGAAGCACAGAGTATGAGTGACTGCTTGCAAGTACGCATTACTTCAAAACTCAGTGGAGTACTTAGGGTACAGAGTAGACAAAGATGGTTTACATCCAATCAAGGGAAAGCTGGATGCAATCAGAAATCCACCCACATCCAAGAATGTCACTGAACTTCGATCATTTTTGGGTCTTTTGAATATTATGGAAAGTTCCTAACAAATTTGGCTACAGTATTACATTGAATGAACTATTGAAAAAACAGGTCCATTGGAAGTGGTCAGAAGAATGCAACACAGCATTCAAGGAGTATAAAAGCAAATTGGTAGAGAGCACCATGTTAGTTCACTATGACATATCTAAGGAGATCAAGCTAGCATGTGATGCCTCTCCGTATAGATTTGGGGCAGTGATCTCTCATGTCATCATCATCATAGCAGTCCCTCGGAAATGAGGAAGACTTGCTTCCACTCTAAAAATGAGTCCTTAGGTCCAATACGAGAACCACAGTCCCTGTCACAGGTTGGACAGACAGTCGTTGAGGGAAAGGGTGGGTGGGATTGGTTTGCCGCACGCTCTTTCCGCTACCTGCGTTTGATTTCTGCATACTCTCGCCGATGAGACTCAAGGTGCTCAGCACCATCTCGGATGCACTCCCTCCACTTTGGGTGGTCTTTGGCCAAGGACTCCCAGGTGTTGGTGGGGCTGTTGCACTTTATCAAGGAGGCTTTGAGGGTGTTTCCTCTGCCCACCTTTGCCATGAAGGAGTTCCGAGTAGAGCGCTTGCATTTGGAGTCTCGTGTTTGGCATGCAAACAATGGGGCCTGCCCAACGGAGCTGATCAAGTGTGGTCAGTGCTTCAGTGCTGGGAATATTGGTCTGGTCGAGGACGCTAATGTTGATGCATCTGTCCTACAAGGGGATTTGCAGGATCTTGCGGAGAAATCGTTGGTGATATTTCTCTAGCGACTTGAGGTGTCTACTGTACATGGTCCATGTCTCTGAGCCACACAGGAGTGCGGGTATTACTACAGCCCTGTAGACCATGACCTTGGTGACAGATTTGAGGGCCTAGTCTTAGAACACTCTTTTCCTCAGGTGGCCGAAGGCTGCACTGGCGCACTGGAGGCGGTGTTGAATCTTGTCGTCAATGTCTGCCCTTGTTGGTAACAAGCTCCCGAGGTATGGGAAATGGTCCACGTTGTCCAGCGCCATGCCATGGATCTTGATGACTGGAGGGCAGTGCTGTGTAGTGGGGACAGGTTGGTGGATCATGTACTATGTAGTGGGGAGGAGAGACCAATTACTTTTGCTTCACGCATTCTCAGTGCCAGTGAGCGTAATTACGCGCAAATCGAAAGGGAAGCTTTGGCATTAATTTTTAGGGTCAAGAAGTTCCACAAATACTTGTATGGTCATAAGTTTACCATCGTTATAGACCATAAGCCCCTGACAGCTATCCTCCATCCAAAGTCCCCAGTTCCAACATTAGCTGCAGCCCGAATGCAGAGATAAGCTTTGATTTTGTCAGCATGTACATATGATATTGAATACAGGCAATCAGCTGATCACAGTAATGCTGATGTTATGTCTAGAGTGCCTTCCGCATCACAAGTTACACCCAATAAGGAAGTAGTGTTCTATTTTTCATACATTGATGAACTGCTAGTCATAGTTGAAGAGATTGGTAGAGCAACCAAACGTGACCCAGTTATGTCAAAGTTGTATGATTACATCGTAAATGGCTGGGCAAACTAGGGAACAGACAAAGATATTCATCCATTCTTCATTCGTAGGAATGAATTATCAGTTGATAAAGATCGTATCATGTGGGGTGCAAGAATGGTTATACCAAATAAATTCAGGTCCAAATTATTAGGAGATCTTCATGACCAGCAGCTGGAAATGTGCTTGACTAAGAGTTTTTCACGCAGTTACTTACAGTGGCCAGGTCTCGATAAAGATATAGATTACATCGTCAGTCAGTGTACGACATGTCAATCAGTAAGCAAGAAACCACCATCAGTACATTACAGCCATGGAAGTGGCCTCCCAGGGTGTGGCAAAGGTTACATATCAATTTTGCTGAGCTGGAAGGACAATTGTTCATTATGATTGATAGCCATTCGAAGTGGGTCAAGATGTTTCCAATGTGGAATTAACAACAAGTAAAACATTCGACATTTTGTGAAGATTGTTTTCTTCATTTGGCCTCCCAGAAGAAATTGTTTCTGATAATGGACCACAATTTTGTTCAGAAAAATTTGCACAGTTCACGAGTAAAAATAGTGTGAAACATACCAAGGTTCACCATACCACCCTGCCTCAAATGGTGCAGCAGAGCACACAGTACAAATTGTAAAATGTGCCCTCATCAAACAGATGTTGGATCCAAATCCAAAGAAAAGACAGTGGTCATTGGACCACAAATTGGCTAATTTTCTAATTACGTATCGTAATACTCCTCATACAACTAATGGTAGAATACTAGTTGCGTTGTTTCTCAAACGACAGCCATGAACGAGATTCTCATTGTTAAAACCAAATTTGGCACAGTCCGTAGAAGAGAAACAATTAAGACAGAAAGAGAATTATGATAAAGGTAGAGTAAAAGAGAAAAGTGTGAAATTAAATCAGAAGGTGAGAGTGAAGAACCATCACCATAAATGGTTAAAGTGGTTACCAGGAAGAGTGGTGAAGATATGTGGTCCTCGTACATATTTGGTCAAGATTTGGATCCAACATCTGTTTAATGAGGGCACGTTTTACAGGTTAGGTTTGTTCACATTGATCATATTTTACCTACAGACGTGGAAGGAGTTGAAGGTTGGAATGATTCAATTATTCCTGACTCATCAGATACAATTAAAGTACCAGTAGCATATCCTACATCAAATGTACTGGAAACAAGTCCAAGAGAAAGTCAGGATTTAAGTCTGAGTCTGAGTCAGGCAGACAAACAGTCTGAAGTTGTAGAGAGTTCAAATGTAAATCAATTACCTCCCTTGGAGGAAGACTTTCCTCAGGATCAGCCTCGAATGAGTCTAAATTCGACACCTTGTTTGGAAGATTATGTCCTAAGAGCGAAGGTATCCTATTCGAAACAGAAAACAAGTGGTTAAGCTTGTTTTATAAATATGGCAAAATAAGTCCATATCCTTTCTTATGTATAACCATTCAAGTTATGTATGATGATTTTTTGTTATAATTACTTCTTCTTTAAGGAGGGAGAAGTGTAGTATATATAGCTCCACCCAGTGGATTACTGTGGCATTGCAGCCATTGCTGTTTTACAAGAATAAACAAGTCAAGTCACCTGACAGGTTTCCTGAAGTTATCAGCCATCTTGGAGCCTGTGTGTTTTTGTGATGTTGCACCGAAAACATAACACCCCAGAGGCGTAATATACCCCTTATCCCGGGCGATAACCTCATTGTGCCCCATTAGCGCCCCCTGGATGCGCTAATGGGGCCATTAAAAAAAAGTAATTTCACCCCCAAGGAGTGTGGGACTGTTGGTGAATGGGAAATTGAGGTTCAGATTAAAGCTATCACATGTACAGCCAGGTCAGAAAGGGGCTGTTTAAGTTGCAGCTTTCCTTTTGTTCCTCCCCTTCCACCTCCTCCTCTTCCACATCCTCTCCTTCCTCCTGCTGCTTGTGCTTCTGCTCCTCAGCTTCTCGTCTTATAGTTGGTAGTATAGGTTGTTCCCTCATGATGGGAAGGTTGTGCAGCATGCAGCATATCATCACAAATCTTGAGACCCGCTCAGCCAAGTGGTTCTCCAGAGCGGTCCAGGCGGCAGAATCATTGCTTCAGCTTGCCAATCATACCTTTTGTCACTTAATCTCTCTTGTCTTCCAAACTATCACAAACATTCCCTTTGTTCTTTCCCCATCCCCACTCCCTCTTGCCCTGCCTCTGCACTTCATTAAAATTTGTTATATCTTTTTTGCTGTTCTGATGAAAGGTCACTAACTCTGTTTCTCTCTCCACAGATAGTGCCTGACTTGCTGAGTATCTCCGCATTTTCTGTTTTTATGTCTGCTCTATCACATTTCTTGTGGCAGCATGACTCTCATTGCATGCATGTTGTGCATGTATGTGTGGGTTGTGAACCATGTCATCAGCAAATAGCCCTTGTCGCCCAGTTGGTTTGCCGTGGTGGCTGAAATATAATTGCAGAGTGGACTGCCATCGACTACTATCAGGATACCAGGCACTGACCTGCATGTTGTGCTTTCTAATAGGTTGAGGAATTGGAATCCCTTTCATTTCTGATACATGGCAGAGTTGACATCCGTCATGCCCAAAGCAATTCTCCTTCTTCAGCAGTCCCTCAGAGTCGAGGATGCCTTGCTTCCACACTAATATGAGTTCTCAGGTAACTGATGAGTCCAGTGCGGGACCTACAGTTTCTGTCACACGTGGGGCAGATGGTGGTTGAAGGGACGGGTGGGTGGAGTGCTTGGGTTGACATGTGCTCCTTCCGCTGTTTGCGCTTGGCTTCTGTTTGCTCCCGGTGAAGAGACTCGAGATGTTCGGCGTCTTCCCGGATGCTTCTCCTCCACTTTGAGCGGTCTTGGGCCAGGGATTCCCAGTGTTGGTGGGGTGTTGCACTTTTTCAAGGAGGCTTTGAGGGTGTCCTTGAAGCTTTTCCTCTGCCCACCTGGGACTAGCTTGACATGTCGGAGCTCTGAGTAGAGCGCTTGCTTTGGGAATCTAGTATCGGGTATGTGGACGATGTGGCCCATCCATCGGAGCTGATTGAGTATGGTCAATGCTTCAATGCTGGGGGCGTTGGCCTGAGCGAGAACACTGATGTTGGTGCGCCTATCCTGCCTATGGATTTACAGGATCTTGCGGAGGCAGCGTTGGTGACGATTCTCGTGCTTTGACATGCCTGCTGTACATAGAGCATGGCCTTCTTTGACCTCACAAAGGCCTTCGACACTGTCAACCATGAGGGATTATGGAGTGTCCTCCTCAAATTCGGCTGCCCTCAAAATTTTGTCACGATCCTCCACCTGCTTTATGATGACATGCAAGCCGTCATCCTGACCAATGGATCCACCACAGACCCAATATGCATATGGACCGGGGTCAAGCAAGGCTCTTCTTGATCTTTCTTGCTGCAATGCTCCATCTCACCCTCAATAAGCTCCCCGCTGGAGTGGAGCTAATCTACTGAACAAATGGGAAATAATTCAACCTCTGTCATCTCCAGTCCAGATCCAAGGTCGTCCCATCCTCTGTCATTGAATTACATTATGCAGATGATGCTTGTGTTTGCGCACACTCGGAGGTCGAACTCCAAACCATCGTCAACATCTTCACCAAAGTTTACAGGAGTATGGGCCTTACACTAAACATCCATAAGACAAAAATCCTCTACCAACCTGCACCCACCACACAGTACTGCTCCACAATTATCAAGATCCATGAAGAGGCATTGGACAATGTGGATTATTTTCCATACCTCGGGAGCCTACTGTCAACAAGGGCAGACATT
This sequence comes from Pristiophorus japonicus, assembly GCF_044704955.1. NCBI lineage: Eukaryota > Metazoa > Chordata > Chondrichthyes > Pristiophoridae > Pristiophorus > Pristiophorus japonicus. The sequence goes on along the minus strand of NC_091986.1, from coordinate 54,796,593 downwards.
GATGACGAAGTCCAACTCTGCCTTCAATGCGCCAGTGCAGCCTTTGGTCGCCTGAAGAAGAGAGTGTTTGAAGACCAGAACCTCAAAATCGGCACCAAGCACATGGTCTACAGAGCAGTTATGACACCTGCCCTTTTATATGTTTCAGAGACAAAGCAGTATGCTTGCAGTCAATGGCACTCTGCACCAAGGGGAAGCCTTCAAACCTGGCAAACCCCTATGCTTGCTCCGTTTGCTTGTCTCTGGCAAGATGGAATGAAAGTAAGTTATCTCTCCTTGAATAGAAAGCCTCAGTGACCCTTATGCAACAGTAAAATGCGAGATGTTGCCAATATCTCCAACATCAGCCTGAAAGGAGCCAGATGCATAAAAGTTCATACACACGGTCATGTTTGTTCATAGCCACTGACAATGTGGTCCTTACCCTACTCTCAGGTTGGCGCTGCAGCTGCTGATTTTAGTGCCGACCTACTTAGTGAAGCGCAGTCATCTCAAACATTGATTGTTGCTGAGGTTCAGGTAGGAGAAGTGGTTCCTGAATACCCTGGGTGCATATGGCCTCCTGATGAAACCCCTTTCCCCTCTCCTTCTCATCCCTCTTCTAGTAGATTGCCCTGCTCTGCGAGGCCTGTGCTCATTCTCCCAGTCATGCTCGGGAGCAATTGGTTTGTACAAAAGCCTTGAAGTCAGCAAAAAGTATTTCAGCACTTGCTATACCATTCCCCATAGACATTTGAAACTTGAAACAACTATGGAAAGCACCCAAAATGTGCAGAATTATAGCAACAGCCAGAGGAAATCAACCAGCAACTAACTATAAGTACTTAATGATCCCCTTTAAATAGTGCCGGTGAGGGCTCATTCATGCTGCTTAATATGTGTTCAGCTGTGTAAGCTTAAGAAAGGGCATTGGTTGGAGCGATGAACTCCAAAATGGCAGTGCTGGCATCAAATCAGCATTGCATGCTGATTGGCATCATGGTCTGCCTGCTCTCCATACTTCTGAAGGACATTAACTGCGAGCGAGCTAATGCCTTCAACAAGATGGCATCCAGAGCGTTTTGCGTCAAAAGCTTGCGCGTGCACCGCGGACGCCATTTTGGATCCCTAATGGACACTACTGAGCCCAATTGCGCACCCATTCTCTTCAACCAAGCTTTTTGTCACCTGTCCTAATATCTCTCCATCTGGATCAGTGTCCAATTTTTTCTGAAGCATCTTGGGGTGTTTTGCTATGTTAAAGGTACTATATAAATGCAAGTTGTTGTTGTTATATGCTTTTTAAAAAAAATGGCATGTACTTAGAATTGAATCACAGGCCTGTTGAACCATCGCCCAGAAAAATATATACAGCTATTGCATTCAAATACAGTTCACCCTTTTCCATAATGCTTTTTGAATTTACAACCCATTATCATACATCTTACTGTAACACTACAACAAAATGTTGCAGAGGCTTATGTGTTTAAGAGGGGACTTCATTTGAAGACTATAAAATATTGCATAAAAACAAAACATATTGAAGATGCACAGCAGGTCCATCAATCTCTGAAAAAAGATCAATTAATGTTTTGGGTGTAGATCTTCAGCAGAATTCTTTGAGCTCTTCTTTCAATTGAGATCGATAGATTTTTGTTAGGTAAAGGTATCAAGGGATATAGATCAAAGCCGGGTAAATGGATACGAGGTATAGATCAGCCATGATCTAACTGAATGCCAGAGCAGGCTCGATGGGCTGAATGGCCTACGCCTGTTCCTATGTACTATAAAAAATATTGAATATTATAGATAACATAAACCTAGATCATTACTTAAATGACGCCGAGATAATCTCAGAAAACAAAATGGAAAGTGGTGCCAAGTAAATTGAGAACAGATATATTGTGAAAACCAAGCATTATTCATTCAGCAGTGTAAGGGGGGAGGGGTGTGTACTTTATGTGGGGGTCAGGTTCCCTTCTTACCAAATTGAGCGGTTCGAATCGCACCCCCTCCCTTAGGTTCTGTACTCTGGATTTATTTGGGGGTTATGACAAAAGTGCAAAGGACACTGGATTGATGCAAAGAACTTTGATTTTATTACAGTCAAGGTAATACAGGCTTATTACTCTAGTAAGAAAATACAAGGCCAAACTTACAATCACTCTAATAAAGTACCATACACTACACATTCAAAGGGGGTTGCAGTAAAAGTTTACCTCCCACCACCCAATACCTAATTCTAGCGAGGTTAGACTCCAGGGCAGGCAGGGACTTATACTTACCAAACCTTTTGATCGTTAATGGTAGATGGTGATGTTCTTCCTTCCTTCAGGACTTCAAGACTTCGAGGCTGGAGAAGTTAGTTTACAACGGTCGGGTTGGTTTCTCTCCTTATCTTGTTGAGGTAGTAGCAACCACTGCTCTCCCCTCTCTGACCTCTGTTGAAAACAGGGGCAATTATATGATTTTAGTGTTCTAATCTTGCCACCAAATCTCTTCAAAATTCTTTGTATAATTTTGGCGGGCTTGGTTCTTCTTTGTAATATTTTGTCGGGCTTGTTAAAGTTGATATGTTCTGGGTGGGCTGATGTTTGAAAACTGTTTCCTGATGGAAATATTAGTTTGGTAATTGCAATGTCCTTTTGTGCTTAGTCTTTCGCATGCAGGCTGGACTGGGCCTCTTTGTGATGTATATGCTGAAATGGTTTGTCCAGACCCATGTTGATGGGGAGCTACCTCTGGGTGATTTTGTGATGGTAATGTCTCTTGTGGAGAAGGATTTTCAAATACTCATTCTTCCAGACAAGTCAACTCAGTCCTCAAACCCAGACAGTTCCAATAATCAAGTGGGCTTCTTTTGTTCCCTAGGTCTGCCCACAGGCTTGAATTTGTCTTGTAAAAGTTCATAATTCTATTCAAGTTCGTACTTTCTTCCATAAGCACTTTAGAGTTCCAAGCTTTTCGGTAGATAGTCCCAAATTACATTTTCTTTCGAATGAGCCCAAACACAGAGGGGGTATCTTGTGAATTTTGCATTCCTTTATTACACCCTGTTGACACTCCACACTCATGAGTGTCAATCAAGGTAAGCAAAATTCCTGCTCACGAGAGTCAACATTCCATGCATTTATACTAGCTAAACATTACCCTGCATCCCCTGTTGAAATGCAATGCAATATACAGGCGAATTCAGTCATTACAATTTGGTTGCAGTATAGAGGGGGTATGATGTCCCTCTTTGACTCAATTTTCACAGTAAAATAACGGTATACAGTCAAACACAACTTTAAGTAAAGTAAAACAAAAACACACAGTAACACATTCTCAAATAGCAAAAAGATCCATAGTCAAACACGTTTTAAGTTCAGTAAAATAAAGGTACATAGTCAAAACATTTAAGCAACACAATTGTACATCCCTGTCTGGAGTAAAAATAAAATGGGGAAGGTGGCTCAACCGTGGCTAACAAGGGAAATTAAGGATAGTGTTAAAACCAAGGAAGAGGCATATAAATTGGCTAGAAAAAAGTAACAAACCTGAGGACTGGGAGAAATTTAGAATTCAACAGAGGAGAACTAAGTGTTTAATTAAGAGGAGGAAAATAGAGTACGAGAGGAAGCTTGTAGGGAACATAAAAACTGACTGAAAAAGCTTCTATAAATACGTGAAGAGAAAAAGATTAGTGAAGAGTCGGATTCAGGTGAATTTATAATGGGGAAGAAAAAAATGGCAGAACAATTGAACAAATACTTGGGTTCTGTCTTCACGAAGGCAGACACGAATAAACTTCCAAATGTACTAGGGGACAGTGGGTCTACTGAGAAGGAGGAACTGAAGGATATCCTGATTAGACGGGAAATTGTGTTAGGGAAATTGATGGGATTGAAGGCTGATAAATCCCTGGGGCCTGATAGTCTGCATCCCAATGTACTTAAGGAATTGGCCCTAGAAATAGTGGATGCATTGGTGATCATTTTCTAACAGTCTATCGATTCTGGATCAGTTCCTATGGACTGGAGGGTAGCTAATGTAACACCACTTTTTAAAAAAGGAGGGAGAGAGAAAACGGGTAATTATAGACCGGTTAGCCTGACATCAGTAGTGGGGAAAATGTTGGAATCAATCATTAAGGACGAAATAGCAGTGCATTTGGAAAGCAGTGACAGGATCGGTCCAAGTCAGCATAGATTTATGAAAGGGAAATCATGCTTGACGAATCTTCTGGAATTCTTTGAGAATGTAACTAGCAGAGTGGACAAGGAAGAACCAGTGGATGTGGTGCATTTGGACTTTCAAAAGGCTTTTGACAAGCTCCCGCACAAGAGATTGGTGTGCAAAGTCAAAGCGCATAGTATTGGGGGTAATGTACTGACGTGAAGAGAGAACTGGTTGGCAGACAGGAAGCAGAGAGTCCGGATAAACGTTTCCTTTTCAGAATGCAGGCAGTGACTAGTGGAGTGCCACAGGGCTCAGTGCTGGGACCCCAGCTCTTTACAATATACATTAACAATTTGGATGAAGGAATTGAGTGTAATATCTCCAAGTTTGCAGATGACACTAAACTGGGTGGCGGTGTGAGCTGTGATGGGGACGCTAAGAGGCTGCAGGGTGACTTGGACAGGTTAGGTGAGTGGGCAAATGCATGGCAGATGCAGTATAATGTGGATAAATGTGAGGTTATCCATTTTCGGGGCAAAAACACAAAGGCAGAATATTATCTGAATGGCAGCAGATTAGGAAAAAGGGAGGTGCAATGAGACCTGGGTGTCATGGTTCATCAGTCATTGAAAGTTGGCATACAGGTACAGCAGGCGGTGAATAAGGCAAATGGTATGTTGGCCTTCATAGCTAGGGGATTTGAGTATAGGAGCAGGGAGGTCTTACTGCAGTTGTACAGCGCCTTGGTGAATATTGTGTTCAATTTTGGTCTCCTAATCTGAGGAAGGACGTTCTTGCTATTGAGAGAGTGCAGCGAAGGTTCACCAGACTAATTCCAGGGATGGCTGGACTGTCATATGAGGAGAGACTGGATCAACTGGGCCTTTATTCACTGGAGTTTAGAAGGATGAGAGGGGATCTCATAGAAACGTATAAGATTCTGATGGGACTGGACAGGTTAGATGTGGGAAGAATGTTCCCCATGTTGGGGAAGTCCAGAACCAGGGGACATAGTCTTAGGATAAGGGGTAGGCCATTTCGGACTGAGATGAGGAGAAACTTCTTCACTCAGAGAGTTGTTAACTTGTGGAATTCCCTGCTGCAGAGAGTTGTTGATGGCAGTTCATTGGATATATTCAAGAGGGAGTTAGATATGGCACTTACGGCTAAGGGGATCAAGGGGTATGGAGAGAAAGCAGGAAAGGGGTTCTGAGGGAATGATCAGCCATGATCTTATTGAATGGCGGTGCAGGCTCGAAGGGCCGAATGGCCTGCTCCTGTACCTATTTTCTATGTTTCTATGTTTCTTACAACACTCGCGATGTTGCAGTTCACAGCAGCTAAAATCAAACACAAATTAGACATAGTAGTATGGTGTCACCCCTCCCTGCGCAATTCCCAAGTTCGGACAAGGAGCACCCTTTGGTGCCTGACCTGACGGCCTCTGCATTTCCCTCGGCATGTGAGACACCATAAGTCAAGTATAATCACGAGTTGACAAATAACTAAAGTGTGGGAAGCGATTCGGATCCAGATTGGGACCTCTATATTTCTGAAAAGGTCCCATCAAGGCGGAATGGTGATCTCAAGAATCTTTTTCCCTATCTCAATGGTTTTCTGTTCTAGAGTATAGAAGTATTTGTGTGAGATAATTACAGCTTTTAGCAGAGCGGTAAGCTGTTTGGGTAAAGGTGGAATTGCATAGCCAAAATGTACAACATAATCCTGCAGGTTTGTAATGTTTTCCTTCACAGTGAGGTGGACAGTGGAGGGTACAGGAATGGGGACAATCTGTTCCTGGGCCACTTGAACTGATGCTTCAGGTTTGAAGCAAAAACTGCTGTCACTTACCGGATACCAGAAGTGTCCATGTTGGTAGTGGGGCACACTGGTGGTGACACAATATGTCCCACCCCCTATGTATGCTTTCTGTGGAGGGACATGGTCTTGTGTCATTACCTCCATGGTGCAGTTAATAGGCTGTGCACCAGCAGCTTTAAACCCGCACTGTGACTTTGAATGGGCACTCAAGTACTGGGGACACAGTATTACGTGTGCACCCCGGCTCCGGCACCCGGAGAGGTCAGTACCCGTTACAGCGTGTTCCCACTTTATGACATAGGGTGGGACCACTGCGAAACGAATGTATGCACCTCCCTGAATAACTCCAATGTTTTCCACCTGGTATACTGGTGCGGGTCGGGCTGCCCCACCCATGACCGGCATCGTTAATACTATTCCCATAATGGTGTGGTTAGATTTCCCACAGTCTACTGGGACAGGGTAGGCTTCAGAGGCTAGGTGGAGCTGGCACAGGCTTAGTGAATTGCTGTACGGTTGGAGGGCTGCGAGGTGCTTGTTCCTGATCCAAGAGAGGACTAAACCTTGTTTTAAATCCTCCAAGTTGTTGCGGCCCTCGCCCAACAACCATGCCCCATACAATACGCACACCTCATTCTGTGCAGCCTGGTCAGAAGCGTTTCTATCCTCCTGTATGAGTGCATTCACTGTCTGTGCATGTTTTTCCAGCTCAGCCACTATTTCTTTGAAATGGACAATCATAGCCTGATCCTTGTGTAGTTCTGATCCCACCACAGTGTTCTCCTGTTTTAGGATTTTTCTTGATTGTTTCTTTAAACTGTTTATCTGTGTTTGCAGTTCTATGACATCTAGGCTATTTATTAGAGGATGCTGTATTGTAGGTAGTGAAAACATTGTTTATGATTCCCCTTCTAGGTCTCCCTGAGCCCATGGTGTCCCTAACATTTAGGGTGTATAAGTCTGCTTTGTCTACATTTGCAAAGTTTAACTCATAAAAGTTCTTGAACATGTCTCTAAGTAGGGCCTGGTAGAGCAACTCTGTTTCCTTTGGACACCATGCAGGTAGGTGTACCTCGGTAAGGTTTAAAATTACTGAAGCTACTGCATAATGTACCTCCTGATATAACACCTTTTCGGTCGGTACCAATACTAATCCGTTCCCAGGTCCCTTGGTGGTGGTAGGGCACCTTTCTATTACTGTGCGTATTGGCGGGGTTGTGGGCAGGGGTTTCTTAATGTGTGCTCTTAGTTCGGTGGCATTAATTGGAAGTGGGGAGTGTGGGACCGCGCACCCGTATAGGCTAGAATCCCACCCCATCCTTTCCCCCTCATCTTGCCATTGCCTGGCGAAGGTGATCGATATGCCTCTGGGACAAATACTCTCTGATCCCCACATGCAAACGTAAATTCCTTGTTCGGATTCCTCCCATTTGTCCCAACACACTTTTACTCCTCCCAGTGTCCCCGTGATGGTGCGGTACATATCATTACCGAGTCTTTTCCAGTACAATTCCTCGTCCCATGTGTCCTTGCTGAGTTTTCTGAGCCACCACCATCTTCCCAGGGGAATGTTCCCTTTGCAAGTCAAACACACACGTTTTCCCTCTGTAACACTGACTCGGGCAGCGATGATCCGCATCTGGGGGCATGGAAGTGAAGCCTCCCTGTCGGTAAAACTTTCCTGGCTGGAGTAGAATTAGATCCCAGCCAGCCTGACCATCTTCCCTCATGGGCGTAAACGGCGAGTTCTTCCACATCTCGGGGTGCCACCCCCGGCGGTTACGATCGGTGCTCTCCCTCCTGAACACCCGTAAATGAGGAATTCTTCCACGTCTCCTCAGTCGCTGCTGCTCATCCCTATCAGGGCGAGCAGGAACAGGACCCTTCTCATGTTGACCTCTTTCCTGTAGGGGCACATAAAGCAGATTGTCTAGCCCTGAGAAAGCTCTATGGCTTGACAAAGGTGACCGAGTTCCAAATTGGGCTCATAGACTTTAACTGACTGGCTGTCTTCTTCAGTTCCTTGTGGACTGATGTCTGCTTTTAACTTTATCTCACAGTCTTTTTGCTTGTTATCTTAACAGCTATATCGGTAGATTCTTCTGATTCCCGGGTATTACCCGGCCTGTGCCTCTTTTAATAGCTGCACAGGTAGATTATTTTCCTTACCCCAGATAACTAATACATATATACTTATCATTACACATAATCTTACACTAATCAAAAATTACTATAGATACTTAAATTCATATTGCTAAACATTCTTAAATCCATATCACTATATATGTATATCTGCCACCCGTCTCCGGGTGGCCAGGTTAATTCCTGCCTTCTCTCTTACTTCTTCTCCCGCTGGGTGTCCAGTGAGATAGGTGATAGGTCAGTCTGCACTGCCTAACCCTAAGTACCCTGACCGGATGTGGGTTTGAGTCCCACACTATTGGGGGAATGTTCCCTCCAGTGCTGCAACATACCGCTCCTTTGGGTGGCTGCCTGGTTCGTTTCTGCCCCTGGGGGTTCTGCCGAGTTGAGGACTACGGGCTGGGGACTCTCACTTGGTGGCTGTTCCACCGCTATCTCTTCCGAGGGTCCCTTGTTTCCCGAGACCACTGGCTGGGTGTCCCTGCTCGCGAGCTGGTCTCTGATCTTGGGCGCCCTTTTGCAGCTGGTCCCTTTCCCGGGGCTGAACCATTTAAATTGGAGCGCTGGTGATCATGGAGTCTTTGGCCGTGGTGTGCGGGGAGTCCTTCTTAAGGCTCCGGCTGCTGGGGGTGTGCCCGAGTCCCAAATGATTGATGGGACAGATCCTCCAGTAACACAGTCCACCGCTCCTCTAGGTGCAGTCTGTGGGTCTGCCACGTCCCCTGTGGGATTTCTACAGTCGGGGGCTGTTGGCTGGGGGTCCCTGTCGTTAGTGCGGTTTACAGTTTTTGGCTGTCCCTTACGTTTTGCTGCTGCCCCTGGGTTGAAAAGTTTGATTTATGTGGAACCACTTTGTTCGGTGGGGCAATTTTATGGCATAGACCATGGGGCTTGCCTTGTCGACAATGTGGTACGGTCCCATATACAGTGCCTCAAAGACCCCTACTCTAGCGTAGTTCCTCACCATAACTTGGTCCCCTATCTCCCACTCATGGTGCGTGCGGGGCTCTTGCAGCAGTCGGTTGCTCCGATGCTGTTTTCCCATGTTGTTAGCAGCCTGCCAGTGAATCTGTTTAAAGTGTTCAAACAGATTCCTGACAAAGCTGTCCCGGTTCGCTTCCCTAAGCTGACCTTCCGTGATTACCGGGGCTAACACATGGGTGGGGGTTCGCATGGCTCTGCCGGTCATAAGCTCGTACGGGGAGTAACCTGTGCTCTTTGACTGGCTGGCCCGGATCTCTATGAGGACCAGTGGTAGGAACTCTACCCACCCTTTGGGTGAGTCCCCTGTCTCTTTGCGCACCCTTTCTTTGATAATGCAATTTAAACACTCCACAGGCCCGGATGACTGCGGGTTGTGGGCGACATGCCATTTTCCTTTGATGCCGAGTACCTTCAGAGTCGCCTGCAGCACCTGTCCAGTGAAGTGACTCCCCTGGTCAGACTTCACGCATTGTGGTATTCCCTATCGGGAGAACACTTCTCTGACCAGGATCCTAGCTGTTATCAGGGCAGTGGCTGTTCAGCATGGGAAGGCTTCCACCCATTTGGTGATTACATCCACTAATACTAGGCAGTACTTGTAACCTCTGTGGGCAGTGGGTAGGGGCCCGGTATAATCAATCTGGATCAATTTCCAGGGTCCCTCTACCCTCCAGATATGTCCCATAGACACCTTTCATTTCTGCGGGTCGGGGTTGTTGGCCGCGCACACCGCGCAGACAGCTAGCGCAGAACTCACGGACGTCTTCTCTGAGTCTTGGCCACCACCCTGCCTGTTCCACTCATTGCCAAGTGGTCTCAGGTCTGGAGTGTCCTGCTCCTGGACCCTCGTGGGCCAGCTGGAGGAATTCTATCTGGTGTTGTTGCGGTACTACCCATTGCTCCCTCCTGAACAGTATGTCTTCTTTAATGGCAATTGCTACGGCGCCATACAGGCCGTCTACCTTTTTCCCCTTTGCTAGCATGTTCAGGACAGTTTTGAGGGCGGGGTCTTGGGTCTGAACCGGTTTTAGGTCCGGGGTAAAGCTATCCCTGCCTTCCCTGCAGTGTCTATCCTGCTCCTGACTGCTGCAATGGGTCCTGGATTGTACGGATCCCAGTGCTTGACCGTTCGTGCTCCCTGCTTGGCCAACATGTCAGCCTGCTGGTTTCCCTTGCTACGGGGTTCAGTGGTGGAATGTGCCATCACCTTATGTATGTAGATATTTCCTTCCTCCCCTACGGCTTTCATGATCTTTTCCAGTAGGGGCTTAATTGCCAGGGGACTCCCGTCTGCGGATGTGTATCTGCGGCGGGACCAAATAGCCAGGTACTCCGTACACGAATTGCATGTGAACATACTGTCCGAGCAAATCGTGTATGGGGTAGGGAATTCTTCGGGGTGTGTGACTACATACACTACCGCAGACAGTTCAGCGTGCTGGGCGCTCATAGTACTGGGAGGTTTAATCGCCAGGGCAATGCCTGCCTCAGGGTCATAAATTCTGCAGCCTATGAGTCGTTCACCTGCAGATACCGTGCTTGAACCGTCCACATAGATCTCTCGGCCTGTGGGGTGTAACCAAGCCCGAAAGTCTATGTTAATTTCCCATACTCCTTCTGTGGAACACCGGTGGGCTGTCCCTGGATAAATTATGTTGGCTGCGAATCTTGGCTCACAGAGGTAGGTCCATTTGAGAGAGGAACAGGGTCCAGCGAGCAATGCGGGCACTGCTCACTGTCCCGTCCTTGATTCTCCCATCTAGGAGCATTTGGGTGGGCATATGGTGGGTAAGGAGTGCGATAGGGGACTCCCCTGTGAATATCAGTGATCTTTTCTCAGCCCAGTGAGTGGCTAGGAGGTACCTCTCACAGTTGGAGTATCCCTTTTCCACGTCCGTGAGTATCCTGGAGGAGTGCCGCTCTTGGAGCAGTACTGCACTCAGACTGTCTCCACTGGCTGCTACCTCCAGGAAAAACTCTTCACCCCCATCGATGGCGCCTAGAGCTGGCGCGGTCTGCAGGTATTTCTTGAGTTGGATAAATGCTGCCTCGCAACTTTCGTCCCATTCCCTCTCTACTCCCTTGTGTAGGAGTCGGAGCAGAGGGGTTGCTGTGGCTGCATAATCCTCAATGAAATCTCTGCAGTACCCGATTAGCCCTAGAAAAGATCTTACTCCTGTCACTGTGTTGGGGGTGGGTAACTCCTGCACTGCTTCCCTTCTAGCTTTGTCAATGGCTCTTTCCCCAGCACACACAGCCAGTCCCAGGAATTTTACTTCCTTCAGGCTGATCTGTGTCTTCTTGGGGTTTATTTTAAATCCTTCTTCTTTCAGCAGCTCCAGCAACTCAGCCAGCAGTGGGCCATGCTCTTCCCCGTCATCGGTGAACAGGAGCAGGTCATCCACATACTGTACTAATTCCTGGGGTCCGCTGAAACTCTTTAAACAGTTGGCCATACACTGATGGAAAATATTAGGGCTGTTGTGGAAACCCTGAGGGAGATAGTTCCAAGTGTATTGCTGTCCTTTAAAGGTAAAAGCAAACTTGTACTGATCTTCTCTTCTTAAAAGTATGGACCAGAACCCATTGGAAATATCCAGCACCGTGAAGGTGGTCGCGGAGGCTGGGATACTTCCAATGAGGTCAGCGACAGCAACAACAGTGAGTGCACAGGTGGGGATGTTACGATTGAGTACTCAATAGTCCACCGTGGCTCTCCAGGAGTTGTCCGGTTTCTTAACTGGCCACAATGGAGAGTTCACATGTGTCGCTATCGGTCTCAATACCCCCTGTTTAACCAGCGAACCCAAGGCTGTTTCCATGTCTGCCTCCGCCTCCCTGGGGAAGTTGTACTGTTTCTGTGGTCGGGTCATGGGGTCCCATCTAAGCTAACCTGTGGAGTTTCTCATGTGAGCTGCACCATTTTCTCTACTCTAGAGAAGGGACTCCCATCATTGCAGCCCATAGCTTCTAAAATGTCCTTTTGGACGGCAGTTGGTGTTTTCTGTCCTCTTTTGCTCTCAGTAGAGAGGAACTGGTACAGTTTGCTGTCCAGGGATAGGAGAAGCACCTTTGCCATTTCTGCATCATCGCACCCATTAATAGCCCCTGCCTGTTCCACCTCCACAAAGTGAACCGAGGGGTCTCGCTTTGGAGTTAGCTTTCCCAGGTGACTTATCATAGCCCTAAGCTGGTGGGGAGTGTGGGGGACCACAAACTGACTTTCCAGGGGCCCTGGACCCCCGGCAAGGGTGGGTGGGCCAAACTTCTGTTGCCGGACCGGGCACATTGGCCCTGGTTCTGGCTCTCCCTGTTCTGTCTCGCCGCCCTCTCCTTCCTGCGGCCAAGCCGAGCTGAAACTCAGGGCTACAGGTGGTGGTGGTTCGCTATTGTCCGCCCCGCAACTGATTTGCCCCTCCTGCTGCTGCACCGGTGTAGTCACCGGTGCCACAGGTAGTTGCCAGGTAGTTTCTTCCTTCTCTTCTCTTCCAGGTTTACCTGTGGCGTACCTGGGCTTATTAAGCATACCATGCCTTTTGCCTTGGACAGAGCAAGGTTTAAACTTTTAATTTGTTGCTGGCAGGGACTGTGGTCTCCTGATTCAAACCCATTAGTGCTAGCTACTTTATACGCTGCTTGCACATCTTTTAATCTTTCCTGGAGCTTTTTTACTTGTAGGGTGAGGCGAGTGCTTTCCTCCCTCAGTGACTTTTCATTACTTTTGACCTCGGTAACCTGACATTAAAAATAGTCCTGACTGTTTTTAAACCTTTTCATTATCTGGGTCCTTTCCTGTTTTAACTTACGGAGTTCTCTTAATAATCTTTCTTCTGACATAACCCTTTCCTGATGGTTCTCTGTACATTCCCAAAACTCTGCCTGTAATGTTTCATTCATTCTATCTAGGAGTTGGACCTGTCGCTGTAGACAGACCAACCAGATTGCCTTCTCTACTGCTTCTTTGTGATCTTTGTTTGCTGTCCACTGGGCTGCAGCGTCAGCTGGATGCTCAGCATGCAACAGACTAAGCACCCATTCTTTAGTTACATTGACCTTCTTGTACACATAGAAGGAAATCCTCTCTTCCATTTTGGTTCTTTGCCTCAAACTAGCACTTTCTACATCACACCCTGTGTAACAGAGTCCTGCCGCGGTCGCCATTTTGTAAGGGGGTCAGGTTCCCTTCTGACCAACTTGAGCGGTTTGAATCGTTCCCATTTCCTTAGGTTGTGTACTCTGGATTTATTTGGGGGGTATGACAAAAGTGCAAAGGACACTGGTTTGATGCAAAGAACTTTGGTTTTATTACAGTCAAGGTAATACAGGCTTATTACTCTAGTAAGAAAATACAAGGCCAAACTTACAATCACTCTAATAAAAAACAATACAAGGAAAGGTACAAGGTCAAACTTACAATCACTCTAATAAAGAACAATACAAGGAAAGCTGCAAGGTCAAACTTATAATCACTCTAATAAAGTACCATAAACTATACATTCAAAGGGGATTGCAGTAAAATTATACCTCCCACCACCCAATACCTAATTCTAGCTTGGTTAGACTCCAGGGCAGGCAGGGACTTATGCTTACCAATCCTTTTGATAGTTAATGGTAGATGGTGATGTTCTTCCTTCCTTCAGTACTTCAAGACTTCGAGGTTGGAGAAGTTAGTTTACAACTGCCGGGTTGGTTTCTCTCCTTTTCTTGTTGAGGTAGTAGCAACCACCGCTCTCCCCTCTCTAACCTCTGTTGAAAACAGGGGCAGTTATATGATTTCAGTCTTCTAATCTTGCCACCAAATCTCTTCAAAATCCTTTGTATAATTTTGGCGGGCTTGGTTCTTCTTTGTAATATTTTGTCGGGTTCGTTAAAGTTGATATGTCTTGGGTGAGTTGATGTTCGAAAACTGTTTCCTGATGGAAATATTAGTTTGGTAATTGCAATGTCCTTTTGTGCTTAGTCTTTCGCATGCAGGGCTGGATTGGATCTCTTTGTGATGTATATGCTGAAATGGTATGTCCAGACCCATGTTGATGGGGAGCTACCTCTGGGTGATTTTGTGATGGTAGTGTCTCTTGTGGAGAAGGATTTTCAAATACTCATTCTTCCAGACAAGTCAACTCAGTCCTCACACCCAGATAGTTGCAATAATCAAGTGGGCTTCTTTTGTTCCCTAGGTCCGGCCACAAGCTTGAATTTGTCTTGTAAAAGTTCATAATTCTATTAAAGTTCGTAGTTTCTTCCATAAGCACTTAAGAGTTCCAAACTTTTCGGTGGATAGTCCTAAATTAAATTTCCTTTCGAATGAGCCCAAACACAGTGGGGAGTCGGGGGTGGTGGGGGGGTGGTTTCTTGTGAATTTTGCATTCCTTCAGCAGGAAACCAAAAAAAGCATTGCAGACACAGTATTCAACCACAATTTACTGCAGTCTCCCAATCCACTATGTCCAACACTTATCGCCCACTCTACTTCATATTCACATATAAGATAATCACCCGGCTTAAACCCCATGCAGTGGCATAAATTTCTCGCCTTATATTTAAGTATCTCTCGCAATGGTAAAACCCGAAGTTGCGAGCAGAATACCAAACTCTTACACAAACCTTCTTAGCCAGTGATGTTTCTTTCCGATTCATAGATTGTGAGGATAGGACTTCCAAGCAGTCCCGTCTTAGTTAATGATGTAGTTTTCTGATTCATAACTTGTGTTATGAGGCTCCAGGGAATCCTCTATGACTGAACTGCAGCTTCTGCAAATAGGGAACTGAAAGGAGTGTCTAGTAACAAAATATAAGTTACTGTACAAGTATAATCTCCTGAGTACGCAAAAGTAAACTTGGGTCCCTTCGAGGCTCAGCCAGGAGAAATTATTATGGGGAATAAAGAAATGGCAGAGATGTTAAACAAATATTTTGCATCTGTCTTCACAGTAGGAGACACAAAAAGCATACCAAAAATAGTGGGCAAATAAGGGTCTAATGAGAGTGAGGAACTTAACGTAATTAAGATCAGTAAAGAAAAAGTGTAAATATTAATGGGACTAAAAGCCAACAAATCCTTTGGACCTAATGGTGGCTGCAGAGATAGTTGATGCACCTAAAAGAGGTGGCTGCAGAGATAGTGGATGCATTGGTTGTGATCTTCCAAAAGTCCATAGATTCTAGAAAGATCCCAGTGGATTGGAATGTTGCAAATGTAACTGCACTATTCAAGAAAGTAGGGAGAGAGAAAATGGGGAACTACATGCCAATTAACCTGTCATCAGTTGTCAGGTAAAGGCTGGAATCCATTATTAAGGAAGTGGTAACAGGGCAATTAGAAATTCACAATATGATTAGGCATTGGAGCAATAGTACCATAGTTATTATGTTATTGGACTAATAATCCAGAGAAATGAGTTCAAATCCCAACATGATAGCTGGGTAATTTAAATTCAAAATAATTAAATAAATCTGGAATTAAGAAAAAGCTACTTTCAGTAATAGGAAAGGAAATCTGTTGTCCTTACCCAGTCTGGCCTATATATGACATCAGCAATGTGGTCGGCTCTTAACTGCTCTCTGAAACGGCCTAGCAAGCCACTCAGTTGTATTCACGAAGGCGGCTCCCCACCGCCATCTCGCGGGCAATTAGGAATGGACAATAAATGCCGACGGCGTTGTCCACATCCCATGAATGAATAAAAAAAGAGTCAACATGGTTTTATGAAAGGGAAATTGTATCTGACCAATCTATTCTGGATGTAAAAGATCCCATGGCATTATTTCAAAGAAGAGCAGGGAAGTTATCCCCGATGTTCTGGCCAATATTTATCCCTCAATCAAGATAACCAAAACAGATTATCTGATCATTATCACATTGCTGTTTGTGGGAGCTTGCTGTGTGCAAATTGGTTGCCGCGTTTTGCATGTTATAACATTGACTACACTCCAAAAGTACTTAATCGGTTGTAAAGTGCTTTGAGATGTCCGGTGGCCGTGAAAGCCGCTATATAAATGCAAGTCTTTCTTTTTATTAGAGGTTTTTTGAGGCTGTAACTGGCAGGCAGCTATAATACATTTGGATTTTCAAAAGGCATTAATAAGGTGCCACACGAAAAGTTATTACACAATATAAGGGTTCATAGGGTTAGAGGTAAAATATTAGCATGGATAGAGGATTGGTTAAAGGACAGAAAGCAGAGTAGGAATTAAACGGGTCATTTTCCTGTTGGTAGGCTATAACTAGTGGGGTACCGTAAGGATCAGTGCTGTGTCCTCAGCTATTTACAATCTATATTTATGACTTAGATGAAGGGACCAAGTGTTATGTATCCAAGTAGGTGGGAAAGTAAGCTGTGAGGAGGACACAAAGAGCCTGCAAAGGGATATGGACAGATTAAGTGAGTGGTCAAGAAGGTGGCAGATGGAGTATAATGTATATCCCTAACCCTAATCCTAATCCTAAATGTTAGGTTATTCACTTTGGTAGGAAGAATATAGAAATAGAATATTTTTTTTTAAATGGTGAGAAATTATTAAATGTTGGCATTCAGAGAGCTTTAGGTGTCCTTGTACAGGAAACACAGAAGGTTAGCATGCAGGTACAGCAAGTAATCAGGAAGGCAAACGGCATGTTGGCCTTTATTGTAAGGTGGTTGGAGTATAAGACTAAGGGGGACCGAAATTCAGCACCGCTGGAAACCTGGCGCTCCTCCCGACTTTTTGGGGCCATTTGTGATGAATTTTTCTTCGGTGGTGGCCCGATCAATATTCAGCTCCAAAAGTGAAAAAATGGGTTCCAGCGCTCAGGAACCCTTCCAAAGTGCATGTTTCAATGGTGTGGCTCTCTTAATTGTAGCAGAATTCCCATGGAGAAATTCAGCATGCAAGGACGTGTTTCTATGAGCCAGCTGCTCACTGGCTTTTTTAAAGGCCAGGGTTTGCAGCTAGGCTCTGAGGGTGGAAGGAGTTGGATTGAAGGATGGCTGGTGTGATAGCAGGAAGGAGGGCGAATAGGTTTACCGATGTGGAGCTCGAGACCCTGATGCAAGGTGTGAAGGGTAGACGGCTAGTGATGTTTCCAGACGTGGGGAGACCAAGCAGACAGATCATAAATAATGCGTGGAATGAGATAGCACAGGAAGTGTCAGGCACGTCCATATACAGAGGATGCCAGTGCAGTGCAGGAAGAGATTCCACTATATCATCTGGTTTATTAAAGTGATTACCTCTTCCATCAACTTCTGACCTTGCATCTGCGGCACTCTCCTTCAACATGTTCTTAGTTCCCATATTCACTTTTTAGTCACTCAAGCAGCATCTCATTGTTCGCGGCTCTATATATATATATATATGTGTTCTCGCAATGGAAGCTCCCTTTTGTCTGACACTTTCAGCTGCATGTCACGGACAAACAGTTGTGCACTCATTTCTGATGCGTCATCACAGTCGTACTCACCAACCATGCTTTCTTTTTCAGGCTAAACTGGCACACAATAGAGGCAAGCAAAGGATGACCAGGGGTGGCGACGCAGACACACAGGTGCTCACACCTCTGCAGGAGAGGGCTCAGGCGTTGTTCAACGTCCATGCTACATTCACTGTGGCCAACTGTCGTGTTGACAGTCATGTGGGTAAGTGAAGGCCCTCCTTTAATGCTCTCTCCTTCAATACGCTAGCGCCTACTGTTCCTTTCCTTCATTGCTAGATGCATCCTCCACGTCTTCATCTTTCACTTCCGCCTCACAGCAGCCCTTCTCTCATTTATGCTTGCAGATGACACGCCCCCCCCGTGGGCAGTGGAACTGCCGATGACAATGTGGGCTACATTAGTAAGTGAGGCTATCGTTGAATGTGCTCGTTATTAGAATGCGACAGCACCTATTGTGCTTTTCTGTCCAAAAGTGTGCTAGTTGCACGCTCCATGTGTTAATCCCCCACCTCCCCTCATGGCAGCACAAATGGACACAGCGCCTGTGAGACCAGCTACAGGCCTGACGCACAGGTGTGTGGACAGAAGCCCTCCAATTTCAACAAGCACTGATGATGACATTAAGGCTTCAAGCGATGAAGAGACCATTGTCAGTACTCCCCGGCTCATTCAGACAACTGATGAGGAGAGGACACAGATGGCACAAGCGCATCACTGCTTCCACTCACACGCGCTAGCTCAGATACTGGTGGGAGTGCAAGGTCTGAAGTAGTTGATGTGGTAGGTGGGGCAGCACTGAGTATTGCACTGAAGACTAGCGGGCTGCAGCATGGTGACAGGGCGAGACAACCTCAGGTGCCACCTCTCCAGGGGGTGATTCCACACTGGAGCTCTGCCGACAAGGACTCAGATATTGCCATTGACGTAGCGGCTTACGAGAGAAGGGTGGAGGCTGCTATGTTCAGAATAAATTCACAGGACTATATCGCAAGCTCAAACTGTTGTGACCTTGGTCTCGTTATTCAGACTCTAGAGTGAGGAAGCAGCATGGTGAGTCACCTTTTATACCTGCTTGCCCCAGGGTGCATAGGTGACCCTTAGGTATCCCACAGATGTGCCCCCTAGTGGCAAGTCTTACATTTGGGTAAGGTCTACACACATACATAACATAACCCCCCCCAAAAGTGTTATTGTGCAAGTTATTTGCAAGTTGAGGCGATCTGGCGCCCCGCGTCCTCGGGTCGATCGCCTGACATGCTGGGTTCATCCTTGTGGTTGACGGCGAAGTTGATCATGTTAGTGGGTCGCTGGGGGCCAGGTCCTTTCGCAGTGGTTCCTGGTTATCTCGTTCGCAGTTTAGTCTTGTCCAACTGCTTTACTCGTTAGCCCAGTACATGGTTTCACAATCAAATGCTCCGTTTTCAGCACATACACTCCATTCCCCCCCTTGGCCAATGCGATACTAGCGGCTCAACTGGGGCCCTGAACATGGTCTACATCACTTATTCTGATGTTGCATGCAGGGGCCGTGCACTTATGGTGCATTCTCTGCTGATGGCATGCGGAAGGCTGGGTTCTGTGTGATTCAGTCTGGTGATTGTGTAACACCCAGGATAGCCGGGTCTGTAGGGAGTCTACCGTGGCACGCATGGTGCTAGGTTTGTTGATTTGGGCGCTGACCCTGAGGTCTGGCAAGCCCAAGATGGCCACAATGGCCTTGTGACTTTCGGTAGTGGCGGAAGGCCTAGTGGTCCCCATTGGGCTGTAGTATAGGGGCCCCGGACCACCGACTGTGTGTAGCCACCCTGCTTTGCTTTGCAACGTTGAGATGGGTCTACCGTCTCTTTGGCGGATAGGTTGCCACATCCCGTCGAGCAGTTCACCTTTGGCAGGCGGTAACATGGGATCCTGGCTGGTCCAGGTCCTAAGCTGGGGGGCTGTTACGGTTGACCCCTCACTTTCTAGCACTTCCACGACCGCGAGTGGGTCTGCAGGCTGCGCCGTTTCCACCCCGGTGATGGGCATTGGTGGCCAACTGAGAGCATAGGTTCTACTCTCAGTGCCTGGCCCGTGGCGGATCATGTTACAGTGCACAGACATTGTTGGACATTCTCGAAACAACGCATCAATAATGGTGCCTCTGCTCTCCCAAGCTTGTGGGATGAGCAGTTTGTCTAACTTGAGCACATATTGGGACACTCTTTGGTATGTCTCTTTAGTCCCATGATCACAGGCTGCTGCTTTGTTTAAGTTATTTGATACATGTTGAATCATTTGGGGCTCGCCCGCTACTTTTGTTTGCTGCACAACACTCCCGATCCCGTGCGGTAACATTTAATTTGCTACGAATACTTTGTTAGATACATACAACCAGTTGGGGTTCACCCGCTACTTTGACTTGCTGTACAACACACCCGACCCCGTGTGATAACACATCACTTGTTACAAGTACTTTGTCAGATACATATATGACTGGTTGGTGTTCGCCCGCTACTTTGGCTTGTTGTACGGTACCCCCAACCCCATACAATGGTACATCATTGGCCGCGAAAGACCGCTCGCACGGGTTACATGGTGCGCACAATTTTTTTAAGCGTGTTGGGTTCCTGGCCTTCACCCCGGCCGCCCCTTTACCTTTGCCCTAAACCCAGTCGTCTTCCTTGCTGGGCGACACATTCCTCCGTTCCGTTGCAGCGACCTCCCGTGGTCTGGTTGCACACTCGTCCCGTGGTCTGGATGCATTCTCGTCTTGTGGTCTGGACGCACCTTCGTCCCATGGTCTGGACACCTTCTCATCCCGTGGTCTGGGCGCCCTCTCGATCGTGTCCGTGATGCCGACTGCCGTGATCTTCCTCCCCAGGTATTTTGCCTCTGGAGCCGGGAAGATGCATTCAGATCGTTTCGGCCAGAGTCCCACTCCGCACAGTCGACCTGGAGCCTCTTCCCTCGTCGCAAAAGGGTCGTCGGCTTCGGGTGGTGGGTACTGCACCTGTACCGCTGCTCGGTTGAACTTTACCTCCTCGTGGTTATGATGAGCAGCCTGAGCATTGGGGATCTGCAAAAGGAGCTGCACTTCGATGCCTGTTTCAGCTGGAAGTGAGGGTTTGCTCGGCCTTTGGGAAAGGCCAGAGAAGGTACGCAGAGGTCTTCCCAGTTCTATCGGATTTTCCCCATCCACCTCCTGCCAAGCAGCATTGGTGCATCACCTGAAACAATCCACAGTGGTAATTCGTGCACTGCTCCCTCATGGAATACTCTTATGTCCGCACTACCAATAACTGGTATCAGTTCCTTGGTGTAGGTGCACAGCTTTGCCTGAATCGGGATCAGCTCAGGTTGCTGTGCTTCGTTGCTCCACAGCCTTTCAAAGGCCTTCTGGCTCATGACTGATTGACTCGCCCCCGTGTCTAGTTCCATGGAGACTGGAGTGCCGTTAAGTTCAACTTTTAACATGATCGGAGGGCTTTTGGTGGTGAAGGTGTGTATCCCATATACTTCCTCTTCATCCTCAGGTTCAGTTGCCTCTCCTGTTCGTATATCGCGATCGTCGCTGGATCGGTCGTCCTCTCTTGACTCTGCCACGTGGTGAGAGATAGGTCGTTTGCACATTCGCTGGAGGTGCCCCATTGTTCCACAGCCCTTGCACACATAGGGCTTGAATCTACATTGATGAGCTATATGGCTGCCCCCACAGCACCAACATGCTGCTAATGGATACGCATTCATGCCCCATGGCAGACTCTGAGTCACTCTAGGTCTGGCCTCTGCAATTGAGTGGGTCCTGCCCTATGCCATTCTGCCTGCTGCAAACAGTATTTTGTGCATGGTGCTTCGATTCTGTGAAGATATCTGTTTCATGTTATCGCTCGTGGATATGAAGGCTTGGGCTATCGTGATGGCCTTGCTCAGATCCAGGGATTCGGCAGACAGCAGTTTGCGAAGGATGACCTCGTGGCCAATTCCAAACACAAAGTCCCGTAACATTTCCCCCAAGGATCCTGCAAAGTCGCACTGCCCCGCAAGGCGTCTTAGGTCGGCGACAAAACTCGCCACGTTCTGGCCCTTGGAATGACGGTGCATGTAAAAGCGGTACCTGGCCATCAGGATGCTCTCCACTGGCTTGAGATGTTCCTGAGCCAGCGCACACAGCTCTGCATAAATTTGTCCGTTATTTTGACCAGTGCCAGCAAATTTTTAAGGAAGCCATATACTGATGACTCACATACGGTGAGGAGAATCGCTCTGCGCTTGGTCGCCGCCTCAGCCTTGTCCAATTCGTTGGCCACAAAGTACTGGTCGAGGCTCTCAATGAAGGCTTGCCAATCATCACCCTCAACACATTTCTCAAGAAAACAATGGCAACCATTACCACATGAAAGTTTGTGATCCGTTACTCATTGTCAATTTGTTATGTTCAGAATAAATTCACAGGACTATATCGCAAGTTCAAACTGTTGTGACCTTGGTCTCTTTATTCAGACTCGAGAGTGAGGAAGCAGCAGGGTTAATCACCTTTTATACCTGCTTGTCCCAGGGTGCACAGGTGACCCTTAGGTCTCCCACAGGTGTGCCCCCTAGTAGCAAGTCTTACATTTGGGTAAGGTTTACATACATACATAACAGAGGCCATGCATTTTCAGATATTGGGGGCACTGACAAGTGTGCCAGAGAGCCTGTCGGAAGTTGTCAGGAGTGTGGAGGAGTCTGCCTCCCGTGTAGTCGACAGCTCGGCGCACATCATGGAGCCCATCATTGCCAGTGTGCAAGCGATGGTGGACTTCCAGAGTGTCTATGCGGATCCACCTGTAATGCCGCAAACTGCAGGTGATGTGGCAGCTGCCATTTTGGCACAGGCGCGAGGGAATGAGTGAATCGGTGTGGATTGGAGAGGATGGTCGTGACCCTGGAAACTCAGAATGCTCTGTATAAACTTTCTGGGCAATAAGCCACGGAGTGTCATAGTGCTGTCATCTTTGGTGGGTTTGAGACTCTGGCTGCTCTCCTGCAATCTCAGCTCGATGCCACCAGACACCTCAGTATTGCATTCGCGGCTGGGTCCAACACGAGCTGGGGGGACCTTCTGATGTCGCGCCACCGCACCAACCTCCCTCAGCTTGGTGGTGGTGTTAAGGTGCTGCTCCCGGGGAACCATGCAGTCTCCACGGACCAGGATCCTAATGATGTGCTCTCTCAGGATCACAGCATTCCTGGCCCCAGACCTCCCACTCCACCAGTGTCTCCACGCATGGTTGCACCCAAGCCGAGCCAGACTGCATCCTCCCAGGAGGGTGCTGGCCAGTCTGCACCCGGCCCTTCCAGGCCCAAAGATATTTGAGGGTATCCTAGAAGGACAGCTGTAGGTCCCACACAACAACCACAGTAGCCTTCCCTGACCCATGAAGCAGCCACAGGGAAGACACTCAGGCATAGTGTGAGGGTAGGCCTGCGTAAGAGGTGTTATAAGGACATGCACAGGGGTAAGCGCTGATTATTGGTGTTAGTTGATGGGAGTCTTTTTGTTGATGTTGTGCTTTTGCACTGAATTGAATATCTTGATAAATCTTTATTTTTGGTACTTATATCTGGCTAGGTGTTTCATTTGGGAGTGGGCAATTTTGTGTGAAGGCACTCATTGTGATGGCCATTGAAAGTGGGAGCTGAAGGATCCTGTGTGGATGGGACTATCTGAAGCGAGTAGCTATGTGACGCTGCTGCACCTCCCTTATAGGGTTGTGATGGGCACGATGCCTCTTAACTCGGTGGCGATGGGGATCCTCCTCCTCCTGTACCTCCTCCTCCTCCTCATCAGGTGGTACTGCTGGCTCGACCTCCAGTGGCTGTCCCATCATGAGAACCAGGTTATGCAGCATGCAGCAGATCATGATGAATATGGAGACTCATTGAGAAGAGTACTGCAAGGTGCCACCAGACCAGTCCAGGCAACAGAACCTCTGCTTAAGGATGCCTATGCACTGCTCGATGATGCACCTTGTGGTACAATGAGCGTCATTGTATGCATGCTCTGGTGCTGTCCTGGGGTTCTGCAGTGGAGTGAGCAGCCAAGTGAACAGAGGATATCCCTTGTCCCCAAGCAGCCAACCACAATTCTGATTCGGGCCAGTGCAGAATGAAGGAATCATGACTGCTTCCTGGGTACCTCTCATCAACTGCCAGGATTCGACACTGGTGGTCACACACGAGTTGGACATTGAGCGAGTGGAACTCCTTGCGGTTCACAAAGATCTTGCGGTCATGTTATGGCACTCTCAGCCCAATGTGTTTGCAGTCTATTGCACCCTGCATCCTTGGGAAGCCTGCAATTCGAGCAAGTCTGGCCTGCCGCTCCTTCTGTTTGTCCCGTTTCATGGGGAAGGAGATGTACTGCATCCTTCTCCTGTAGAGTGCATCGGTGACCTGTCGAATGCACGGATGTTGTCAATGTCTGCAGTGGCAGACTGGAAAGACCCCATGGCATTAAAATTCAACACGGTGGTGACCTTGGTCTCTATGGTCAGGGCAGTCCTCAGCGTTGTGTGAGGCTGAGTTCTTTGCGCAGGACAGTGCAGAACTCCTTTAGTACGACTTTCCTAAATCTTAGCCTTCGCAGGCCTTGCTCATCAGTGAGCTGGAGGAAGGAGAACTGAAGTCTGTACCCTTTGAAGGTAGGGCCTCCTTCCCCCACCTCTGCCGTTGGTCACCTCCCCTGGCAGCTAGATGATGCCCATCTCCCTGGTCCTCCTGATTGTCGGGCGCCTCTGGATGCTGTTGCTGGCAATGCTCCTGGCTCATTATTTGGTTGTGGGGAGGGGGGGCGGGGTGGTCAGTATACCTCACCCTCCTCCTGAAGCCATCTACCTCTTTGCCACTCTCTCTAGCTGCAGGTCTGAGCACATGTGCAGGCCCTTCTCTCTGTTGGCCAGCCATGGCTGCTGCCTCCTTTGCTCGCTGCCTCTCTAGACATTGCTGAAGACAATGCCTTCTCCTGCGTGCTGTCGTGCGTTTGCCCAGGTGTTCCCCTGCCAACACTGATCCCATTCTTTTTCAAGCTGCACCCTGCCAAGCACACAATCAGGCCTACACACCTCCATTAAAGACTGAGGGCTGAAAGTGCTCAGAACTCTCACAAAACCTCTGAAGACCACTCAGCAGGTTCAATGCAGGGAAAAAACAAAAGCAAAACTTTCCTCCAAAAATCACCCCGATTGCGGGAATAGTCCATTGACCTCGTCCAGCGGTGTCGTGTTCCACGGCAAAGTGGACCAACACAAAAACCTGGCGGGGTCACTGCTGAAAAAAAAACTCTTTAGTGCTGAAAATGGGTGGCGTGGCCGCATAGCAGCGGCGTGCACCCTGGTGACGGCACTGCGGCCCAAATCCCTTTCCCGCTGATTCACCCCGCCGATTCCGGCAGAAGTGCGCACTGCTGGAACCCTCCCCCTGAGCTGAATATGCTTCGGGGGGGACAAAGAAACGGAACGCGGTGGCTGATTCATTTTTCTGACTGGCCGCCGAAAACCCGCATTAATGGTCCCTCCAGGAACTATGAATTTTAACCCCAGGAAGTCTTGCTACAATTGTACAGGGCTTTGATGAGATTTGGAGTACTATGTACAGTTTTGGTCTCCTTATCTGAGGAATTATATACCTATCTTAGAGGCATTGTGATAAAAGTTCACTACATTGATTACTGGGATGAAAGGGTTATCCTTTGGTTATTTAATCACTCCTGCAAGAAGTGTGTCTATGTGAGAATTTTATGGGGATAGGATTGGATTCAGCAGTGATGGGCCCCACAAATGAACAGGCAATTATACTCACTATGTAGGTTTACACATCAATGATGTCAAAAGTATGGATGTTGTTGCCAACTTAGGGAAAATCAGAAGAGATCAAAACGGAAAAGGGAAACTCAAATACACTCAAATAAATAGATGCTACAGGCAATCAACTGCAGGAGTGTATATTTTCCATTTGGTGAAGTTCACATACAAATTCTAAACGTGCCTTTACTACATTCCTCGATGTGTTTTTTTAGACTTGTGTCGCTCTTTTATTTTAAATGTTTATTAGTGTATGCCTAAAAAATAGTCCTCAGAGGAATGTAGTTCAGCCATATTAAATTTTAAAAATTACTCTAGCTTCTTGTACTTTCTGAATAAGCTCCGCATTTCTAACCTTCTTGTACGATATTAGAATGTTTCACACCTTGCCGCCCTTGATTTATAATGTGGCACGGAGAGCCATGCAGTACAGAATCCAGTCACCAATGTGCTGGTAAGTCGCTTTTGGTAAGTCGGCTTTTGGTAAGTCGGCTTTTGGTAAGTCGCTTTTGATGCCGGGCTTTGAGATTTTCAAATCAAGAAACCAATGTTTGCAAACCACATTTATTGGGTGGGAAATTGGGATGGCGTTTTCCTGTTGAGTGCACAACTTTTACAGTTTTTACAGGAAACCAAAGATTCAGCTTCTCTTAAATGTTTTTGAACAATGAAATATGCAGCGTAATGGTGTAATGATTACGCTGTGGCAATGCAAAAATGATAATGGTCCAGAAATCCCGTCCTCCCCGGGTCCGTATGGAGTGTGTACAGACCCGGGAAGGCATCGCAAAAGTCGGTTTTCAGCGCACAATGCGCATGCACTGAAAACCGGCTTTTCCAATCTGTCAAGTTTCTGGCTTGACAGATCCTCCACATCTCGGGAGCGAGGACTGCGGTATTTACCCATATCTTGCCCACCAAATGTCTTGAATACTCTTGTGCCTGATAAAAGCAGGCGCATAGCCTACTTTTACAGGCGTAAGTGTTTTAAAACACATAAAAACATAATAAAATACAATTTAAAAAAAACACATTTTATTGTCAAAAACCCTCCCCACTATGGTAAGTTTATTTTAAACCATAATTAAAAATACTTTTTAAAAAATCGGGAAAATATATATTTTTTATAAGACATAAATAACTTTAATTTAAATTAATGTTAAATATGTGGTGTATTTTTTCTATTTCTATTTAGTGTTTTAGGTATTTGGGGGCTTTCTCAATCATAATAATGATAACTCCAACTTACAGAGTTCCCATTATTATGAATGAGTATATACTTTACCTGGATTGGCTGCCCAGAACCATGTGACTGCAGCTCCAGCTCTGCGGACGTCCTGACATGCACGCGCTCCGACGCGCTGTGAGTGGAGGCCTCAGGACCGGGATCGCATGTGGGCGCAGCAGGTTCTGGTAAATGTGCATCTTTTATCCCTTTTTTAGCCGATCGCCCGTGGGAAGCAGCCAACTGGGATTTCTAGGCCAATGTGAAGGCCAATTGAGTTTTGGAGGGGCGGGGGAGGAGGGGCGGGGGGGTTGGGGGTGCGAGTTCTGATTTTTGTTTTTAAATGAAACTCCCGTAGTAAGCAATGCCTCAACATCACAAGGCAGAAAACGGATAAAAGAAAATGGATTTCTAATTTGAAAAGCTGACTTTTAGGGGAATTCTAACTCCAAAAAACGGGTTGTTTGGAGTCAGGATGGAAGTTAAAAGCAGGAACCCACCTCCAACCTGCCCACTTACGGTTTTAACGGAGGTGCAATGGTTGCCGGGCAGCCAACCTGCTCCCAGGTGGCGGGTCATCCATGTAAATATTATAAGAGGCTGGCGTGCCTCAGATTTAATCAGCATTTAAAATTTAACGTGGCTCAACAGGTTTCGCAAGCCTCGGGAAACCCGACAGCTAATAGAAGGTGAGAACTGCTGGATCCAGGTGATAAATGCCTAAACGCTTACCTCCTGGATCCAGCATCCCTGCGATCGGAGACTCCCACCCCCCCAAGGCCTCTGATCCACTTCACCGGCCCCCAGGCCTCCAAAAGGCTTCCCGGCCTCAACTCTCCCCTTTGCCAATCGTTCTCCAGGCCAGCCACCTTCTCTCTGTCCCCCCTCGCCTCCCCGCCACTCCGGCCACTTCTGGGCTGCGGATGATTCTCTCCCTTTCCCGCCCCTAACCACCTCCAGGCCGGCGATGATTCTCTCAGTTTCTCCACCCCAATTCCACCACCTCGACCACCTCTGGCTGGTCAATGATTCACTCCCTCCCCCACGCCCCCGATCACGTCCAGGCCAGCGATGATTCTTTCCCTTCACACAGACCCCCCGATCTCTTCCAGGCCTCCCGATGTTCTGTGCCTACCTCCCCCGATGCTCCGCCGACCCCTTAATGCTCTCTGCCTCCCCCCACCGCTCCCCTCTGATACACATCTGACCCCTCAATGCTCTCTGCCTGCCCCCAATGTCCCCCTCTACCGAAGCTCCTTCGGGCCTCTGATGTTCTCTGCTTCCCCCCACCAACACCACCACCTCCCTGATACACTCTGCCTGCCCTCTAGCTACCCCTTCCCTCCGATCCATCTCCGGCCCCGCAATGCTCTCTGCCTGCCCCCCTTGAACCCCACCAATGCTCCTCCGGCCCACCAATGTTCTCTGCCTTCCCCCCCACTCCACCCCACATTCTCCAGCTCCAATCGATTCCTCGCTCCTTCCTCTCTGCAGTCTAGTGCAGCAATCCTACCCGCAGGCAGCCAGCCAGCCTCTCCATCTGGCTGGCTGTGGGTGTAAATCAGGCCCTGCAGTTACATTGGGCAGGGTCTGCAAGAAACCCATCCTCCCAGGTTTCCCCACTGCTTCCGAGCTCCCCATACTCCCAACCCATCTCCTGATTAAAATTCCAGCCTTGGTGTCTAGGAGTATAAGAACATAAGAAATAGGAGCAGGAGAAGGCCATTTGGCCCCTCGAGCCTGTTCCGCCATTCAACAAGATCATGGCTGATCCGATCATGGTCTCAGCTCCGCTTCCCTGCCCGCTCCCCATAATCCTTTACTTCTTTATCGCACAAAAATTTGTCTTTCTCCGCCTTAAATACATTCAATGACCCGGCCTCCACAGCTCTCTGGGGCAGAGAATTCCAGAGATTTACATCCCTCTGAGAGAAGAAATTCCTCCTCATCTCAGTTTTAAATGGGCGGCCCCTTATTCTGACACTATGTCCCCGAGTTTTAGTTATCCCTATGAGTGGAAATATCCTCCCTGCATCCACCTTGTCAAGCCCCCTCATTACAGAAACAGAGAAACATAGAAAATAGGTGCAGGAGTAGGCCATTCGGCCCTTCGATCCTGCACCACCATTCAATATGATCATGGCTGATTATGTACTTCAGTACCCCATTCCTGCTTTCTCTGCATACCCCTTGATCCTTTTAGCCGTAAGGGCCACATCTAACTCCCTTTTGAATATATCTAACGAACTGGCCTCAACAACTTTCCGTGGTAGAGAATTCCACATGCTCACAACTCTGAGTGAAGAAGTTTCTCCTCATCTCGGTCCTAAATGGTTTACCCCTTATCCTTAGACTGTGACCCCTGGATCTGGGCTTCCCCAACATCGGGAACATTCTTCCTGCGTCTAACCTGACCAATCCCTTCAGAATGTTATATGTTTCTATGAGATCATCTCTCATTCTTCTAAATTCCATTGAATGTAAGCCTAGTCGATCCAGTCTTTCTTTATATGTCAGTCCTGTCATCCCGGTCATCAGTCTGGTGAACCTTCGCTGAACTCCCGCAAGAGCAAGAATGTCCTTCATCAGATTAGGAGACCAAAACTGTACACAATATGCAAGGTGTGGCCTCACCAAGGCCCTGTACAACTGTAGTAAGACCTCCCTGCTCCTATACTCAAATCCTCTCGCTATGAAGGCCAACATGCCATTTGCCTTCTTCACTGCCTGCTATACCTGTATGCCAACTTTCAATGATTGATGTACCATGACACCCCGTTCTCGTTGCACCTCCGCTTTTACTAATCTGTCATCATTCAGATAATAATCTGCCTTTCTGTTTTTACCACCAAAGTGGATAAACTCACATTTATCTACATTATACTGCATTCAGTCAGTCAAGGAGGCGGGAGTTCGGAGCAGCGCGAGTCCGGGGTCGGCGAGAGGCCTATAAAGGCCAGCGGGAGTCGAGCAGTTCGAGCAGTCAGTCGAGGAGGAGGGAGCTCGGAGCAGCGCGAGTCCGGGGTCGGCGAGAGGCCTATAAAGGCCAGCGGGAGTCGAGCAGTTCGAGCAGTCAGTCGAGGAGGCGGGAGCTCGGAGCAGCGCGAGTCCGGGGTCGGTGAGAGGCGTGCCGGTGCAGCTACAGGGAGAAGGCAAAGAAAGAAACAAAGTTGACGTCACAGCCTAGGGGGTAAGTGATTGGCTGGTGATTGGTGAGTAGTTTTTCTTTTTCTTCTTATATCAGTCAGTAACTTTTAACATTGTTGTTGCCAATTTAAGGGTATCTAAGGGTTAAGTCATGGCAGGAGAGCTCGGTCGGGTGTTATGCTCCTCCTGTACCATGTGGGAACTCAGGGACACTTCCGGTGTCCCTGATGACTACGTGTGCAGGAAGTGTATCCACCTCCAGCTCCTGACGGACCGCGTTGCGGAATTGGAGCTGAGGGTGGATTCACTCTGGAGCATCCACGATGCTGAGAATGACGTGAGTATCACGTGTAGTGAGTTGGTCTTACCGCAGGTGAAGGGTCCACAGCCAGATAGGGAATGGAAGACCAGCAGGAAGAGTAGTGCAAGGAAGGTAGTGCAGGGGTCCCCTGTGGTCATCCCCCTGCAAAACAGATACACTGTTTTGAGTACTGTTGAGGGGGATGACTCATCAGGGGAGGGCAGCAGCAGCCAAGTTCATGGCACCGTGGCTGGCTCTGCTGCACAGGAGGACAAGAAAAAGAGTGGGACAGCAATAGTGATAGGGGATTCAATGGTGATGGGAATAGATAGGCGTTTCTGCAGCCGCGACCGAGACTCCAGGATGGTATGTTGCCTCCCTGGTGCAAGGGTCAAGGATGTCTCGGAGCGGGTGCAGGACATGCTGAAATGGGAGGGAGAACAGCCAGTTGTCGTGGTGCACATTGGTACCAACGACATAGGTAAAAAAAGGGATGAGGTCCTACGAAACGAATTTAAGGAGCTAGGAGCTAAATTAAAAAGTAGGATCTCAAAAGTAGTAATCTCGGGATTGCTACCAGTGCCACGTGATAGTCAGAGTAGGAATCGCAGGATAGCGCAGATGAATACGTGGCTTGAGCAGTGGTGCAGCAGGGAGAGATTCAAATTCCTGGGGCATTGGGACCGGTTCTGGGGGAGGTGGGACCAGTACAAACCGGACGGTCTCCACCTGGGCAGGACCGGAACCAATGTCCTAGGGGGAGTGTTTGCTAGTGCTGTTGGGGAGGATTTAAACTAATATGGCAGGGGGATGGGAACCAATGCAGGGAGACAGAGGGAAACAAAAAGGAGGCAAAAGCAAAAGACAGAAAGGAGATGAGGAAAAGTGGAGGGCGGAGAAACCCAAGGCAAAGAACAAAAAGGGCCACTGTACAGCAAAATTCTAAAAGGACAAAGGGTGTTAAAAAAACAAGCCTGAAGGCTTTGTGTCTCAATGCAAGGAGTATCCGCAATAAGGTGGATGAATTAATTGTGCAAATAGATGTTAATAAATATGATGTGATTGGGATTACGGAGACGTGGCTCCAGGATGATCAGGGCTGGGAACTCAATATTCAGGGGTATTCAACATTCAGGAAGGATAGAATAAAAGGAAAAGGAGGTGGGGTAGCATTGTTGGTTAAAGAGGAGATTAATGCAATAGTTAGGAAAGACATTAGCTTGGATGATGTGGAATCTATATGGGTAGAGCTGCAGAACACCAAAGGGCAAAAAACGTTAGTAGGAGTTGTGTACAGACCTCCAAACAGTAATAGGGATGTTGGGGAGGGCATCAAACAGGAAATTAGGGGTGCATGCAATAAAGGTGTAGCAGTTATAATGGGTGACTTTAATATGCACATAGATTGGGCTAGCCAAACTGGAAGCAATACGGTGGAGGAGGATTTCCTGGAGTGCATAAGGGATGGTTTTCTAGACCAATATGTTGAGGAACCAACTAGGGGGGAGGCCATCTCAGACTGGGTGTTGTGTAATGAGAGAGGATTAATTAGCAATCTCATTGTGCGAGGCCCCTTGGGGAAGAGTGACCATAATATGGTGGAATTCTGCATTAGGATGGAGAATGAAACAGTAAATTCAGAGACCATGGTCCAGAACTTAAAGAAGGGTAACTTTGAAGGTATGAGGCGTGAATTGGCTAGGATAGATTGGCGAATGATACTTAGGGGGTTGACTGTGGATGGGCAATGGCAGACATTTAGAGACC
Source organism: Pristiophorus japonicus (assembly GCF_044704955.1). NCBI lineage: Eukaryota > Metazoa > Chordata > Chondrichthyes > Pristiophoridae > Pristiophorus > Pristiophorus japonicus. The sequence goes on along the minus strand of NC_091986.1, from coordinate 54,764,833 downwards.
GCATGGATGAATTACAACAATTGTACATTCCTGTCTGGCGTAAAAATAAAAAAGGGAAGGTGGCTCAACCGTGGCTATCTAGGGAAATCAGGGATAGTATTAAAGCCAAGGAAGTGGCATACAAATTGGCCAGAAATAGCAGCGAACCTGGGGACTGGGAGAAATTTAGAACTCAGCAAAGGAGGACAAAGGGTTTGATTAGGGCAGGGAAAATGGAGTACGAGAAGAAGCTTGCAGGGAACATTAAGGTAGATTGCAAAAGTTTCTATAGGTATGTAAAGAGAAAAAGGTTAGTAAAGATAAACGTAGGTCCCCTGCAGTCAGAATCAGGGGAAGTCATAACGGGGAACAAAGAAATGGCAGACCAATTGAACAAGTACTTTGGTTCGGTATTCACTTAGGAGGACACAAACAACCTTCCGGATATAAAAGGGGTCAGAGGGTCTAGTAAGGAGGGGGAACTGAAGGAAATCTTTATTAGTTGGGAAATTGTGTTGGGGAAATTGATGGGATTGAAGGCCGATAGATCCCCAGGGCCTGATGGACTGCATCCCAGAGTACTTAAGGAGGTGGCCTTGGAAATAGCGGATGCATTGACTGTCATTTTACAACATTCCATTGACTCTGGATCAGTTCATATGGAGTGGAGGGTAGCCAATGTAACCCCACTTTTTAAAAAAGGAGGGAGAGAGAAAACAGGGAATTATAGACCGGTCAGCCTGACCTCAGTAGTGGGTAAAATGATGGAATCAATTATTAAGGATGTCATAGCAGTGCATCTGGAAAATGGTGACATGATAGGTCCAAGTCAGCATGGATTTGTGAAAGGGAAATCATGCTTGACAAATCTTCTGGAATTTTTTGAGGATGTTTCCAGTAGAGTGGACAAGGGAGAACCAGTTGATGTGGTATATTTGGACTTTCAGAAGGCTTTCGACAAGGTCCCACACAAGAGATTAATGTGCAAAGTTAAAGCACATGGGATTGGGGGTAGTGTGCTGACGTGGATTGAGAACTGGTTGTCAGACAGGAAGCAAAGAGTAGGAGTAAACGGGTACTTTTCAGAATGGCAGGCAGTGACTAGTGGGGTGCCGCAAGGTTCTGTGCTGGGGCCCCAGCTGTTTACATTGTCCATTAATGATTTAGACGAGGGGATTAAATGCAGTATCTCCAAATTTGCGGATGACACTAAGTTGGGTGGCAGTGTGAGCTGCGAGGAGGATGCTATGAGGCTGCAGAGTGACTTGGATAGGTTAGGTGAGTGGGCAAATGCATGGCAGATGAAGTATAATGTGGATAAATGTGAGGTTATCCACTTTGGTGGTAAAAACAGAGAGACAGACTATTATCTCGGCGGCAGTCGGGAGCAGCGTCGAGGAGGTGCGTGGAGAGGCCTATAAAAGGCACAGCAGGGAGTCCGGGGCCCAGAGTCGGCGGCAGTCGGGAGCAGCGTCGAGGAGGTGCGTGGAGAGGCCTATAAAAGGCACAGCAGGGAGTCCGGGGCCCAGTGTCGGCGGCAGTCGGGAGCAGCGTCGAGGAGGTGCGTGGAGAGGCCTATAAAAGGCGTGACTTGTGCAGCTACAGGGAGAAGGCAAAAAAGAAGTAGAAAGAAATCAAAAGGTGACGTCACAGCCAAGAGGGTAAGTGATTGGCTGGTGATTGGTGAGTAGTTTTTCTTTTTTCTCTTCTATATCAGTGAGTAACTTTTAACATTGTTGTTGCCAATTTAAGTGTATATAAGTGTTAAGTCATGGCAGGAGAGCTCGGTCGGGTGTTATGCTCCTCCTGTACCATGTGGGAGCTCAGGGACACTTCCGGTGTCCCTGACGATTATGTGTGCGGGAAGTGTATCCGCCTCCAGCTCCTGACAGACCGCGTTGCGGAGTTGGAGCTGAGGGTGGATTCACTCTGGAGCATCCACGATGCTGAGAATGACGTGAGTATCACGTGTAGCGAGTTGGTCGTACCGCAGGGAAAGGGTCCACAGCCAGATAGGAAATGGAAGACCAACAGGAAGAGCAGTGCAAGGAAGGTAGTGCAGGAGTCCCCTGTGGTCAACCCCCTGCAAAACAGATACACTGCTTTGGATACTGTTGAGGGGGATGACTCATCAGGGGAGGGCAGCAGCAGCCAAGTTCATGGCACCGTGGCTGGCTCTGCTGCACAGGAGGGCAGGAAAAAGAGTGGGAGAGCAATAGTGATTGGGGATTCAATGGTGAGGGGAATAGATAGGCGTTTCTGCGGCCGCAACCGAGACTCCAGAATAGTATGTTGCCTCCCTGGTGCAAGGGTCAAGGATGTCTCGGAGCGAGTGCAGGACATTCTAAAAAGGGAGGGAGAACAGCCAGTTGTCGTGGTGCACATTGGTACCAACGACATAGGTAAAAAAAGGTATGAGGTCCTACGAAATGAATTTAAGGAACTAGGAGCTAAATTAAAAAGTAGGACCTCAAAAGTAGTAATCTCGGGATTGCTACCAGTGCCACGTGATAGTCAGAGTAGGAATCGCAGGATAGCGCAGATGAATACGTGGCTTGAGCAGTGGTGCAACAGGGAGGGATTCAAATTCCTGGGGCATTGGAACCGGTTCTGGGGGAGGTGGGACCAGTACAAACCGGACGGTCTGCACCTGGGCAGGACCGGAACCAATGTCCTAGGGGGAGTGTTTGCTAGTGCTGTTGGGAAGGATTTAAACTGATATGGCAGGGGGATGGGAACCAATGCAGGGAGACAGAGGGAAACAAAAAGGAGGCAAAAGCAAAAGACCGAAAGGAGATGAGGAAAAGTGGAGGGCAGAGAAACCCAAGGCAAAGAACAAAAAGGGCCACTGTACAGCAAAATTCTAAAAGGACAAAGGGTGTTAAAAGAACAAGCCTGAAGGCTTTGTGTCTTAATGCAAGGAGTATCCGCAATAAAGTGGATGAATTAACTGTGCAAATAGATGTTAACAAATATGATGTGATTGGGATTACGGAGACGTGGCTCCAGGATGATCAGGGCTGGGAACTCAACATCCAGGGGTATTCAACATTCAGGAAAGATAGAATAAAAGGAAAAGGAGGTGGGGTAGCATTGCTGGTTAAGGAGCAAATTAAGGCAATAGTTCGGAAGGACATTTGCTTGGATGATGTGGAATCTATATGGGTAGAGCTGCAGAATACCAAAGGACAAAAAACGTTAGTGGGAGTTGTGTACAGACCTCCAAACAGTAGTAGTGATGTTGGGGAGGGCATCAAACATGAAATTAGGGGTGCGTGCAATAAAGGTGCAGCAGTTATAATGGGTGACTTTAATATGCACATAGATTGGGTTAACCAAACTGGAAGCAATACGGTAGAGGAGGATTTCCTGGAGTGCATAAGGGATGGTTTTTTAGACCAATATGTCGAGGAACCAACTAGGGGGGAGGCCATCTTAGACTGGGTGTTGTGTAATGAGAGAGGATTAATTAGCAATCTCGTTGTGCGAGGCCCCTTGGGGAAGAGTGACCATAATATGGTGGAATTCTGCATTCGGATGGAGAATGAAACAGTTAATTCAGAGACCATGGTCCAGAACTTAAAGAAGGGTAACTTTGAAGGTATGAGGCGTGAATTGGCTAGGATAGATTGGCGAATGATACTGAAGGGGTTGACTGTGGATGGGCAATGGCAGACATTTAGAGACCGCATGGATGAACTACAACAATTGTACATTCCTGTCTGTCGTAAAAATAAAAAAGGGAAGGTGGCTCAACCGTGGCTATCAAGGGAAATCAGGGATAGCATTAAAGCCAAGGAAGTGGCATACAAATTGGCCAGAAATTGCAGCGAACCCGGGGACTGGGAGAAATTTAGAACTCAGCAGAGGAGGACAAAGGGTTTGATTAGGGCAGGGAAAATGGAGTACGAGAAGAAGCTTGCAGGGAACATTAAGACGGATTGCAAAAGTTTCTATAGATATGTAAAGAGAAAAAGGTTAGTAAAGACAAACGTAGGTCCCCTGCAGTCAGAATCAGGGGAAGTCATAACGGGGAACAAAGAAATGGCGGACCAATTGAACAAGTACTTTGGTCCGGTATTCACTGAGGAGGACACAAACAACCTTCCGGATATAAAAGGGGTCGGAGGGTCTAGTAAGGAGGAGGAACTGAGGGAAATCCTTATTAGTCGGGAAATTGTGTTGGGGAAATTGATGGGATTGAAGGCCGATAAATCCCCAGGGCCTGATGGACTGCATCCCAGAGTACTTAAGGAGGTGGCCTTGGAAATAGCGGATGCATTGACTGTCATTTTACAACATTCCATTGACTCTGGATCAGTTCATATGGAGTGGAGGGTAGCCAATGTAACCCCACTTTTTAAAAAAGGAGGGAGAGAGAAAACAGGGAATTATAGACCGGTCAGCCTGACCTCAGTAGTGGGTAAAATGATGGAATCAATTATTAAGGATGTCATAGCAGTGCATCTGGAAAATGGTGACATGATAGGTCCAAGTCAGCATGGATTTGTGAAAGGGAAATCATGCTTGACAAATCTTCTGGAATTTTTTGAGGATGTTTCCAGTAGAGTGGACAAGGGAGAACCAGTTGATGTGGTATATTTGGACTTTCAGAAGGCTTTCGACAAGGTCCCACACAAGAGATTAATGTGCAAAGTTAAAGCACATGGGATTGGGGGTAGTGTGCTGACGTGGATTGAGAACTGGTTGTCAGACAGGAAGCAAAGAGTAGGAGTAAACGGGTACTTTTCAGAATGGCAGGCAGTGACTAGTGGGGTACCGCAAGGTTCTGTGCTGGGGCCCCAGCTGTTTACACTGTACATTAATGATTTAAACGAGGGGATTAAATGTAGTATCTCCAGATTTGCGGATGACACTAAGTTGGGTGGCAGTGTGAGCTGCAAGGAGGATTCTTTGAGGCTGCAGAGCGACTTGGATAGGTTAGGTGAGTGAGCAAATGCATGGCAGATGAAGTATAATGTGGATAAATGTGAGGTTATCCACTTTGGTGGTAAAAACAGAGAGACAGACTATTATCTGAATGGTGACAGATTAGGAAAAGGGCAGGTGCAAAGAGACCTGGGTGTCATGGTACATCAGTCATTGAAGGTTGGCATGCAGGTACAGCAGGCGGTTAAGAAATCAAATGGCATGTTGGCCTTCATAGCGAGGGGATTTGAGTACAAGGGCAGGGAGGTGTTGCTACAATTGTACAGGGCCTTGGTGAGGCCACACCTGGAGTATTGTGTACAGTTTTGGTCTCCTAACCTGAGGAAGGACATTCTTGCTATTGAGGGAGTGCAGCGAAGGTTCACCAGACTGATTCCCGGGATGGCGGGACTGACCTATCAAGAAAGACTGGATCAACTGGGCTTGTATTCACTGGAGTTCAGAAGAATGAGAGGGGACCTCATAGAAACGTTTAAAATTCTGACGGGGTTAGACAGGTTAGATGCAGGAAGAATGTTCCCAATGTTGGGGAAGTCCAGAACCAGGGGACACAGTCTAAGGATAAGGGGAAAGCCATTTAGGACCGAGATGAGGAGGAATTTCTTCACCCAGAGAGTGGTGAACCTGTGGAATTCTCTACCACAGAAAGTTGTTGAGGCCAATTCACTAAATATATTCAAAAAGGAGTTAGATGAAGTCCTTACTACTAGGGGAATCAAGGGGTATGGTGAGAAAGCAGGAATGGGGTACTGAAGTTGCATGTTCAGCCATGAACTCATTGAATGGCGGTGCAGGCTAGAAGGGCCGAATGGCCTGCTCCTGCACCTATTTTCTATGTTTCTATGTTTCTATGTTTCTATCTGCCATGTATTTTCCCACGCACCTAACCTCTCTAAGTCATCCTGCAGCATTTCAGCATCCTCCTCACAGCTCACACTGCCATCCAGCTTAATGTCACCTGCAAACTTGGAGATATTACATTCAATTCCTTTGTCTAAATCATTAATGTATATTATAAATAGCTGGGGTCCCAGCACTGAACCTTGCGGTTCTAGTGACTGCCTGCCATTCTGAAAAGGACCCATTTATTCCTATTCTTTGCTTCCTGCCTGCCAACCAGTTCTCTATCCACGTCAATAAATTACCCCCAATAACACGTGCCTTAATTTTGCACACTAATCTCTTGTGTGGGACCTTTTGAAAGTCTAAATACAACACAACCACTGGCTCCCCCTTGTCCACTCTATTAGTTACATCCTCAAAAAAATTCTGGAAGATTTGTCAAGCATGATTTCCCTTTCATAAATCGATGCTGACTTGGACCGATCCTGTTACTGCTTTCCAAATGCGCTGCAATTACATCTTTAACAATTGATTCCAACATTTTTCCCACCACCGATGTCAGGCTGACCGGTGTATAATTCCCTGTTTTCTCTCTCCCTCCTTTTTTAAAAAGTGGTTTTACATTAGCTACCCTCCAGTCCATAAGAACCGATCCAGAGTCTATAGAATGTTGAAAAATGACCACCAATGTATCCACTATTTCTAGGGCCACTTCCTTAAGTACTCTGGGATGCAAACTACCAAGCCCTGGGGATTTATCAGCCTTCAATCCAATCAATTTTCCTAATACAATTTGCTGATGAATAAGGATTTCCTTTCGTTCCTCCTTCTCGCTAGACCCTCGGTCCCCTAGTATTTCCAGAAGGTTATTTTTGTCTTCCTTCGTGAAGACAGAACCAAAGTATTTGTTCAATTGGTCTACCATTTCTTTGTTCCCCATTATAATTTCACCTGATTCTGACGGTAAGGGCCCTACATTTGTCTTCACTAGTCTTTTTCTCTTCACATATCTGTAGAAGCTTTTGCAGTCAGTTTTTTATGTTCCCTGCAAGCTTCCTCTCATATTCTATTTTCCCCCTCCTAATTAAACCCTTTGTCCTCCTCCGCTGAATTCTAAATTTCTCCCAGTCCTCAGGTTTGCTGCTTTATTTGGCCAATTTATATGCCTCTTCCTTGGATTTAACACTATCCTTAATTTCCCTTGTTAGCCACGGTTGAGCCACCTTCCCCATTTAATGTTTACGCCAGACATGGATGTACAATTGTTGAAGTTCATCCATGTGATCTTTAAATGTTTGCCATTGCCTGGATACCATCAACCTTTTAAGTTTCATTTGCCAGTCTATCCTAGCCAAATCACGTCTCATACCATCGAAGTCACCTTTCTTTAAGTTCAGGACTCTAGTCTCTGAATTAACTGTGTCACTCTCCATCTTAATGAAGAATTCTACCATATTATGGTCACTCTTCCCCAAGGGACCTCACACAACAAGATTGCGAATTAGTCCTCTCTCATTACACAACACCCAGTCTAGGATGGCCAGCTCTCTCGTTGGTTCCTCGACATATTACTCTAGAAAACCATCCCTTATACTCCCCAGGAAATCCTCCTCCACCATATTGGTATCAGTTTGTTTAGCCCGATCTATATGTAGATTAAAATCACCCATGATGACTGCTGTATCTTCATTGCACGCATCCCTAATTTCCTGTTTGATGCCATCCCCAACCTCACTATGACTGTTTGGTGGTTTGTACACAGCGCCCACTAGCGTTTTCTGCCCTTTGATGTTCCGCAGCTGTGCCCATACAGATTCCACCTCATCCACGCTAATGTCCTTCCTTACTATTGCGTTAATCTCCTCTTTAACCAGCAACGCTACCCCACCTCCTTTTCCTTTCAGTCTATCTTTCCTGAATATTGAATACCCTTGGATGTTGAGTATCCAGCTTTAGTCACCCTGGAGCCATGTCTCTGTAATCCTAATTACATCATATCCGTTAACAGCTACCTGTGCAGTTAATTCATCCACCTGATCACAAATGCTCCTCACATTGAGACACAGAGCCTTCAGGCTTGTTTTTCGAATACTCTTTGTCCTTTTTAGCATTATGTTGTAATGTGGTCTTTTTTGATTTTTGTCTTTGATTTTTCTGCCCTTCACTTTTACTTTTCTCCTTTATACCGTTTGCTTCTGACCCCATTTTACTTCCCTCTGTCTCCCTGCATAGGTTCCCATCCCCCTGCCCTATTAGTTAAAATCCTCTCCAACAGCACTAGCAAATACTCCCCCTAGAACATTGGTTCCAGTCCTGCCCAGGTGCAGACTGTCCGGTTTGCACTTGTCCCATCTCCCCCAGAACCGGTTCCAATGTCCCAGGAATTTGAATCCCTCCCTCTTGCACCATTCCTCAAGCCACATATTCATCTTAACTATCCTCCTATTTCTACTCTGACTAGCATGTGGCACTGGTTGCAATTCTGCGATTACTACCTTTGAGGTCCTACTTTTTAATTTAACTCCGAGCTGCCTAAATTCAGCTTGTAGGACCTCATCCCACTTTTTATCCATATCATTGGTACCTATATGCACCATGATAACTGGCTGTTCACCCTCCCCCTGCAGAATGTCCTGCAGCTGCTCTGAGATATCCTTGACCCTTGCACCAGGGAGGCAACATACCATCGTGGAGTCTCGATTGCGGCCACGGAAACGCCTATCTATTCCCTTTACAATAGAATCCCCTACCACTATAGCTCTCCCACTCTTTTTCCTGCCCTCCTGCGAGCAGAGCCACCCATGGTGCCATGAACTTGGCTGCTGCTGCCTTTCCCTGATTGGCCATCTCCCCCAATAGTACCCAAGGTGGTATATCTGTTTTGGAGGGAGATGACCGCAGGGAACCCCTGCACTACCTTCCTTCCACTGCTCTCATTCTTCTGAACTCCAATGTGTATAGGCACAACCTACTCAACCTATCTTCATAAGTCAACCCCCTCATCTCTGAAATCAACCTAATGAACCTTCTCTGAACAGCCTCCAATGCAAGTTTATCCTTACATAAATATGAAGACTAAAACTGTATGCAGTACTCTAGATGTAGCATCACCAATACCCTGTTCAGTTGTAGCAGGCCTTCTCTGCTTTTATACTCTATTCCCCTCGCAATAAAGGGCAACATTCCATTTGCCTTCCTGATTACTTGCTGTACCTGCATACTAACTTTTTGTGTTTCATGCACAAGGAACTTCTTCTGGAACAACAGGAAGCACTGGGTCTCTGCCGCGGTCTTGAGTCTCCCGCTTGAGGAGGGCGGTCAGTCGTTGGTGTGCGTCAGCGCCCAGCTCGCGACTTTCCGTCTTCAGACCCTGCAGAGATACCTTTACGTCGAGCCCCCTCCTAGGTGGTGTGCTCTGGCGAGGTATTTCTTCTGCCAGCAGCGCGACCTCAATTATGACACGCAGCTCCTGTTTGTGAACTTGGGGGGTGCCAGGACCACCCTCCGGGAGCTGCCTGTCTTTTACAGGGAACTCATCAGGGTCTGGAACAAAGTCTCCACCAAGCGCAGCTCTCCGCCGGCTGGCGTGGCGGCCGTCCTGCAGGAACCGCTGCTCGAGAATCCGTACCTCCACGGCCGAGGTTTTATGTGGCGGTCGGAAGAGAGGGCTGTGGCTGGTGAGGTGACCAGGGTCAGGGACCTGCTCGATGGCGGAGGAGCGGGCTGGATGGCGCCAGACACGCTGGCGCGGCGCCTAAACTCTGCCAACGTCCGCCACGCGGCCGATGCCATCGAGTCGCTAAAAACAGCTCTGGGCCCTGACTCCGTTAGGTGCATCGAGGAGGCTCAAGCACGTGGGGAGATCCCGTCCGAACTGACCCCCGTCCGGACGGAATTCCTCATCGGCGCCAAACCCCGGAACCTCCCTCGGGGGCCGGCGCCTCACAACTTGAGCCGCCTCGGGGAAATCCCCTCCGTGCCTTTCAGTTCCGCGCGGAGGGGTTTCCTGTACGGGCTGCTCCTGCACACCCTCAACTTTGCCATCCTCGCCGGCCGTCCGGACACGCCATGGCGTACCATCTTGCCCTCCGGAGGAGGCGGGGGTCCCCGATGGAGGGAACTCTACGCAGGGGTCCTCCCACTATTCATCGGGGACTTGGCCTGGAGGGTGGTGCACGGAGCAGTGCCGTGCAATAAATTTTTAAGCCGGTTCACGGACTCCCAGGCCGCCTGCAATTTCTGCGGTCTGGAGGAGTCCGTGTTCCATGTTTTTATGGAGTGCACAAGGTTGCAGCCCCTGTTCCATTATTTGAAGGGGCTGCTCCTGAAATTCTGGCTGCACTTCAGTCCCACTCTCCTGATCTTTGGGCACCCTGTGCGGAGGGGAGCGGGTAGGTCCGAAGGCCTCCTCGTAGGACTGCTCCTGGGCACGGCCAAGGGTGCCATCAGCTGGTCCAGGCAGCGGGCGGTCGAGGGGGTCGTTCAACCTGACTGCCTGCCTCTCTTCCGCTCTTACATCCGGTCCAGGGTGTCCTTGGAGATGGAGCACGCGGTGTCCACCGGTACGCTCGCGGCCTTCCGCGAGAGGTGGGCACCGGAGGGACTGGAGTGCATCATCACGCCCGGCAACCAAATTTTAATTTGATTTTACGTTTTAAAGTTTAATTTGTTTTCATTGCCGGTGCTTTTAGTGTCCCCCTCCCCTTTTATAGGGGGCACTGGAAAAATTTGATTTTAGCGCCCCAAAAGAACCAAAAAAAAAAAAAGAAAAAAAAGGGGCCTTGAAAATGTCTGCTGTGTCACCCAGGTCGGGTGGCATGGTTTTAATGTTTATGTTTTTGCAGGTAAACTCAAAAGAGTTTCATGCACAAGGATCCCCAGGTCCCTCTGTACTGCAGCACTTTGTAATTTTTCTCCATTTAAATTATAATTTGCTTTTCTACTTTTACTACCAAAGTGGATAATCTCACATTTTTCCACATTATACTCCATCTGCCAATTTTCTGCCCACTCACTTAGCCTGTCTATATCTTTTTACCGATTTTTTTGTGTCCTCCTCACAATTTGCTTTCCCACCCATCTTTGTATTATCAGCAAACTTGCTTACATTACACTCAGTCCCTTCATCCAAGTCATTAATATAGATTGATAATAGTTGAAGTTCCAGCACCGATCTCCACGGCACCCCACTAGTTACTGTTTGCCAACCAGAAAATGACCCATTTATTCTGACTCTCTGTTTTCTGTTCATTAGCCAACCCTCTATCATGCTAATATATTACTCCCAATCCCGTGAACTTTTACCTTTTACAGTAACCTTTTATGTGGCACCTTATCGAATGCCTCTGGAAATCCAAATACACCACATCCACTGGTTCCCCCTTATCCACCCTGCTCGTTACATCCTCAAAGATCTCCAGAAAATTTGTCAAACATGATTTCCATTTCATAAAACCATGCTGACTGATGTGTTAAAATGTAAATATGACAGTTTACTCAAAAATCAGACTATTTGATCCCAATCCCTATTTTGTTTGCATACAATATAGTAAAATAATAGTAAGATTTTCACTTTAAGATGCATAATCTTTAGCATTCTTTATAAAATTCTATTACAGTTTGTTGTGTATCTGCTGATGTATATTATTTTTATTAATGGTTTTAAAATAATTAAGACAACAGTATTTGATAGGTAATAAGTAAGTAAGATAGAACTGCATTTATATCGTGCTTTATCACATCACAAATTTTGGCCAGGACATTGCGAGAACTGCCCTGTTCTTTCATCGTGCCAGGGGATCATTTAGGTTCATCTAACAGACAGACTCAGTTTAATGTCTCACTGTTGCGGAGTTACTGCCTTTCTAGTGAGACATGTCAGCCTGGAGCAGTGTCAGCCTACATTACCTGCTCAAGACCTGGAGTAGGTCGTGAACCCACACCTACAAAGTGAGGCAGGAACGCTACCAATGGACACTCATGCACTAGCTTGAAGCTACATTGTGCAATATCGGTAACAAATGCATTGACACATTTGGATGAAATTCTTAAGTCACTAATTTCACAAATGCATTAAATATAAAAGGCAAATATTATCAATCAAATAGTGTAATTTGAAGTCACTGGAGATTTTTCTACAAATACAAATTAAAAAATGAAAAATATATTTCACCCATTGAGCTAGTTCTGTCTGTCCCTGACAATGGAGCAGTAGATATCAATTGATAGGCAATATGGGAGCAAGGAGCCTGCTCCCCCAAAACTAAATTTATTCAGTATTTCAAATCTTAAACAAATCAATATTCTGTTTTTCCTGCACAGACCATTGCTCTGGTTCTGCCCTGTTATTTCATGGCTTCAGTATAGAGATCGTGGGAGGAATTTGCTGAGTCCCCGTTACATTGGCGAGGCCTTGCCTACAATGGATAGTCTATCCTAAAACCATGGCTACACTGCCCGTGACTTCCCTTCCTTTGTGTTTCCCTTCAGCTAAACTTGGGGAAAGGCTTGTGTTCAATGTGGAAACTAACTGGTGAACAAAACCCAAATACACATCAGATATTCACACAGAACTGGAACTGATCTAGATACTGGAAATGCCTCGGATAAGGCAAATTACTTTAATTTAGGATTAAGTTAAAATTCCACCTTTAGAAGTCACAGTTGTTACAAATGATACATGAGCCATGAAAAGTGAAAGAGAAAAAGAATGAAAAAGACTCACATTTCTACAGTGCATTTCATGATTTCAAGATGTTCCAAAGCACTTTACAGCGAATGAAGTATTTTTGAAGTGTAGATACTGTTACAATGTAGGAAACGCGGAGGCCAATTTGTACACAGCAAGATCTCACAAGCAGCAATGAGTTAAATGACTACACCATCTGTTTTAGGTGATGGTTGAGGGATAAATGCTGGCCAGGATACCAGAAAAACTCCCCTGCACTTCTTCAAAGTAGTGTCGTGGGATCTTTTATGTTCACCTGAGAGGGCAGACTCGTACCCGAACAAAGGTATCTCCAACGGACTTTCATCGCAACAGTTTGGGGTTAGATTTGAACCTGGGTTCTAGAGGTGAAAGGTCAACATATAACACACTCAATTCCTAATCATTCAAAGCCTCTATGTTACAATGTGGCCATAAATGACTGAACAGCACAACTCTGCAACTTCCTTTCCTTTGTTTTTTTTGTGTTTTAAGAAATACACCTGCACTATGTAATAAACAATTTGTAATTTGAAATTCAGACCAGGGGAAGCAGTGTCATAACAAATAACATCTTCTATAACAGTCCAGAAACTGAAAAACCTATCCATTTAATTTCTTTGAATTGAATTGACAACAGAAATACACTGAAATATATTCTTTTTATTGAAAATGTAATTCATCAGAGATAAGACACTGATAGAAATTGTAGACCAGCATTTGATTAATAATATTACACTGGAAATTACAAAAGCAAGATGTTACTAAAATAAGCAAAGAATCAATATCAGTTTATTTGACTGCATAACCACATCACCCAGAAATGCAGTTTCCTGAAAGATAGATCCAGTCTGAAATGAAAAAAGCACCAAAAACAACATGAAAAAGAGGCAAGTATCCCCCAACATGTTACCATCAAACAGAGTTAAATTGTAAACATAACTTATGATACAACATAAATATCTTTGAACAATTTGTAAAGTTCACATTAAATTTTACTTGTGAAGATTTTTTGCACCGGAAGGGGTGAGGGTCGAAGGTGAAAAAAGCAGTTAGATCATTTTGGGGTGTAGTGTTGTTCTTTGTGTTATGTATGATCAACTGTTTAGGTGCATCAACTATGAACTGTTTTGGTTCATTGTCTTCTCAATCACTAGGCAGATAATGAACATGTTTCAGTATTACTATAATTCTGCTACACAATGTGAGTTCAGATACTGAATTTATGCACAGTAAAAGCTGTATGAGCCATAAAGTATTCCTGTGTGAAGCTAGGAAAAAAAGGGACACTAAATGGTGAAAATTCCCATTTTGCTTCCAGGGTCATTTTTGTTTCTCCCTCTCCAGATCATCCCATGAAATAAATCATAATTCAGCTCAGGTTCCAATGCTGCTCTTGATCCAGCAGCTCAGAAGTGAAGAGGAGAACCATAGTTCTCTTTCATGTTGTAAGGAAGCACCTTGTCTCCACTTGGCGTCTAGCATGGCATTTCGTCAATAGCAAGGCTGCATTGAAGACTTGGTGGGGCCTAAAGCCGTTAGCGTCCAACACCAGTTGGGATTCTAATGGCATGCAATGATGGCATGCCAGAACATTGAGGATTTAGAACCATCCTAAATTCATCCTCGGGCTCCATGGACTTAATTTAGGTAAGCTGCGGATCCCAATCATTAACATCAAACTTCAACGGTACCGAGGCCTGTGGGTATGTTCAGGGTGGGGGGCAGGGGGAGACAAAGGGAAAGGGGCAAAGGCAGGCCCCACAGAAGTAGGCAGTTGTTTTGTGCAACCAGGAGGAGCATTACATATCACAAAGTTTTGGTCTCTTTAAGGGGCTGCTCAGGCCCGGAAATACTAGTCGAAACTTGTGGAGAGCAAGAACTGACTAGTCTAAACAAATTTCGGAGTCCTGAAATGGGGATAGGTGCTCACTTTAATATTGAAATAAGGCTTGCACTCATTTCACGTGGCCACTAGGGATGCCTGAAGAAAGGCCCCAATGAATTTAGCAATGGCCCATACCCCCAAGCAGATCAAACACAGGCTTCTGCCCTGCTAAATTGATTATTGTTGTGTCTGTTTTGACTCCATTTTAATGATATTAAATAAAGGTGAAGAATGATGAGGATGGTCCAGCATGTTGGACCTCCAACTGACTACACTATCTCACCATGCAACTTCCTCACCATTATAATATGATCTTATTTTGACTACATGTTTAATGTAGGTTGTGTCAGACTTAATTTGTGAGGTACGATTGTCATTGATATGATCCTATATGGAAATAGAAATAAATTACACCATGGGATATTAGCGCAAGATCATTTAGCAGGTCCATCTGAAATTCATTTCTCTGGGATTTAAGTAGGAGTTAATCCCTTATTGCCTCTGAAAAAATAGAAAACTTAGGTAAAATTTTCAGAAAACTTCCCAGCGCAGTCAGAGCACAGATCGGAAAATCTGCAAGGAAATAAACATCATGAATCTGACGCGTTGACCTCAGTGTCTGATTCTCTGATCCATGTTCTTGTTGAGTGAGACTCCAAGCTGAGAGTTCAATCGTAATTCCTGAAAATTTACTTCACGGAGAGAGGGATCTGAGACAAATGTCATTGTATATTAGTATCTCATTGTGTAATTTCTAGTCCTTCACCTTTTACCTTTGTCCCTTTTTAAGATGCAACGAAGCTTGCAAAATCATATCAGTTCTTTTTTTCAAATCATATTTACATGAAACTGAAGTGAGCTTGCAAGCATAATTCATAAATTACTTTCCCCATTGAAATTTAAACATCCCTTGTTTTCATGTTATTTTGTGGATCACATATGTCAGTCGAAAGTAAACTGACTACAGGCCGACCCAAGTATCAAATCCAGTACAGAATCCAACATTTTGAATAGAAATGTTCAACTGAAGAGCACTGAGTGAATCAATTAGTGGAAGCCAACAAACTAGACAGAACCTATGTCCTCTTATCTATAAAGATGAATACATTATACTGTAAACAAGTTTTATGTTATATAATACACTTAATTAAGGTTTATAAAAGGCCCATACAAAGGGAATATGATAGCCTTCGGCTTTACAATTCCAAGTAATTCAGATTTTCATCCTTGAAAACTTTGCAACCTTTGAAAAAAAAATCAGGTTTCCTAATACAGTTTGTGCCAGTAAATCTTACAGCATGGTACTGGTCATCTGCTATTTTCCATTTGTCATTTGGAGGAATTCCAACCATTCAGGAATTCATGAGAGTCCTGAGTTCCTGTGTAAGATACGAGTGTTGCTGCTTGCAGGCCCTCAAGGATTTTACATGTTTAATGCTTGTGAAGATCATCGGATCTCGAGGATAGACAGCTAGAACATGTTTTTGTGGACAATAGTTTCATTTGCAAATATTCACTGCATGCACAGCTGTAACAGTTCACTGGTAAGTGAAATACAAATTACCATTCAACAGTTGATTCCCATTCTCCACTGCTGGAGCTGCAGTTACCACAGGAGACAGGCTGGTCACAGAGTTATTAGCGTTTCTATCCTGTGTCTCTGATATATTTCTTGTTCCACAGTTCTCTTCTCTGTTAGACAGACTCAGGCTCCCTTCGTTACTTGTGCCTAATAAAGAAAAATAAATAACAGTAAAGTGACTGAAAGCACATTTTCCATAAATGTCTCAATCTTACAAGCATTTTGGTGCTGAAAAATCAGAAAACGTAACCATGCCAACTCGTGCATAATTGCAAATTATATATGTGGTGTCAAGAAAATATGGTGGGTATCAACAGATAAATTGTAGACATGAGTTTCATAGAATCTATAGCACAGAAATAGGTCAGTCGCTCTTGTCTATGCTGGTGATTATTCTCCACATGAGCTTCCTCCCACTCTAATTACGTCTTCCCTTCCTGATTCCTCACCCCCGTGTTCCTATTCTGCCTGTTTCCTCATGAACAGAACAGAAGTTAAGCCTTTTAGGTAAAGCAGTAAAAACACAACAGGAGGGTTCTACACTACATTGGGGGAAAATTGGAGTTGGAGGCTTCCTTCAGGCGAATGCCTTCAACCGGAAATTTTTTAACAAAAATACCTGGTGGTCCCGGAGGAACGTAGGATTCCGGTCGGAGGTCTAGTTTCACAGTCCAGCACATGGGAACATGTCTTCCAGGTACATACTCATATCCTGAGATCACGTGGGCTGGGACCACCAATGAACATCTAGTATGGGAACTCTGTTTGTACGAGCTCCCATTACTATCAATGAGAATACCCCCAAAAAACATGAAACACAACACAATAAATAAAAAAAACACCTCACTTAAAATTAATTGAAATTGAATGCAATTAAATGTTTTAGAAAAAAAAAAATCATTTAAAAAAAAATGTGTTTTAATAGGGTTAAAAATAAACTTACTTTAATGGACAGAGTTTTTAATAAAAAAATTATTGATTACATTTAATTTTTCTATGTTTTAAAACTCTTATGCTGGTAAAAGTAGACTATACGCCTACTTTTACCAAGCGTAAGAGTTTGAAGGACGTTCGCTAAGCAAGAGTTGGGCAAATAGCCCAATCTCTGCCCCACAGATGTCCTTCCTGCAGGAATGTATGCGATCTGTCAAAATAAATTAAGACAGATCGTAAAAGTCGGTTGTCAGCGCATGCACATCGCGCGCCAAGACTGTCATTTGCGAGTATTCTTCGGGTGCATGCGCACATCATCCACACCTGGAGAGGCCGCAATTTTTGGCCCATTGTCTTCTTTTGTATTTTAATTAGATTTAAAATTTACAACAATGTGTCTGCCGTAGTTCAGTCGGTAGCTACCTCGCCTCTGATTCAGAGGTTGTGGGTTCAAGTCCCACTCTAGAGACTTGAGCACATGAATCTCGGTTGACAACTCCAGTGCTGTACTGAGGGTGTGTAACACTGTCGGAGGTGCTGTCTTTTGGATGAGACATTAAACCAATATGTCTGCCCTCTCAGGTGAACATAAAAGATCCCATGGCACTATTTCGAAGAGCAGGTGATTTATCCCTGGTATCCTGGCCAATATTTATTCCTCAATCAACATCATTAGAAAAGATTATCTGGTCATTATCACATTGCTGTTTGTGGGAGCTTGCTGTGTGAAAATTGACTGCTGTGTTTCCTATATTACAACAGTGAGTTGATCACTGCTGGGTGTACATGTGAGATTTGGTTGAGGACAAGATCAAGCATCCTGCAGTCAAATAGCCTTTTGATATAAGAACATAAGACCATTAGAAATAGGAACAGGCGTATGCCATTTGGCCCCTCGAGCCTGCTCCGCCATTCAACAAGATCATGGCTGATCTGATCATGGACTCAGCTCCACTTCCCTGCCCGCTCCCCATAACCCTTTACTCCTTTATCGCTCAAAAATCTGTCTATCTCCGCCTTAAATATATTCAATGACCCAGCCTCTACAGCTCTCTGGGGCAGAGAATTCCATAGGTTTACAACCCCCTGATATTCTTATTTTCATTGCAATTGTAAATGTGACCATCTGTATGTCCCATCCTGCAGAAAGACATCCTCTCTAAAAAGCTAGGTTTTCATCTTTACAGAGTAAGGTGGCACATAATAAAAGAGAAAAAACTCAAACAGGAGGAGCCCCAGCAAATCTGCACCCCATTGACACCCTTGGAAGAGAGGGTCACTGCTTTGATGGGTCCTGCCTGGAGAAAAGCAATCACCACTGCACAAGCTGGGCCCACACTCGAGGGAGAGGGTAAGTCCTGCAAATGCCACAGTCTGGCTTTGCTAAATGTTAATTACTATGCGGGCTAGCCATTCTTCGGTTCATGGGGATGGCTCTGTCAGTTATGCTTCAGTTGATGAAAAGTGCTCTCATTCATCGTGGTCCTTCAAATCAGCCTGCTGCCTTGCCTGCGCTGTGTGAGCCTACTCATGCCACCCACCCTGCCCCCTCCTCTGCTGCTAACCATTTGTCTATTCTGTTATATTTTGCAGAACTTGAGAACTTCTGACGATACTGAAGATTCAGATGCGGACGAGCCTGAAGAGGAGAACATCTTGGAATCCAACCCTTCAGACCAAGAACTTGGGGGTGAGGGTGAGGGGGAGGGGATGGAGCTGCATGAAGCCCCCACAATTTTACTGACTTTGGTGGCGGTACCGCTCATTGTGGTGACAACCCATTCTATGACTAGTGGTTTGCGTGCTGATGGGACATTCCATGTTTTCCCACCTTCCGAAGTTGCGGGTCACAGAGGTGTGGTGCAGCGAGGCACACCCAGGGCCCCACCTTCCAAGGTTGCGGGTCCAAATGGTGGAGTGCAACAAGGCTCACTCAGGGCCCCACCATCCCAGGCTGCGGGTCCCAGTGGTGGGGTGCGAGCCACACCCGTGGGGACAAGGGGAAGGAGAGCTCGACCACACTCTCCTGAGATGCAGGATCTAACAGATGTGGTTCAGATGATGTCATTGTGTGTGGAGAGTATTGACCTTACACAATTATTCATGGACGCCATCAGTGGGGTGAGTGATGAGGTAGTGGGACTATCGGGAGAAGTAACAGCAATGACATGAGAAATGGGAACGATATCTGGGACCATCAATGAGGGAATAGTGGCCATGAGGGAGGGAATGTCAGAGGCAGTGACCATGAGGGAGGGAATGTTGCAGGTCGTTGAGACACTGTCAGGGCGCATGAGGGACGGCATGTTGGAGTTAGCTGCTGCAATAAGGGAACAGGCCTGGACCCTGAGCCCATTGACAGAATTAACTGCCACTCCCACTCCAATCCCCACACCAGCCTTTGAAGAGCCCAAAGCCGGGCCCCCCAACTTGCCGCCTGCCGTCGACGCCAACTTCCACCCCCCCCGCCCCCCGCCGCCCCAAGAGGTGCGCAGTACCTGAGATCTTAGAAGGAATAAGCTTGGTACCAAGCGCAGGAATACTGCGCCACCGCCTGTGGGCAGGGGAGGTGGAGTGTACAAGACCGAGCGCAGTGGGCGGTCTTAGGATAAGGTGGAGGAGAGATGGGTGGGTGTAGCCTTTATTTGCTGATGTTATTATTGTTATTATTATTGCTACTGTTGTAACTGTTCTCAAATTAGAAGTTTTTGTAAGTTTCTAAGTTGTAAGTAAATTTATAAGTTTAAAAGTTTTTAAGTGATCTTAAAGAGTGACCTTAAAGTAAAGTTTGATACAAGAATAATTTTGTTAAAGTTAAGTGAAGTACAAAGGAACTGTTTGTTAAACTTTTGAATAAAATATATTTTACATTAAAACTGAATAATTTCCATTATTTGTTCCATTCTTAATACAACTTTAGAAGTCAACAAGAATCATTTCCATTATTTGTTTGATTTCAAACAACTTTTGAAGTAAACAAGAATAATTTCCATCATTTGTTCCATTAACACAACACAACATTACGGAACAGCTCCAAACTGTAAACATGGTCCATGTGGAATAGTTGTCGCTGAGCCCTGAGGCAGCAGTAAAGCGTTCACGGATGAATTCCTGGCATAAGGCTCGAGCAATCGTTAAAGGGGCACGATGGCCCGCCCTCCTCAGGCATCGTGCTCCGGCCTCAGGCACTTGCATGGCTTCCTCATCCTTGTCGTCCTCCTCCTGCGTGTCATCTGCGTCATCCGCATCATTATCATCAGCCACTCTCACCACAGGTTGATCTTCCACTACCAGGTGCTGCTGCCTCATGATGGCTAAGTTATGCAGCATGCAGCACACAACAGTGAACTGACCGACAATCTCAGGGGAGTACAGAAAGTAGTCTCTGGAACGGTCCAGGCATCGGAAAAGCTGTTTCAAGATGCCAATGGTCCTCTCTATGATGCTGCGCGTCGCAATGTGCAACATGTTGTATTCACAATCAGCTTCTGTCCAGGTTACACGTATGGGGTGCCATGAGCCAGGTGGCGAGGCCGTATCCTTTGTTTCCCAGTAGCCAGCTTTGCCCTTCCGGCTGCTGCTGAAACATGGCAGATATAACACTGTCGCACAGTATGAACGCATCATGGGTGCCCTCATCGACTGACATGATATGATACACACGAGCTGTACATTAATGGAGTGGAAGCCTTTTCTGTTCCTGTTCTTCTCAGAATCCTCCAAAGGTGCTCGCAAGGCGATGTGGGTACAATCAATGCAGCCCTGTACTTTTGGGAAGCCAGCAATCTTGGAGAAGCCCACAGTCCTGTCAAGGATTGCTAGGGCGGTCAAGGGGAACCTTATGAAGTAATTCCTCCGTGCATATAGTGCAGCTGTCACCTGGTGAATGTAGACATGTTGAGAGATGGTGCACACATCCCCAGTTGTAGCTTGAAACAAGCCGGAGACATAGAATGAAAGTGCAGCTGTAACCTTCACTTCAACTGAGAAAGCAGTCCAGGTTGCAGATCTTCTTTGACCAACTCACAGATCTCAGTTATAACTTCTTTGCAGAAACGCAGCCTTCTGACACAGTCTGCATCATTCAGGTGGAGATGGGTAATGCCTCTTGCCCAGCACCCTATAGGCTCTGATGATCCTGATGCGATGATGTTGAATCAATTGTCTCCTACGTAGCACCATGATGCAGAAGGCTCGCACAAGGTATGGCATTGTCAGTATTGCCCCCATACTTAAATTTTATCTTTGAAATAAGCTCAAAATGGCAGGAAAGCAGGCAGGACAGGTTCACAGTTCTCGCTCCCCAAGGTCTGCATGGATGGACTACAGCCAAGTTTGATACGTCCTTACTGCACAGTATAAATGCACACGAGGCCCATGCTTGAGAGAAGGTCAGTCTGTGACCTGTCCTTTATTCCTTAGCACTCAAGTGATGAAGGTGGGTGGAGCTTCCCCTTTTTTCCCTGAAGGTCCAGGTTAGAAGTGTCTCCCACCTAGTGGTCAGTGTTCTCACGGTGTACAACTTAGGTCAGTTTATACATGGGTTACAATGCTGGTTGAATACATGACAAAGTTCTTGTGACTTCTCCTCTCTCTCCCCCCTCTTAACTAATTGCAGTCTTGTAACTTCTGTCCTTCTCTTTCTCTCCCCTACCCCCCTACCCTCCCCGCTACCTCCCCACTCATTGCAGTCTTCAGAAGCCTTCCGATCAGCACCTCGTTCCCTGGGCTCAAAGCCTTCCGATTAGCACCTTACTCTCTCTCTCTCTCTCCTCCACTACACCACCGCCCCACAGCCTGTTTTCCAGCCGAGCCCCGAGCCCCCGTGTCCGAGCACGGGGTCAATTCTGCTGGCCAAAGCTACAACCCTCCAGCCCTGCTTCAAGGTGGTGGTGTGTGAGTGAGTAAAAAACAGATAAAACTTCTGAAATCCAACAAACTTTCATTTACTACGTTGGCAGGTAAAAAATGTTGAACTTTATTATTGATTTTTACAGTGTTCTTGACTCCCTCCAAAATCTTCGATTAAAAACAATGGAGTCTTTCATTACCGATTTCTCAATGTGCGCTGGTTTGCTTAACTGCCCAGAAGGTTTTTCGGGATTGGCCAGATAAGCTGACCTTGGAGGAAAAAATGTTGGCAAAACTGCGAAAAATTATAAAAACCGGCGTCAAAATGACGTAAAAAAAAACTGGCCTAAAAAATTCATAACTAAGTCAGTTACGCTGGCACAGATCGCAGGGGGAAACTTTGAAAAAAATAAATACACCAAAAAAAAACATGCGCGTCAAAAAAACAGCGCAAATGACCTGGGAAAATTGAGTGCTAAGAAACTACTGAACCTCATTGAAAATAATTTCCAGGGAATAAAGGGACCAATAACACAGTCTCAGCATGGTAGCAGTGGGCATGCTGCTTCTTGGGAACTGTGTACACCTGCAGGGGTATCTGTTGACCTTGCACTATAATGCAACATCAGTTCCATTGCATAATATCGCAGCCCCCCCATGCATACAGCACATGAAGTAAAGGGATATCTCATCTGGCAGCAGCACTTCTTAAAGGGCTGCTGTTTGCCTTAAAGATATTCTGCTACTGAGTGGTAGAAATGCTTGGAACACGATCAGGAAGACAAATGATTCACTTTTAGGAGGCAGCTTTGGAAGTCCTGCTGCAAGAGGTGCTGGAAAGAAAGGAGGGCATTTTTGAAAGGGAGGATCACCCCCACTGTACCCTCCCTCCAAAGAATAACATATCAATAGCCAAGGATGGGGGTGATTGACAGAATGAATGCTGTCTCATCTGTGACCAGATCTTGGGAGCAGAAGAAATGTTCTGGTCTCTAAAAGGTTGCTAATGATTTGCTTGGTGTTAGCTTATAATGAATCTTAATGGCACTTCACTTCTTCACTTAGTGGAGTGTCACAAAGGGAGAATGCACAACATTCTGCCAACTTTTCACCTACTTCACAAATGCATGGTCATGCCTATGTTTTAGTACCACCCTCTGTATTGCTGCAATGCAAATACATTTACTCTGTGGCCAATTTAAATATGACAAAGAACAAACACCAAGCACATGGCCAGCATAAAGGATCTGTATGCTGCATGTTCAGAGACTCACATAAGGTGGTTGATGACCATAGCCCTCTTCCATCGAAGGTCGATATGGATTCTCTTCTTCTTCACCTATTCCATGGTATTGGCCCTTTCAGGGTGAAATCATGTACTGCATCCCTCTTCTGATTCCTCCAGAACCAGCAGATAAAGCAGGAAACTCAGCAGGATAAACTTAAATCCTATTTAGTTGGAGCTTAATTATAGTTCCCCTGGCTAAAATCCACATACTTGGTGCAGCTTTAAGAAGATGCAATTAGTTGAGAAACCCAAGGGCAGATTGAAATAAACAATGAAGCTGCTGGGTCAACACAGTTACTTGAGGCAACCATCAAGCAGACAACCTCTTTAAAGAACAAGAACCAAATGGTCAAACAGATTAACTTTTCAGTGTCTATTTCATACGGGTACTGAATTCTAGCAGACTGTTCACACAGTGAGACTGCATTATGAGGCATGAACCTCATCAATTATTCTATTTTAAGACGTTAATAAGCCTAGGATATGCCTGGTACGTGGGTCATCAACCCCACAACCTACTTCCCCACTGCATTATCTCACACTACAGCTGCCCTCAGTGCCCAATAATATGGATTATGTGTGTTTGTTGTGCATCAGCACTACAAAAAACGACATTACTGCCCCAGAGAGCAGTCATGTTCTCCATTTCTAACATCCTGTAGGATCTCATCCATACATGTAGAATATTGTGGCCACTAAAGTAGGGATCTGCTAGTTTTACTAGTGTTAACAACAGTGATGTTACAATAATAAATATCCCTGCTGTTTTAGATGCAATATCTCTGCAGATAAATTGTATATAATTCTTACAATCATTGAGAGGTATTGATTGACAGGATGCCAAGCAGCTTCCGTCGAAAACAACAAAATGCAATGTACAATAAAAGGAATGAAATTTTATCTTAATGAACCTGGAATCATTCTATATTCCTTGCTCTGGCTCAGAGCCACAATGGTATCTTTAAGTTTCACGTTGGTCTTACAATGAGTGACTACCTCTTGGGGCAATTGGGGGCAGAAAGGAATTTCTGCCACACCATCGTCCTCGACCTCGTCCTAAACCCTGGGATCATGGGATATTAGCATGTTTTGGCGGGTACCCACACCATTTTAGCACTCTTGGAGTGTCTGCCTTTGCTGGGGATGGAGAGGAGGAAAGGGATGTCGCTGTAGTAACTCACCGCATCAGAAGTGACAGCCGAAGATCTTTGGGGAAATGTTTTATTTTGAATTTGCTGCTTTCTCAACAACAATAGATTGCTCTGCCAGCATTTAAACTGGTCTTTAAAGGAAAAACAGGGCCACATTTCTGCCTGCATCAGCCTCTGACACTTTAATGCTCCTGCTTCATCAGTACTCAGGACCAGTGAGTTGAACATCATAGGAAGGAACATAGGAAAAGAAGTAGGCCATTCAGCCCCTTGAGCCTGTTCCACCATTCAATTAGATCATGGCTGATCTGTATCTTAACTCCATCTACCAGCCTTGGTTCTGTAATCCTTAATACCCTTGCATAACAAAAATCTATCAATCTCAGTTTTGACATTTTCAATTGATCTAGCCGCAACAGCTTTTTGGGAGAAAAGGGTTCCAGACTGCCACTATCCTTTGTGTTTCAAGAGCACTCTCAAAGCTTCCTTGATAAAGTGCAACATCCCCACCGACATTTGGGAATCCCTGGCCCAAGACCACCCTAAGTGGAGGAAGAGCATCCGGGAGGGCGCAGAGCACCTCAACTCTCGTCGCCGAGAGCATGCAGAAAACAACCGCAGACAATGGAACGAGCGTGCGGCAAACCAGGCTCCCCACCCACCCTTTCCTTCAACTACTGTCTTCCCCACCTGTGACAGAGATGGAATTCCCGCATTGGACTGTACAGCCACCTGAAAACTCACTTTTAGAGTGGAAGCAAGTCTTCCTCGATTTTGGGGGACTGCCTATGATGATGATGATGGCCCTTTGTGTGAAGAAGTGCTTCCTGACATTATCCCTGAATGGCCGAGCTGTAATTTTAAGATTATGTGCCCTTGTTCTGATCTCCCCTAGTGTTAGTAGTTTCTCTCCATCCACCCTATCAACTCCTTTAATCATCAAAAGTTCATCCCACTGATTGCAATTCTACAACACTTTCTGGAGGTGCCTGTGGTTTGGATGCTGGATGGGGACAATTCTCGATGTATGCTGCCGACACAGAAAGCTCTGCACCAGGAAAACTGAAGACAAAATTTGCATCTTTAGTAATGTACAAATACTCCATTTACCAGAACAAATTACTTATGTTTAAAATATAGCATCAATAAATCATAGTCGTACTTTGGATATATTGGCCCGGAATTTGTGGTCAGGATAATAGCGAGCTGGCAGCGTTTGCCGTCATTCCACCTTTGAAACTGACCGCAGCTTTCAGATTTGGCGCATGTGCAGGCACGTGCAGAAATCACAAAGTTGCAGACTGTCAATGACAGCTCCGAAACAACCTGCACCGTGCCTCCCCATCCCCACCCACAAAGTCAGCAATCTGTGTAATTAGCCAAACTAGGGAAACTGATGACAACTTTGGCTTTTCCACAGTAAGTATCCTGTTAAATTCCCCACTAAAAGTTAGGCCCAAAGGGATTAGGTGTAACTGGGGTTTTAACAGCGTTATTACTGCTAAACTAAGGTTAAGGGCCTAGAAAACGAATTTTAATTTTGTGCAGTGTGAAATGTATCCACTGTAATAAAAATTAAATGAGAGTTGCCGGTGTCACCGTGGCCTTGGGTTAACGGCCTCTGAAAATGGATGAAGCGCTACAAGAGAAAAATTAGCACTGGGGCTGTTGTGTATAGAGAAAGAGTCAGACTAAATACTGTCAACTCAAAGTAAAGTGTGACCTTAAGTCTTTTATTGCAGGTCTCCAGAGTGCCTCTCCAACCTGTGAAGCCTTCTTAAATACCTGTGCTCCCAAGGGATTATGGGGTCCCTTGGGACTCCGGGGAATGAGTCCTCTGGTGGCTGTACAGAGTAAATACAAGTCCACATATATAACAACATTCCCCCCCAAAGTCAATAGTGTAACTATTTACAATGTGAGTCGAGCTGGGGCCCTTCTTGCCCTGGTTGATCGTTTCGGTGTGAAAGCTGGTGTTGTTGAATCATTTGTTGGGCCCTCGCTGGGCTGCAGTGCAGCTGGCCTTGGTGGGCTGCCTGGTGTGTTGGGCCCTGCAGGGCTGCTGTGGATGATGGGTTCTGCTTCATGGTCAACCGTGGTGTCGGTTGCCACTGGTGTGTGTGTTGGTGGATCAGAAAAGGTAGAATCCAAGGTGTGTTGCTCAGGGTAGTCCGTGAATCTGAGTTTGATTTGGTCCAAGTGTTTCCGGTGAATGAGTCCATTTGAAAGTTTGACCCGAAACACCCTGCTCCCCTCTTTGGCCACAACAGTGCTGGGAAGCCACTTGGGACCTTGTCCATAATTTAATACAAGTACAGGATCATTGACTTCAATCTCGCGTGACACATTTGCGCTATCATGGTATGCACTTTGTTGAAGCCGCCTGCTCTCTACCTGTTCATGTAGATCAGGGTGAACTAACGAGAGCCTTGTCTTAAGTGCTCTTTTCATGAGCAGTTCAGCAGGTGGGATCCCAGTGAGTGAGTATAGTCTCGTGCGGTAGCTAAGCAGGATTCGGGATAGGCGAGTCTGCAGTGAGCCTTCAGTTATCCTCTTCAAGCCTTGCTTGATGGTTTGCACTGCTCTCTCTGCCTGACCATTGGACACTGGTTTAAACGGGGCAGATGTGACCTGTTTGATCCCGTTACAGGTCATGAATTTTTTGAACTCAGCACTGGTAAAACATGGCCCGTTGTCGCTCACCAGGACTTTAGGTAAGCCGTGTGTGGCAAACATGGCCCGCAGGCTTTCAGTGGTGGCAGCGGACATGCTAGCCAACATTATCTCACGTTCAATCCACTTGGAGTACGCGTCTACAATCACAAGGAACATTTTACCCAAGAACGGGCCTGCATAGTCGACGTGTACCCATAAAATTAGCGGCGCTTCCCTGGGTGCATTGCTTAAATGTAAGCATGTATTACATCTGTGAACGCAGGACTCTAAGTCCACATCGATACCGGGCCAGCACACGTGGAATCTGGCTATCGCTTTCATCATTACGATGCCTGGGTGGGTACTGTGGAGGTCATTGATGAAGGTGTCTCTGCCCTTCTTGGGGATCACTACTCGATTGCCCCACAGAAGGCAGTGTGCTTATATAGACATTTCATCTTTGCGCCGCTGGAACGGCTTTATCTCTTCTTGCATTTCCACTGGGACACTGGGCCAGCTCCCGTGAAGCACACAGCTTTTGACTAGAGATAATAAGGGGTCCTGTCTTGTCCATGTTTTGATCTGCCAGGCAGTGACGGATGATTGCTCACTCTCAAATGCTTCCATGACCATGGCTAGATCTGCGGGCTGCACTATTTCCACCCCCGTGGTGGCCAATGGCAGCCTACTGAGAGCATCGGCGCAGTTTTCTGTGCCTGGCCGGTGGCGGATGGCGTAGTTGTATGCGGACAACGTGAGCGCCCATCTCTGGATGAGGGCCGATGCATTGGTATTTCTCCCTCACAAGGATATAAGTGGCTTATGGTCAGTTTACAATTCGAATTTTAGCCCAAACAGGTATTGATGCATTTTCTTTACCCCATAGACACACGCTAATGCTTCTTTTTCAATTATGCTGTAGGCTCTCTTGGCCTTAGACAGACTCCTGGAAGCATAAGCAACTGGTTGCAGTTTCCCGAAATCATTAACTTGTTGCAATACACACCCGATGCCATATGACGACGCATCACATGCTAGTATCAAACGCTTACATGGATCATACAACACAAGCAATTTGTTTGAGCATAACAATTTTCTCGCTTTAACAGAGGTATTTTCTTGGCTTTTGCCCCAAACCCATTCGCCCCCTTTTCGTAGTAAGACATGTAGTGGTTCTAGCAGAGTGCTGAGACACGGTAATAAGTTACCAAAGTAGTTCAAGAGTCTCAGAAACGACTGCAGCTCCATCACGTTCTGTGGCCTTGGTGCATTCTCGATTGCCTCCGTCTTCGCGTTGGTGGGCCTGATGCCATCTGCCGCAATCCTCCTTCCCAGGAACTCCACTTCAGGCACCAGGAAAACGCACTTCGAGCATTTTAACCTGAGCCCCACGCGGCTGAGTCGACTAAGAACCTCCTCCAGGTTCTGCAGGTGCTCAACTGTGTTCTGACCTATGACCAAGATGTTGTCCTGGAAGACCACGGTGTGCGGGACCGACTTCAGTAAACTTTCCATGTTTCTCTGGAATATCGCTACCGCTGATCGGATTCCAAACGGACATCTGTTATAAACAAAAGGACCTTTGTGCATGTTGATGCAGGAACTGGACGGCCTTCGATGATTCCTCCAGTTCCTGCGTCATGTAGGCTGAAGTCAGATCCAGCTTCATGAATGTCTTTCCTCCCACCAGCGTTGCAAAGAGGTCGTCGGCTTTTGGTAGTGGGTATTGGTCCTGCAGGGAGAAACGATTGATAGTTACTTTGTAATCGCCACAGATTCTGACGGTGCCGTCTCCATTGAGGACTGGGACAATAGGACTGACCCACTCGCTGAACTCGATCGGTGAAATGATGCCCTCTCGTTGCAGCCGGTCTAGCTCGATCTCTACCCTTTCTCTCATCATGTACGTTACTGCTCTCGCCTTGTGATGGATGGGTTGCGCGCTCAGAATTAGGTGGATCTGCACTTTTGCTCCTTGGAATTTCCCGATGCCTGGATCGAACTGCGAAGGAAATTTGTTTAAGACCCGGGCACACGAAGTGTCGTCAGCAGGCAATAGCGCTCAGACGTCGTCCCAGTTCCAGCGTATCTTTCCCAGCCAGCTCCTGCCGAGCAGCATGGGACCATCACCCGGTACCACCCAGAGTGGTAGCTTGTGCACCGCTCCATCGTAGGAGACCTTTACAGTAGCACTGCCGATTACAGGAATCAGTTCTTTAGTGTAAGTTCTTAGACTCGTGCGAATTGGAGTTAAGACTGGCCTTGAGGCCTTGTTGCACCACAACCTTTCGAAAGTCTTTTTGCCCATGATGGACTGGCTCACGCCCGTGTCCAGCTCCATTGACACTGGGAGTCCATTTAGTTCAACATTAAACATTATCGGGGGACAATTCGTGGTGAATGTGTGCACCCCATGTACCTCTGCCTCCTCTATCTGAGGCTCTGGTTCGTAATGAACCTCCGTGGATCTGTCCTCCTCTGCAACGTGGTGGTTTGCAGATTTAACAGGCTCAGCAGCTCGCCTGCACACTCGTTGGAGGTGTACCATTGTTCCACAGCCCTTGCCAACGTAATCTTTGAATCGGCATGAATAGAAACGATGATCACCCCCGCAGCGCCAACAAAGTGTTAATGGCCTTGCATTCATCATCCTTGATGGTGGACTCTGAGACATCTGCGGATGTGCAGCTGCAGGTATGTGTGACCTGCCCTGTACGTTACAATTCGAAAACAACATCACTTTGTTCACAGTACTTGTAGCAGCACTTGTGCGCTGAGAGATTTGCTTAGTTTTGTCCCACAACCGCTTAGAGCAGCGACGGACAGGCGGCGGTCCACCCAGAACCCTGTCTCTGACAGACCTGGAGGAATGAGTGGCTGGCCTGATCGGTGCCTCAGGGAAGGCAACTGCCCACGGGGGTGCCGAGACCCCGTTTGAAATTAAGGGTAAGTTCTGCAAAATCCCCGGGCTGGCTTGGGGCAATGTGATGTAGTGTCTCTGGACTAGTATTCGGGCAATGTGATGGGTGGTGGAGGTGCACTCGACAACTCTTTTTTCTCCGGACAGTATCTCGTCCAAGGAAGAAACATTTTGGGCCTTGAGCCATCCGATTCCCCGAGTACAAGTGGTGTGCAGCAACGTACTACTGGGGTTGAATCCCTTCTGCCATCTCTCTGGAGGGTGAGTCGGCAAAGCCGATCTACTAACAGATAGGCGGGCACACAACTGGAAATGGTGGGACTGTCCAGGGAGAGCATCCAGCTCACCCGACAGCTCCTAGAGATATTGGGTAGGATTCCCGCAAGCATCGCAGCACTATCTGTGAACTTGACGGAGGTTGGGTTGCAGATTGTCCGTGAGAGCCGCGAAACCTGCAAGGCTGTCAATGCCCATGCACAATTGATGGCCTCCATCTGTGACACTGCAGTCCCCAGTGTCACAGCACCCAGACTGACATCACCTGTGAATGGCGAGGCCGAGCAAAAGGCTCACCACTCAGAAGCCGGGCCTTCCATACTCCGAGCTTCTCCAGTGGATCCACCCATGGCGTTTCCATTGTCTCTCCCCACAATACAGCAGGACTCTGGCCACCTTGCTGCATGAACTCTTGGTGCCAACTTGGGTAGGGTCATGTCGTGAGGGACGGGGGGTTAGGGTGAGGGAGGGAGGAGGGGCTGGAGGTAAAAGACGTTGGATGTAGGGGTTGTTGTTTTGTTGTTGTTTTGTTGTCGTTTTATTGCTGTTCTGTTGTTGTTGCTATTTTATAAAAGTTTTAAAAGTTTCCCAATTCTGTTAAGTTATAAAAGTTCACAATAATATTTAATAAATGTTATTCCAATTACAATGTTGAATAAATTATTTTGTTCACCTTAACCATTCCTGTGTAGTGCCTCATTTGCAGAGTAAGAGGGGGAATAGTCAACATGGTGGGATTTAGTGGCCAGACAATAGTCAAAAGTGCCATTGACTGTTCAAGCAAAGCATTGAATGATGAACTGCTGACGTAAGGCTTTTGCCATGGCGATAGCTCCACGAGGCCTCCCCTGTGGTGGTGGCATGGGTTCCTCGCCAGGCTCCTCATCCTCATCCTCCTCCTCGTCCTCATCCTCCTTCTTCCCTCTCTCCTGAGGTAGTCCTGCAGTCCCCAGAGGCAAATCCTGTCTCCTCATGATGGCTAAGTTGTGTAGCATGCAGCACAGTATTGCAAGCAGCCTACAAAGTGGTCCAAGCATCAGAATTGCTGATTGAGCACTCCAATTGTCTGTTCGACAATGTTGCATGTGGCTATATGGCTCGCATTATAACGATGCTCGGCTTCTGTCTGAGCATTCTGGAGTGGGGTCATAACCTTTGTCCCCAGCATCCAGCTCTGGCCTTGTGGTTGACACTCGAACAAGCATGTGACACTACTCTCACACAAGATGAAAGCATCATAAATGCTTCCTGGATATTGGCCATTTACTGCCATGATGCGCTGTATGGCCGCAGATAATCTGTACCTCTGGATTGAGTAAAAGTGCTCGCAGGGCGATGTGCGTACAGTCAATGGCACCCTGAACCTTGGGGAAGCCAGCAATTCATCCAAAACCTACAGCCCTCTCATTCTGTGCCTCTTTGGTCATTGGCAATTTTATGAAGTCCATTCTGCGTGCGTACAGTGCAGTAGTCACCTGGCGAATGCTGCAATGTGTAGTGTACTGCGAGGTGGAGCATATGTCCCCTGCTGATGCCTGAAAGGAGCCGGAGGCATAGAATGGCATAGACGGGCAATGCAGTCCTCTTCCCGCTGGTAGGCTGTAGGTCTGTCTTTATGAGCTGGCATATGTCTGTGACCACCTCTTTTTGGAAGCACAGCCTTCTAATACACTGTGCCTTAAAGAGGTTGGGGTGGTCTTGGAGCTGGCCTGGAGACGGCGAAGGTTGAACAGGTTCCCACTGGTTCTATAGTTTAGTTCCACTCCAGCGGGGAGCTTGTTGACTGTGAGGTGGAGCATGGCAGCGAGGAAGATTGAGAAGAGGGTTAGAGCAATGACACAGCCCTGTTTGATCCCGGTCCGGACATGGATTGGGTCTGTAATGGATCAATTGGTAAGGATCACGGTCTGCATGTCGTCGTGGAGCAGGCAGAGGATGGTGACGAACATTTGGAGGCATCGAAATAGAAGAGGACGCTCCATCGACCCTCGCAGTTGACAGTGTCAAAGGCCTTTTGTAAGGTCGAAGAAGGCCATGTATAAGGGCTGGTGCTGTTCCCTGCATTTTTCCTGCAGCTGTCGCTCTGCAAAAATCATGTCCGTTGTGCCCCCTAGGGGATAAAATTCACACTGTGGAGCTCCTCAGCCACAGGGAGAAGAGGTTGAGGGGGGACTCTAGCGACGACTTTCCCAGTGGCTGATAACAGGGAGATTCCTCTGTCGTTGCCGCAGTCGGACTTGTCCCCTTTTTTAAAGATGGTCATGATCACTGCATCTCTGAGATCTCCCGACATGCTCTCCTCCCTCCAGGTGAGAGAGATGAGATCATGTATTCGTGCCAGTTGTGCCTCTCTGCCATATTTCAGTGCCTCAGCAGGGATTCCATCTGCTCCCGTAGCCTTGTTGTTGTTAAACTGTCATGGCTTTTTGTATCTCATGCAGTGTTGGGGTTTTACTGAGGTGGTGGCGAGTAGCATGCTGCGGGATGGAGTTGAGAACACACGAGTCAAAGGCAGAGTCTCGGTTGAGGAGATCTTCGAAGTGCTCCTTCCAGTGGGCCGTGACTGCCTCGGTGTCCTTGATGAGTGTTTCCCTGTTCTTGGCAAGCAGTGGGGTGGGGCCTTGGGTGTTTGGACTGTGAGTGGCCTTGACTGCGATGAAGAATCCTCGCACATCATGGCTGTCGGCCAGTTGCTGCATCTCATGTGCTTTCTCCAGCGTATCTCCTGTGTATCTCCTGCGTCTGCACACATACAGAGGCTGAACTACAGGACATAGTTGACGTATTTACTGAGGCGTACGAAAGCATGGGCCTTACGCTAAACATCCATAAGACAAAGGTCCTCCACCAGCCTTTCCTTGCCGCACAGCACTGCCTCCCAGTCATCAAGATCCATGGCGCGGCCCTGGACAACGTGGACCATTTCCCATACCTCGGGAGCCTCTTATCAACAAGAGCAGACATTGACGACGAGATTCAACACCAGTGCACTATGCCAGTGCAGCCTTCGGCCACCAGAGGAAAAGAGTGTTTGAAGACCAGGCCTCCTACCCATATGTCTGCGACCTCTTCAATTACACTCAAAATGCTCATCAATAAGCCTTCCTGCATCTTGATGCTCCATAGAAAAAGCAGCCAGAAATATAGCCCCCATTTTTAAAAATGTCCTTAAATATCCTTTAATATGAACAATAAACTCACATAAAACGTCACTGTGTAAAATGCAGCCTTCCTTCTCCCAATCCTTTTATGCACTGAACTTCTGCTCGTTTTCAAGACAGGTCTGACCTGGGTTCAACTGATTTTTTTCGGGTGGGTTTCCGGGCGGACGCTGATACGGCTGATATCGGCGAATTTTCCGTCCGTGGCGATAGCGCAGCTATGCATGCCGATTGACGTCATAGAAATAGTGAAAACATCGGGCAGGCGCTAAAACCATCACAAAACCACTGCTAAAATTTCCGCCCGGGCACAAAGTATTGTGAGACTCGTTTAGCACCAAAAAAAATTAGTTTTTGCACTTCGCCCATGCGGAAAACCATTTGCAAAGCTGTCGAAAATCTAGCCCCAAGAGTAAAAAAGCGTGGAAATTATGATGACCTTATATAAAACACTGGTTCGGCCTCAACTGGGGTATTGTGTCCAATTCTGGGCACCGAACTTTAGGAAGGATGTGAAGACCTTAGAGAAGGTGCAGAAGAGATTTACGAGAATGATTCCGGGGATGAGGAACTTCAGTTACGTGGAGAAACTGCGATTGATGTCCGTGGAGCAGAGAAAATTGAGAGGAGGTTTAATAGAGGTGTTCAAAATCATGACAGAGTAAATAGAGAGAAACTGTTCCTATTGGCAGAAGGGCCGAAAACCAGAGGATATAGAGGTAAGGTGATTAGCAAAAAAACCAAAAGTGACAAAAGAAATAACGTTTTTACACAGTGAGTAGTTTGGATCTGGAATGCACTGCCTGAAAGCGTGGTGGAGGCAGACTCTTTCACAGCTTTCAAAAGGGATTTGGATAAGTAACTGAAAGAAAAAAAATTGCAGGGCTACGGGGAAAGGGTGGGGAGTGTGATTAGCTGAGGTGCTCTTGCAGAGAGCCAGCACTGGCTCGATGGGCTGAATTGCCATCTTCTGTGCTGTAACCATTCTATGATTCTATGAAGGTCGACAGCAAAGGCATTTGCAATGTCCCCCAATGAAAGTCAGTAGCCTTCCACCTGCAATGCAATGTAATGCAAATATCAAGTTCACCGAGAAGACGGTAAGAGATGTCACCTCACCCTTATTTCAATTTGCAGGGTGATGAATGTTACCAGCAAAATTATCAGGCCTGGGAAAATGGTGGACAGGTCCCGTCACCAGCTGCCAAAAGAGTTGCGGCCCCTCTTTGCATAACTTTTTGTCGGTAATGGAAGACATTAAGCTCCCAAAGTTTTAGTCCTTAGAATTATAAGAGCTTACTCACTTCCTTGTTTGCTGTCTGTGATAATTCTGTCTTTTGATTGGCTGCTTCAACAACTTATTGACATCACAGCAGTTTGAACAAGGGTGTCATGTATTCAACTATCATTGTAACCCATGTATCAGCTGACCTAAGTTGTACACCTTGAGAACATTGACCACAAGGGGCGAACTTGTGGGAGACACTCCTAACCTGGACTTTCAGGTATAAAAGGGGAAGCTCCACCCACCTTCATCACTTGAGGTCTTGGTAATAAAGGTAACTGGTCACAGAGTGACCTTCTGTCAAGTATGGGCCTTGTGTGCATTTATACTGTATAGTAAGGACATATCATTGGCGACGAGAAACTGGGATTTAAACCACGCGAGCATGGCCACTAGCAGCACAGAAGAGAGGTACTGTGTTGGTGATGATTGGAACGACTTTATTGAGAGACTACAGCAAAGTTTTGTCACTAAAGAATGGTTGGGACAGGATTCAGCCGACAAACGCAGGGCTCATCTCCTGACGGTTTGTGGATCCAGAACGTACTCCCTGATGAAGGACCTTCTAGCGCAAGAGAAGCCAGCGGACAAGATGTTCGAAGAGCTCAGTAAGTTGATCGGGGAACACCTTAAACCGGCGAGCAGCATGCACATGGCGAGAAGGGCAAAGCTTTCCAGACTTCATGGCAGATCTCCAGCGACTGGCGAGCCTATGTAAGTTCCCAGATGCATGCAAAGCGGAGATGCTGCGAGACTTTTTTATTGAGGGCATCGGACATGCTGGGGTTTTCAGGAAACTGATTGAGACCAAAGACTTGACCTTGGAAGCGGCGGCTCTGATAACCCAGACATTTATCCCAGGGGAGGAAGAGACCAGAATGATGTAAGACAAAAATCTTGGCTCAAATGCGGCAGACGACCAGGGAGCCAACATTGTCAACGCGGCACACAGTTCTCTAGGCAGACAAGGGTAATCGGACATGCCCCAGCATGTAGTCGAACCCAAAGGGGAAATTCAACCGAGAATGGCTAGCTGAACGGCGATTCATGCCATTGCAATGGACAATGCAGCCAGTAATGGGGCCATCAACACCTGTTAATGGTGCGCCTAAGGACAGTTACAGAGACAGTCAGAGATGATCGACTGGTAATGAACCTTTTGTTTCCAACAACGGGGCCTCCAGCTCATGCTGGCGGTGTGGAGACAGACACCCAGCCAGAGCTTGCAATCAGCAATATACCTGCAGAAACTGCAATGTCAGCGGTCACTTGGCGCATATGTGCAGGAAGCCTGCAGCCAGGTTGATGTATGAGGAGGACAGGCCCGATGTAAGCCCTACGAGGGCAAATGAATACTGGGGGAAATCGCTGGAAGCTGAAGTTCAGCGAGTTCATGTGGAGCACATATACAGTTCATATACCAGGACGCCACCAATAATGATGAAAGTGCTCTTCAATGGCATCCCAGTATTAATGGAGCTGGACACAGGGGCCCGCCAGTCCCTGTTGAGTATCAAACAGTTCAAAAGGTTGTGGGTGTCCAAGGCCAGGAGGCCAAAATTATTGCCGATTGACGCATAACTACGGACATATACAAAGGAGATCATTCCGGTGCTAGGCAGCGCCACGGTAGTCATGACCCACAAAGATTCGGAGAACAGGTTGCCAGTCTGGATTGTCCCAGAGGACGGTCCCGCACTACTGGGGAGGAGTTGGCTTGCTGTCATGAACTGGAAATGGGGCAATGTCAATGCAATTTCTTCTGTGGAGCGAGCATCATGATCATTGGTCCTGGACAAATTTGACTGATTATTTCAACTCGGCATCGGCACTTTCATGGGGGCCAGTACAGCACAAGGCCAGAGCGGTGCCGTACGTGATGCGGGAAAAGATAGAAGGCGAATTGGACCGCCTGTTGAGGGAAGGCATCATCTCACCAGTCGAATTCAGTGACTGGGCGAGCTCGATCATGTCGGTGCTCAAGGCGGATGGGTCGGTCAGAATATGTGGCGATTACAAGGCCACCATCAATCGGGTGTTACTCCAAGACCAGTACCCGCTGCCGAGAGCGGAGGACCTCTTTGCGACGCTATCCGGTGACAAACTTTTTTCAAAATTGGACCTGACCTCAGCTTACATGACCCAGGAGCTGTCGAGTGAGTCGAAGAAGCTGACCACCATCACGACACACAAGGGGTTATTTGAGTATAACAGCTGACCGTTCGGGATTCGATCAGCCGCCGCGATCTTTCAGCGAAAGCCTCCTCAAGTCGATTCCAAGGACGGTGGTTTTTCAAGATGACATCCTCATCACGGGTCGCGATACTGAAGAACACCTCCACAACCTGGAGGAGGTGCTACGCAGACTGGACCAGGTATGGCTGCGACTGAAAAAGGCGAAGTGCGTCTTCTTAGCTCCAGAGGTAGAATTCCTGGGGATGAGGGTAGCAGCAGATGGGATCAGACCTACCGCGTCCAAAACGGAAGCGATCCAGAGAGCACCCAGACCCCATAACACGACGGAGCTGCGTTCGTTCCTGGGGCTCCTGAAATATTTTGGTAACTTTCTTCCAAAATTGAGCACACTGTGAGAGCCGCTACACGTGCTCCCACGCAAAGGTCGCGATTGGGTCTGGGGGTCAGCCAGGAAAGGGCTTTTAATAGAGCACACAATTTGTTCTGCTCCAACAAACTGTTTACGTTATATGACCCGTGTAAGTAACTTGTTTTAACGTGCGATGCGTTGTCCTTTGGGGTTAGGTGTGTGTTGCAGCATGTGAATGCCAATGGTCAGTTACAGCCGGTAGCTTATGCCTCCAGAAGTCTGTCCCAGGCAGAAAAGGTCTACGGGATTGTAGAAAAGGAAGCACTAGCATGTATATATGTAGTAAAAAAAATGCACCAGCACCTGTTTGGCAGGAAATTTGAGCTGGAGACAGATCACAAACCCTTAACGTCCCTTTTGGCTGACAATGCGAATGCATCGGCCCGCATACAGAGGTGGGAACTCACATTAGCCGCCTATGACTACACAATTCGGCACAGACTGGGCACTGAA